>NW_012120154.1:1207788-1225953 GCF_000951035.1 Colobus angolensis palliatus | reverse complement strand
AAAAAAACAAGTGTAAATCTGATCATAATTCTCCCCTGCTTAAACCTGTTAATAAGGCTGGCTGCACAGGCTCGCGCCCGTGATCCCAGCCCTTTGGGAAGCTGAGACGGGCCAATATCTTGAGCTCAGGAGTTCAAGATCAGCCTGGGCAACACAGCAAAACCCTGTCTCTACAAAACATACAAACATTAGCCGGGCGTGGTGGTGCCTGCCTGTAGTCCCAGCTACTCGGGAGGCTGAGGTGGGAGGACGGCTTGAGCCTGGGGGCGGAGGTTGCAGTGAGCCGCGATTGTGCCACCACACTCCAGTGTGGGTGACAGAGTGAGACCCTGTCTCAAAAACAAAAACAAAACTGTCAGTGAGGCCTAAAGACCCTGATAAGAAACTGAATTCGTGTTCTTGCCTTTTTCACTGACTGCCCAGTGAAGTTTCTGCCAGTGTCCCCTGCCTCTTTTCCTGCCTGCCGTCTTCCCCCTTGCTGACTGTACTCTCACCATACTGACCCTTTCCAAGCTCCTGAAATGTGTGTTCTTCCCTACCCAAGGTCCCTTCATTGAGCATGCTATTTCCACAGCTGGAAGCCCCCAGGCCCAACCTTAGTTGATGCCTCTTCAATCCTGAACTCAGTGTGTGTGTCACTTCTTTACTTCCTAATCACCCCGCCCCACATTAGAAGATATCAATTGTATAATTATTTAATTTGTATATTCTATTTCCCCTTCTGGAAAATAGCTACATGAATAAAAATACTCTGTTTTATTCACATTTGTGTCACTAGCATCTAGCACTGTGAGTTGCACATAGTAGATCCTCAATAAATATTTTTTCAAATGAAGTTAAGAAAGATAGAATTTAAAACGGAATTTCTAAAATACCTCGTTTTAGGCAAAGCTCGGTGGCTCATGCATGTAATGCCAGCACTTTGGGAGTCCTAGGCAGGCAGGTCACTTGAGTCCAGGAGTTCGAGAGCAGCCTGGGTGATGCGGTGAAACCCATCTCTACAAAAAAACAAAAACAACAACAACAACAAAAAAAACAATTAGCTGGTTGTGGTAGTGCATGCCAGTAGTCCCAGCTACTTGGGAGGCTGATACAGGACGATTGCTTAAGCCTGGGAGACAGAGGTTGCAGTGAGCTGAGATTGCACCATTGAGCTCCAGTCTGGGTGACAGAACAAGATTCCGTCTCCAAAAAAAGAAAAGAAATACGCTTGGGCTTGACATGATGACACTCTCACTAAACATTTGAATGCATAGGCATGCTGAATGCTGTGCTAGGAGCTCAGAATACAGAGGTGGGGTGAAAGGAGATCTTTGTTCCCAAGGAACGCACAGCCAGGTGGGTGAGACAGATGTGGACACAGATGAGTGCCATTTAGTGTAATAAGTGCTGTGATAGACAGTACAAGGGGTGCGGCGGGGATGAAAAGGAGGGTCATCAACACGATGGGGAGGTTGAGAAAGCCTTCCCAGGGAAGGTGACACTTGCACCAAGTTGTGGAGGTAAAGGCCATTTCAGGCAGAGAGAACAGCCTGTGCAGAGGCATGAGGGAGCGTTTTTAGTATGTGGAGAAGATGACCGGCACAGCGGTATGCTTTACAAGGCTGGCACTAGGGTACAGGGTTAACAGCTGACTTACAGTTGAACCGTGATATGTCAGACTCAGCCTCTTACACTCCACTGCAGTTTAGGACGGGAAATGACCTTAGAATAATGATCTGACCCTGTATGTTTGGATTCGTAAAGGCATAGAGTACCATTCAGAGAAGATAATCATAAACCACAATGGCACTTGTCACTTCTAGTTAATATACTTGCTTCAGTGGTGTACCTGTAACCATGCAAATGATGTTAGGTGGAATTAGAAAGTGGTGACTCATTTAAGCTTATCTGTAGGAGCAGAGAGTAAAGGAAGTGACTTCTAGATCACCGAGGTGAGTGCTGATACCATCTCAAATGGGTCAGACACTGAACCAGTGAAAGGGAGGAAATCAGAAAAGAGGACTACCCCTAAGGGCCTCTGGTGTATGTTCTGGGAAAGACAATTCCTACAGCTTGAAGGTCTTTACATATCTCCACGTGGTTCAGTGAGCTAACATTAATTTAATTCGCAACCATATTTGAAGAAAGGGAGATTAATTGGATGGAAATGTAGCTCATTTTCCTTTATTTACTCCTCTTTGTTTTCAATGTCTCTTTCCTTTTCTGTCTACTTCTATCAATTTTTCTCTCCCTGTTACTCTTATGCAGTGCCTCCTTTCTCCATCCACCCCATCTCTAGCCATCTTCCATTCTATTACTGCTAAGTTGCTTTCAGTTGCAGGATGTCCGTACCTTGTTGGCTAAACTAATTGTTTCTCAGCTTTGCATATTCAGAGCTTGATATTTTTCAGAGTGGGAAGAAGTGATTATGCTCTGGTAGTGGTGTGCTGATTACACTCACAAGATGTTGACTTATCGTAGTGCCGATTTCTACAAGTTAGGTGTACATATTTGATCTACATAACAAAGGGCTCAGGAGCTAAGTGATGATAGGGGGAATGGTAGTAATGAGTGCAGTTTAGTTCAAGATGTTTGGAAGAGAAAGGATGGAGAAAAATGGATGCAGGACGAGGTTGAGAAGGCAACAACACCTTTAAGTAAGATAGAAAATCAGGCTGGGTGCAGTGGCTCATGCCTGTAATCCCAGCACTTTGGGAAGACAGAGTAAGAGGATCACTTGAGGCCAGGAGTTCGAGACCAGCTTGAGCAACATAGTGAGACCCCATCTCTACAAAAAATGTTTTAAACATTAACTGAGCATGATGGCACATGCCTGTAGTCCTAGCTACTCAAGAGGCTGAGGCAGGAGGATTGCATGAGCCCAGGAGTTGGATGCTGCAGTGAGCCAGGATTGCATCACTATACTCCAGCCTGAGAGAGAGAGTGACACCCTGTCTCAAAAAAAAAAAGAGAAAAATCTATAATCTATTAAAAGATACACAAGAAGGACCCAAGGAAGAAAGAAAAATGGAAGCTGCTTGAATGGAGATGGTAGCAGATTTGATGGAACAAGGCCACCAGATTTCTCCCATGGGCACAGGTAGACTATACTCATTGGAAGTTCCTTGTAGTATCTCAACAGAGTAAGAAGTCATGGGTTCTCATCTTGGATACCTTGCGCTCAAAATGAGCTTATGCTACTTTGTTTTGTCATGGCACCCACTAGGATGTTTTGCACATTGTGGGTGTAAACGGTAGAGAGAAAGTCACAGGATTGAAAGGTAATACTGATGAACCTTTAAACTTGTTACCAGGTAACACTATCTGTGGTTTATGACAAGTGAACATGTTTATTAGTCCTCTTTATCTTGTGAATAGTACAGTTACATTGAATTATTTTCCTGAAGGAGGTGTCGATTTATTAAATGTGTACTTTTAAAACATGCCTTTTTTTTTTTTTTTTTAAGACCAAGTTTTGCCCTTGTTGCCTAGGCTGGAATGCAATGGCGCGATCTCGGCTTACCGCAACCTCTGCCTCCCGGGTTCAAGCGATTCTCCTGCCTCAGCCTCCTGAGTAGCTGGGATTACAGGCATGCGCTACTACGCCCAGCTAGTTTTGTATTTTTAGTAGAGACAGGGTTTCTCCATGTTGGTCAAGCTGGTCTTGAACTCCCGACCTTGGGTGATCCGCAGCCTCCCAAAGTGCTGGGATGACAGGTGTGAGCCGCCGCGCCCGGCCCAGAATTTTTATAATGCTGTTCTGGCATGTCTTTATTTAAAAATATATGTATCTATCCTCGAGCCTCAAAAACTGGAAGTGGACCAGGCTTTCTAACCTGGAGACCCCCTGGTTGGCATATCAAGAGAAATGTCTTGGGTACTTGCTGGGTACAAGATTCTGATGTGGAGGAAGGCAATCCAAAGTAAAAGATGAAACGGCTACTCTCTGAGGAGCTAAATGTCTTCCTCCTGTGAAAATCCGCTGATGGTGCCTCATGCTCAGTAACATCGTTTTCCTGAGGAGAGGTTTTACTCAGATGTTATCTCTATGGACCTTCTAAATAAAGACTCTCTCTGTTAGATGTACCATGGACAACAGGTTTGAAATTAATCTTTCACCATCTACTTTTTGGTCAATTTTATCAAGCTTCTTTTTGCTGTACAAATTTTATATTTTTACACCAATATGTTTAAAATTTACATTGTTTTATCTTGCAGTTTGGCTCTATTGCCTTAAACAAAAGGCCACAATACTAACTGATTCCAGCTTAAACCATGCAGGTGGGTCTGCGGACTGCTCTAGAAAGAGGAGATCTTTTTATGCCCCACACCCCGGTATGCCGCCAAAAGGCTCAGAGGGGAAAATACTACTTTTAAAACACCAGAACACAAAAACAAAACATAAATGGTAAAAAGGCTCTTGGTAGAAATCACAAAGGCAAGAAGAATGAATGAAGATGTAAAAGACATCACATTTCAAGCCAGTAAGGGATGGTTTGAAAACTTTAAAAAGGGGATCCTCTACCTGTCCCCCAAAACTCGTGACTCAGCCTCAGCACGTAGTGGTGCCAGCCTGCGCTTCCCGAACTGGCCAGGCCAGGACTCAACCAATGCAGCACGTTGGCTTTGGAAGCAGACGGTCTCTAGACTGACCGACTGTACTGAAAAATGGGTATTTAATGTCATTTTCTCTTGTTTTCCTTTAACCTCCTATTTTTCAGACCTTGGGCTTATCATTCAGGGTACTTTTCAGAAAGGTAACTGGAGGCTGGAGAGGGGCCCCTGCTTCACCTCCCTCTGGAGAGGTATGGGTCCCCTGTCGCTGGTAACCCACCTGCCCAGTACTTGAATCTTGAAATCTGACACGCTGAATCTGGAAACACTGCCATATCCTTTAGCTTTTCTTTTCTCTGTGGCTTTGGACTTTGACCTTCTCATTTTTATGTTCATGCCACCATCCTGAATCTAAATCATCCTTGGTCTGTTTCTGGGTTATTTAAATAGCTCTCTAATCAGTTGTCCTGTTTCTAGTTTCTCCCCAGAAAACGTTTCCTACGTACTATTTTCCTTTCTTTAGCAATCTGTCCTTACTCTGTGAAATCCAAACACCTTTGTTGGAGCCAAGTTCGTTTACTGCTCCCATTTATCAACTGTCATTTCTTTCTTTTGAATCTTTGCTTTCTGTACAATCTTTTCTCCAATTTTTTCATATTATTTTCTCTCTTTTTGTCCCCATGCTCTGTAAAGGTTTGACTTATGTAAAATATTCTCCCTGCTTCTGGCTGCCAACTCATTGTCCCCCTTACTCTCAAAAAGCCTTCGCAAAACGTTGTCTTCTTGAAAGCCTTTCTTAAGTAATGCCCCCTTCATTTGGATATAGTTTATTCTTACTGATGTGATTGTGATGATAATGAATTAAGTCGACTTTGTGCATTCACTAGTTCTAATGGCATTTTTATAGATTTTGGTGTTTTTTTAAACAAATATATCATTTAAAAGAAAGACAATTTTACTTTCTAGTCTTTGAGTTCTAATTCATACCTTAATGTCCTGGCTAGTACTTTGTGTACCATGCTGAACAGAAGTGGTGTAAGTGGGCATTCTTGCTTTTCTCCTGCATCTTAGGGAGAAAGCGTTTAGTCTTGTATCACTAAGTGTGGTGTGATCTGTGCTTTTCCATAGTCGCACTTTATCGGGTTCCAGAATTTCTCTTTTAATCCTAGTTTACTAAGAGTTTTTAATCAGGAATGGAGATTAAGTTTGTTGGATGTGCTTTTTAAAATATATTAAAATATGTTTTTTTCTTTTTTAGTCTGTTAACATGGTGAATTATTTTGACTGACTTTTGAACATTAAACAACCCTGGATTCCTGGGATAAGCCCCATGGGTCATGACAGAGTAGTATCTTTTTTTTTTTTTTGAGACGGAGTCTCGCTCTGTCGCCAGGCTGGAGTGCAGTGGTGCAGTCTCGGCTCACTGCAACCTCCACCTCCCAGGTTCAAGCGATTCTCCTGCCTCAGCCTCCTGAGTAGCTGGTACTACAGGTGCACACCACCATGCCCAGCTAATATTTGTATTTTTAGTAGAGACGGGGTTTCAATATGTTGGCCAGGCTGGTCTCGAACTCCGCCTGCCTGGGCCTCCCAAAGTGCTGGGATTACAGGTGTGAGCACTGTGCCCGGCCAGCATTTGCTTTTTTTTTTTTGTTAACAAAAAAAGTTTAACATAAAAAATGCACATGACATTTTTTTTTTTTTGGACACAAAGTCTCACTCTGTTGCCCAGGCTAAAGTTCAGTGGCATAATCTCCACTCACTGCAACCTTCACTTCCTGAGTTCAAGTGTGTGCCACCACACTTGGCTAATTTTTGTAAATGTATTAGCGACAGGGTTTCACCGTGTTGACCCACCTTAGTCTCCCAAAGTGCTGGGATTACAGGCGTGAGCCACCATGCCCAGCCAACCCATGGATTATTTAGAAGTGTTGTTTGATTTCCAAATACTCGGAGGTTTCTACATATCTTTCTGTTATTGATTTCTACTTTAATTTTCTTGTACCAAAGAATACACTTTGTGTTTCTAGGATCCCCAAGACTATCCCTAGGTTCAGTGATTAATTAGCAGAACTCACAGGGCCTAGCATATAGTCATACTTATGACTAAGATTTATTTCAGTGAAAAAATACAGTGCAAAATTTAAAGGGAGAAAGTGCTGGTAGGTGCCCAGGTGCAAGCTTCCAAGAGTCCTTTCCCAGTAGAACATACATGATACAGTTAATTCTCCCAGGAACAAGTTGTAACAATATATGTGAAGTGTTGTCTACTAGGAAAGATTGCCTGAGCCTAGGAATCCAGGCTTTTTATCAGGAGTTAGTTATGTAGGTACCCTCTACCTAGCATGTACCAAAATTTCAGATTCCCAGTAGGAAAATAGGTGTTCTGCATAAACCGCATGGGATGTAGAGTTTAGACACAGTAAACCACCCTTATCAATTAGAGAATGGTGGAAACATTCCTGAAATTTAGGTTCCCAGATGCCACCCAAGAGCCAACCTTTTTGCAAGCAGACTTTTCCAAGGATAGTAGCCTCCAGTTATGCTGTTTGAATTCTTTTTGGTATTCCTTTAAAATGTATTGAGATGTGTTTTATGGTACAGAATATGTTCTGTCTAGGTAAATATTATTTGTGCATTCATTTGAAAGGAATGTATGTCTGCTGTTGTTGGATTTATTTTATTATTATTATTTGAGACGGAGTTTTGCTCTTGTTGCTCAGGCTGCAGTGCAATGGTGTGATCTCGGCTCACTGCAATCTCCGTCTTCCAGGTTCAAGCGATTCTCCAGCCTCAGCCTCCCAAGTAGCTGGGATTACAGGCATGTGCCACCACACCCAACTACTTTTTAGTAGAGATGGGGTTTCACCATGTTGGCCAGGCTGGTCTTGAACTCCTGACCTCAGGTGATCTGCCCACCTCGGCCTTCCAAAGTGCTGGGATTATAGGTGTGAGCCACTGTGCCTAACCCATAATCCTTTTTTATAGATTGCTATATTTGACTTGCTGGCATATTTTGTTAAGGATTTTCACATCTGTGTTCATAAGAGGTATTGGTCTATAGTATTGTTTTTGTATGTGTGTGTTTTTTCTTGTGGTGTCTTTTTCTGGTCAGGGTAATACTGGTCTCAGAATGAATTGGGAAGTGTTCCTTTTGTTTTTGGTGGGTGGGGGTGGAGGGAGGGTTTGTAAATAATTGATACTAATTTTTCTTTAAGTATTTGACAGAATTCCCTGGTGAGCTCTGTTGCATAGGCTGGAGTGGATCTTAGCCCACTGTAACCTTGAAATCCTAGGCTCAAGTGGTCGTCCTGCCGCAGCCTTCGGAGTAGCTAAGACTACAGGCCTGTACCACCACACCCAGCTAATTATTTTGTTTTTGTAGAGGTGGGGTTTTGCTATTTGGCCTAGGCTGGTCTTGAACTCCTGGCCTCAAGCAACCTTCCTACCTTGTCCTCCCAAATCGTTAGAACTACAGCCATGAGCTACCTCTCCTGGCACTGGGCTTTGCTTTATAGGAATTTTTTGTTTTTATTATTACACATTTAGCTTATAGGCCTATTTAGATTTTCTGTTTCTTATAAAGTCAGTTTTGGTAGTTTGCGTCTTTCTAGGAATTTGTCTATTTCATCTAGGTTTTCTAATTTGTTGGCATACAGTTCATGTCTGGTGATTTTTATTGGATGCTAAACATTGTAAGTTTTATATTATTGGATGGTGGATCTTTTTGTATCTCTGTAAATATTATTGAGCTTTGTTCTGGATCGACGCTGTTTGATCCATTTGGGTGTTGCTTTTAAGCTCTGTTAGATGGAAGCAGAACAGTACTTTGGAATAATGTTCTTCACTACTGAAGCAACTGAATCTTCTGAGTCTTCTACTTAGTGCCCCATGAATGATGGTTTTTACTCTGTCTGGTGAGATTAGGCACAATTCCTGGCCCCATGTGAGTTCCAAGGATTGTTTCTTCTAATCATTTTGGGTAGTTATTTCCCCAGCTTAGGGCAGTTTTCTCACATAAACGTGCTGTTTTTGAACTCGGCTGAATACTCAGAGGGTCTCCAACAGATCCCTGGAGTTCGTTGTCTGTGCAGCTCTTTTCTCTCTTAGCACTACTATACACTGAAAATTCTGATTCCTTGGCCTTTTCAGAATCTAGCTCCGGCTCCTCAAGTAAAGGTATTTCTCTGAGCTCCCCCTGGGTTTCCCTCCCTGTTCTGTGACTGGGAAGCTTTCCCGAGGCAGCAAGCCCTGAAAATTGTAGGCCACGTTCTTGGTTTGCTGCGCCTTGGGGATCGTATCACTGTCCCATGCTGCCTGTGGCCAGTATCTTAAAAACTGTTTTATATGTTTCATCCAGTTTCTTAGTTGTTTCAGGTATGAGGATAAATCTTGTTCTCATTACTTCATCTTTTCTGGAAGTGGAAGTCTTGCCTTTTCTTAAAATATCTGAGGAATTCTTTAGGGGTTGCTTCCAGAGTATGAGATATTCTTTGGAATTTCCGTAGGGGGAAAATCTTCCTTCTTTCAGGATGGATTTGATTTTGAGGAGCAACCAGGAGTAAGTTTGCAGGTCTGGATATGTGATTTCTCATCTGGGTAATACTGTTTGGCGTCCAAAATAAGCTCAGTGTAATAAGGCAGATTTCCTTGTGTGGTTTGTAAACTAGTCTGGAAACAAAATAAGAGTTGCAGAGTATTTTCATTGGTAACCTGATTAAGATAAGGATAAAAATTCTTAGGGGTGTGTATCTTGAAAAATAACTTTAGTTTGAATGTTTCTCTATATTTGCTGGTGTATATTATTGTTTATATTTAAAATTTGAACTGAAGTATTTAAGAAAGCTTGTTTTTATGTGATAGTCTCCCTCCAACTTGATTATAAACTTACTGATATTTGAATACTTTTGTACATTTCTCCTTACTACATTGCACTCTTAACTGTGGAAGCTTCTTTTCTTTTTTCTAATTTTTTTTTGAAACAGAGTTTCACTGTCACCAGGCTGGAGTGCAGTGGCATAATTTCATCTGACTACAACTTCAACCTCCAAGGCTCATGTGATCCTCCTACCTCACCTTCCTGAGTAGCTGGGACTACAGGCGCGTGCCACCATGCCCAGCTAATTTTTGTATTTTTTGTAGAGATGGGGTTTTGCCATGTTGCCCAGTCTAGAATGTGGAAGCTTCTTAAATCGTGATAATCAGCTAATTAATTTCTGTGTAAGGAAACCAAGATCACCCTGTCAAAAATACGTTGCATGATAAAAGTATGTAAAATTGATTTTTGATACCTGTACAGTTTCTAATGCCTTCATAAGTTTAATTAAAAGCTATATATACTATGTTGAATTCCAGTATCATGGGCACATGTCTGTATTTGTCTTATGCTGTGGGAATTATGCAAATACCCTAGTTCAAAGAGATGCCTTGACTCTGGATATATTAGGGTTCTCTAGAGAGACAGAACCAACTGAATATATATTTATATAGATACATGAGAGAGGATTTAGTAGGAGAATTGGCTCCTGTGATTATGGAGCCGAGAAGTCCCACAATAGGCCGTCGGCAAGTTGGAGAACCAGAGAAGCTGGTAGCAATGGCTCAGCCCAAACTGAGAGGCTCAAGAACCAAGGAAGCCAGTGGTGAACTTTCGGTCCACAGCTGAAGGCCTGAGAGCCCCAAGAGGCTACTGGTGCAAATCCCAGAGTCCAAAGGCTGAAGAACGTGGCAGAAGCAGGAGGGAATCCCATTCTGGAAGAGACAGAGAATGTACCTGATTTGTTTTTCTAAGACCACCAGAGAGGGCACAAAAGAACCAGCGGGTAGGCAAGGGTAGGAGCAAAACTGCAAGTTTATTTTGGTCACCTAGCTTCAGGGAAGTAGGTGGGTAGGGAGAGGTCTATTGGCCTCCGGCAAAGGAGGCCGACAGAGTCCACCGGTGGGGCTCTCGGGCGGAGTTCCTGACACAGTCCCGACATCCCGACAGGAGTGGGAGTGGGAAGTCCGCACGGGACGCTGGCCGAGAGCGGCTTTTCTAGGAGTGGGAGGGCAATAGGCGGGGCACGGGCGTGTCGGGGGGTGTTCCGCAGGTGCAACCAGGTAAATCTTGGTCTCTTCGGATTGACGTCACCTGGCGCATGCCCGGTTGGTCTGCACCTTCCTGGGCACAGGCTGCATTTTCGCGCGCGCCGGAAAAGTTGGTAATGAAGAACCCGGAAGTGCGCCATCCTGCCTCCGTTCGTCCAAACAGTACCCTTCTTCTACTGAGTTTTTCCATTCAGGCCCCCAGCCAATGGGATACTTCCTGCCCACATTGAGGACAATAGTCCCTCTCACTCCCAGACTTACATGTTAGCCTCCTCTGGAAACACCCTCACAGACACACTCAGAAGCAATGCTTCACCAGCCATCTAGGGATCTGTCAACACAGTCAAGTTGATACCTGAAGTTAACCATCACAGTGGATATGTTATGTCATTAACCGAAGAATGTCCATAGAACCCAGTAGATTGGAATATACACTCTGTCATATGCCACCTTAATCACTGGGTCAAATTCTTCTTGGGGGGAAAGGGGTTAGGGGTTAAAATTCTTTTTCCATAGTCTTTGTTCTCTAGCACCCTAAGATCCTATTAACCTCATCCCACCCCGAATTCGGAAAGATAAGGACTTTTAAAAAAAGTATTCTTATGGTTTGAATTCTTAGATTTTTAGCTTTCAGCTTTTATTTTCTTTAATTTCATCTTTTTAGTTAACTGTATAGCTTCACAGTTCCTTTACAGTGAATAGTGAGCCTTATAGTAGAGTGGGTACTCTTTCACTTATGTGGTTTGTTCTTTTTTTTTTTGAGATAGAGTCTTACTCTGTTGCCCAGGCTGGAGTGCAGTGGCACGATCTCAGGTTACTGCAACCTCCACCTCCTGGATTCAGGTGATTCTCCTGCCTCAGCCTCCTGAGTAGCTGGGACTACAGGCGTGTGCCACCACGCCTAGCTAATTTTTTTTTTTTTTGAGATGGAGTCTCGCTTTGTTGCCCAGGCTGGAGTGCAGTGGCACCGTCTCAGCTCACTGCAAGCTCTGCCTCCCGGGTTCATGCCATTCTCCTGCCTCAGCCTCCGAGTAGCTGGGACTACAGGCGCGCACCACCACGCCCAGCTAATTTTTTGTATTTTTAGTAGATGGGGTTTCACCGTGTTAGCCAGGATGGTCTCTATCTCCTGACCTCGTGATCCGCCCGTCTCGGCCTCCCAAAGTGCTGGGATTACAGGCGTGAGCCACCGCGCCTGGCCAATTTTTGTGTTTTTAATAGAGACGGGACCTCACCATGTTGGCCAGGCTGGTCTGGAACTCCTAGCCTCAGGTAATCCTCCCGTCTTGGCCTCCTAAAGTGCTGGGATTACTGGCATGAGCCACTGCGCCTGGCCTCTCAGTTTGTTCTTTATCTGGATATTCTTGTTTAGTATCTTAGTAACTTTTTGTTGTCTTGTTTTCTTTTCATTTTCTTTCAATTCTGTGTTTTGTTTAAGTAAAAGGAAGGTTACAACAGGAAAATCTTTTATTTTTTATTTCTACAGATGAGGTCTCGCCGTGTTGCTGAGGCTGGTCTCAAACTCCTGGCCTCAAGTAGTCCTCCCCACCTCAGCCTCCTAAAATGCTGGGATTACAGAAATGAACCACTGCACCTCGCCAAATTTTTCTTTTAAATCCATATATATGAGGTGGAGTTTTTACCTTGAAATTTGCACTGAAATTTTTAATTTTAATTTTTAATTAATTTAGAATTCCATACATACTATTTTTATGGCCACATATTTTTCATGGAGAGTAAAAACCACACTTTAGTAAACAATAGTGTAAAGGTAGCAGTATCCTTTGTTTCCAGGACCTAGCCACAAATTTACTACGAAAGTTTTTTGTTTTGTTTTTGAGACAGAATCTTGCTCTCTCACCCAGGCTGTAGTGCAGATACAATCATGCCCCACTGCATGCAGCCTCAAATTCCTGGGCTCAAGCAAACCTCACACCTCAGCCTCCTGAGTGGGTGGGATCACAGATGCACACTACCATGTCGACTGATTTAAAAAAGTTTTTTTTGTGGACATGGGTCTCCCTATATTGTCCAGGCTGATCTCAAACTCCTGGACTCAAGGGATTCTCCTACCTCACCCTTCCAAAGTGCTGGGATTACAGGTGTGAACTATTGCACCTGGCCTAAAAGTTGTTTTAAGGAATATTTTGTGTTATTTTTCAGTCTTTAGTTTCTTTGAGTGTAACTTTGTAAGAGTTTTTTTTTTTTTTTTTTTTTTTTGAGACAGAGTTTCACTCTTGTTGCCCCACCTGGAGTGCTATGGTGCAATCTCGGCTCACTGCAACCTCCACTTCCTGGGTTCAAGCGATTCTCCAGCTTTAGCCTCCGGAGTATCTGGGATTACAGGCATGTGCCACCGTGCCCGGCTAATTTTGTATTTTTAGTAGGGGTTTTTCCGTGTTGGTCAGGCTGGTTGGTCTTGAACTCCCAACCTCAGGTGGTCTGCCCACCTCAGCCTTCCAGAAGTGTGGGGATTATAGGTGTGAGCCACTGCACTCGGCCGAGAGCTTCTTTTAGACAGAAATAATCAGGGGTTCTTTTCTACACCACACATTTATTGAAAGAGATTTTCACTTCTACCAGTTGTGAAATGAGATTCCTATTTGGCTCATGTGTTTCTGGCATGTTAATTGTGTTGTAGGAGGTGGGGAGTTGGGAGGATTGGTTATATTAAAAGAAAAAAATGTTAACTAATTTTGTTTTATGTAGGTACAAGTGTTGTATTTATGTTTATTAAAGGGTTCATTCTGTGCCTATTTTTTCGTATCTTCTAAAATACCCATCATTGTAATTAATTATAGGTTTTAGTTTTATGTCTTAGTTCTTGCTTTAATCTGGCTTTATAGTTTTTTTTTCTCTAAGAGAGATGTTTGAGTTTTGCTTGTTCTGTCTGCCTTTGTCATTTGTTCGTATAATAAAATCGATAAGTAACTGGGCTTAAAGTATATAATTTTCATTTCTTGTCGATGTTCTGTTTCTTGACTTTTATTTGTGATTTAGTAACTTCTTGGATTTTGAGACTTTTTATTTGATTCGATTCTTTTAATGACTTACATTGGGGTTTGTTAACTTTTAAAATTAATGTTCTTCTTTGATACATTGGAAAATCTCCTGCTCTTTTTCTTTAAGCATAAAAAGAAAGGGTGAAGCTCACTGACAGAGGTCTGCTTTTTTAACTTTGTCTTCACTCTGATACCATCTGCTAAAGGCTGATTTCAGTGTTGCCTCCAGAAAGAAGTTAAAATAAGACTTAAAATATGTTGAAGTGGAATAAAATATTGTGACTAATAATACAGTTATATCTTCATAGATATTCAAAGTAGAATATTTTAATGGTGATAAGTTTGAGGAAAAGGATTAGTTCAAATTAATTTACAGGTATTTTTAGAAAAAAATGATATATTTCAGGGAGGTTGACAGGATCATTTTAATAAAAACCCATTTTTAGGTTCACAATTCCTTATCAGAAACTCTTAAGGGCCAGACGTATTTTATAGTTCAGATTTTTTTTTTGAAAACTAATAAGATGCACTTACCATATGTTATACAATGCCCCTGCAGGGTCAGAGGCGGCACTTCAGAGTCAAATACATCAGTATTTCAGCAGCCAAAGCTATGACTAAAGTCTAAAGTGGGTAGACTATAAATAGTCTCATGTCATTTCACGTCAGACCTTGCCACCAATTAAATTTCCATCAGGTTTTGCCACCAATGAATTCCAGAAAAGTTTTGGTTTTCAGAAGTTTTTGGATTTTGGAATTGTGGGTAAGGGATTGTAGACTGTATTTACTTTCTTAGCTCTAAACGTTACTCTCCGAAAATGGAACCCACTTTCCTTTTTTTTTTCTGCTACAGGATGTAAGATTAAATCTGTTCCTTCTCTATAGGCCAGTTAATAGAAATTAGGACACCTCTTCACAAAGCTCGATACCTTAGGCAGTTGCCACTGTCCCCTGACACCTCCACTAGATACTTCCTACTCCTCGCTGGTTTTATGTGAAGGATCTCATAGTTCCCCTCTTCTCCACTCTCCTTTCGGAGATACCTCCTGGTAATAAATACTAAGTAAAAGAGATTTAAAATGTACAGTACTTCATGTAATATCCTGTGTCAAGTAGAAATGTTTCAGAAGGCGCAACATGCTTTCTCCAGACTGACTTTTCCTATTACCAGCGAATGTGGAAGCCTAAAAAGTAACTTATACTTGTGTACCATTTGGACTTTGGTGTTACCATAAAGGAATATATACTTATGATAACACCAAAGTCCGAATGGTACAGAAGTATAAGGGAAAAGCAGAAGCTTTCTTCTGCCCTGCTGCACCCCTCACCCCTCCAGCTTCTGACCACAAGATTTGGACCCTTTTAAAATAATTTTTTTTCTTTAGTTCAGACATTCCAGGAGACAGTTTGGGGAATTCTGATTAGGCATTATAACCCCACTTGGATTGATTTTGTGTTCATTGTGTGTTAAATTATGGAGATGGCCTTTTCTGTGTTAGCTGGCAGTTATAGCTTTTATTTCTAGAGCGATTTGTTCAGATTGCATGGTTTTGAACTGTTAATGAAACACCTTTTTTTTTTTTTTAGAGACAGGATCTTGCTCCGTCGCCCATGCTGGAGTACAGTGGTGCAATCATAGCTCACTGTAACCCCAAACACCTAGGCTCAGTCTTCCCACCTCAGCCTTTTGGAAAGCTGAGACTACAGGCATACACCACTACGCCTGACTGATTTTTTAAAATCTTTCTATAGAGACAGGGTCTCACTGTGTTGCCCAGACTGATCTTGAATGCCTGGACTCAAGCGATCTTCCAGCCTCTGCCTCAAAGCACTGGGATTACAAGATACATTTTTTTTTAGTATTAATTGTGACAGGTTGAAAGTGTCTGAGTATTATGCACACACAGAGATAGAAATATATATTATTTATTTAATGAAAAATAATTTTGAGGAGTCAAAAACAGCACATAATATATTTGAGAGTGAGGTTTCCCTAACGGAGGACTTACTTAAGAAACGGGATGTTGGCTGGTTCACCGAGTTGGTTCTCAAGGTAAGCCCATGGGCAGTGGGATGCAGCTGTCATCCTACTAATTACTCCCAAGGATGTTGTTGACATTATCTATGTTCTTAAATCCATAATAAAGAAGATTACGATGCATTTAAACATGAATGTCCTTTTTGGGAAAGTGTAAACTTTTGTCTTAATATGGAATCCACATTGTTTTATTGTTCAGTTCAGCGAACTTTTACTGAGCGCTAACTTAGTCAAGAACTGTCTTCGACCTGGCAAGGTTGCTCACGCCTGTAATCCCATCACTTTGGGAGGCCCAGGATGGTAGATCACCTGAGGTCAGGAGTTTGAGACCAGCCTGGCCAACACGGGGAAACCCCGGCTTCACTAAAAATACAAAAATTAGCTGGGCATGGTGGTGCGTGCGCCTGAAATCCCAGGTACTTAGGAGGCTGAGGCAGGAGAATCACTCGAACCTGGGAGGCGGAGGTTGCAGTGAGCCAAGATAGTGCTACTGCACTCCAGCCTGAGCAACAGAGTGAGACTCTGTCTCAAAAAAAAAAAGAGAGCTCGCTTCACAGTGGAGGTATAGATCACTGGGACATAAGCTAGAACAAAAGAGCAGAAATCACTTTTGCTTGGTCATAACGAAGCTCTAAGATATATCCTTTCAAATGAGGGCACATGTAATAAGTACCGGCTGACACGTATTCTACTTAAGGACATTAAGTCGCAAGTTTTTTGGCCAAGTCCCTAACAGGCAGTCACCCCTGCACTCCCATCCTCCACTGCCCCAAACCCTACACGTACATAGGGCCTTGGTTTTTTTTTTTCTTCTTCAGTCCTTGTACTTAGAACCGTGTATGTGGGAACAGCAGAAATGGTCACTGGGATCCTCGGGTACCTGTTGCCCAGCTGAGAGTCTGAGTCCTTGTTTTTGCAGAGTGCAGTGTAGAACACTTTTTCTGTTAAGTGAAGGTCAAGAACCCTTTGTCTTACTTTAGGGGCAGCAAGTCCTGTGGAGCCTTTTAGGGTTCAGTACTCCGCATTAAACGGCAGCGTCTCTAATATGGCTGGAAACTATTGGGGGTGGGTTAGAGACTTTTAAGGACCTTATGGCAAGGCTTTGGCTGGTAGAGTACAAGAATCTAGTGGTGTCTTTTATTGGGGTTTTGGGAGTGCTGGGAACTATGACATTACAAAGAGCCACTAGTCATTAAATGAAGGAAAAAATGCTGGTCAATGAAGGGAAACAACTATAAAATCAACTTAGTAGAAATAAACCATTAAGTGGTACTAATATGGGCAGGCACAGTGGCTCACACCTGTAATCCCAGCATGTTGAGAGGCTGAGGCAGGTGGATCGCTTAAGACCAGGAGTTCGAGACCAGCCTGGGTAACATGGTGAAGCCTCATCTCTACTAAAAATACATAAATTAGCAGCCAGGGTTGGGTGTGGTGGCGCATGCCTATAATCCCAGCACTTTGGGAGGCCGAGGTGGGCGGATCACCTGATGTCAGGAGTTTGAGACCAACTTGGCCGACAAAGTGAAACCCCATCTCTACTAAAAACAAAAAACAAAACAAAACAAAAAATTAGTTGGGCATGGTGTGTGTGCCTGTAGTCCCAGCTACTCTGGAGGCTGAGGCAGGAGAATCGCTTGAACCTGGGAGGTGGAGGTTGCAGTGAGTGGAGATTGTGCCATTGCACTCCAGCCTAGAGCAGTAAGAGTGAAACTCCCATCTCAAAAAAAAAAAAAAAAGAAAGAAAAAATGCCGGATGTGGTGGCCTGTGCCTATAGTCCCAGCTACTCAGGAGGCTGAGGCACGAGAATTGCTTGAACCTGTGTGGCAGAGACTGCAGTGAGCCAAGGTCACACCACTGCACTCCAGCCTGTGTGATAGAGTGAAAGTCGTTCTGTCTCAACAAAAAAAAAGAAAGAAAATGGTAGTTCAAGCTAATAATTTAAGAGTAAATAAAGGATATAGATATGGAAAAACTTTCTTTAGAGTGTATGAAATTAGTACATTTCAAGGTGGTGGGCCGGGCATGGTGGCTCACGACTGTAATCTCAGCAGTTTTGGGAGGCTGAGGTGGGAGGATTGCTTGATCCCAGGAGTTCAAGACCAGCTTGGGAAACACAGTGAGACTTTATTTCTATAAAAAAATGAAGAAAATTAGCTGGGCATAGTGGCGTGTGCCTGTAGTCCCAGCTACTTGGGAGGCTCAGGTGGGAGGATCGCTTGAGCCTGGAAGGTCGAGGCTGCAGTGAGCCGTGGTTGTGCCACTGCACTCCAGTGTAGGCAACAGAGCGAGACCCTGTCTCAAAGAAAAATACTGTTACCATAAAACACATGCGATTTCAGTCCTTTGAGATTTGTCATGACTTGTATGGTCTTCTTCATGAGTAGTTCTCTGTGTACCTGAAAAAAATGTATGTTCTGCTATTCTTGGGTATAGTGTGCTATTAATGTCAATTCAGCCAAGTTGGTTGTTGGTTCTGTTCATATATATATATATATATA
>NW_012120154.1:1190461-1207738 GCF_000951035.1 Colobus angolensis palliatus | reverse complement strand
CTCTTACTGATTTTCTTTCTACATTGATATAATGTAGTTTCTGAGGAGTGTTGAAATTTCCAACTGTAATTGTGGCTTTGTCTATTTCCCCTTTCAGTTCTGTTCATTTTTGCTTCATGCATTTTGAGCCTCTGTAACTAGGTGTATATACAGATTTAGGATTTTTATGTCTTCTTGATGAATTTATCCCTTTGTAATTATAGAATGCATCCTTATCCCTGGTAATGTTCCTTATCCTGAAGCCTGTATTGTGTGATATTAATATGGTCACTCCAGCTTATTTGTGTATTTGTATATCTTTTTGGTTCCTTTTACTTTTAACTTATTTGTGTCTTTATGTTTTTAACGAATTTATTTTAGATAGTAGATAGTTGGATTTTTAAAGTCCAATCTTACCATCTTTGTTTCTTAGCTGAAGTGTTTAGACCACTACATTTATGTCATTTTCAATATGGTTGGGTTTAAGTGTATCATTTTGCTGTTTGTTTTTTACTTATCCCATCTGTTTTCTGTTTATTCTTTCCTCTTTTCCTGGCTTCTTTTTGGTTACTTTTTTACTATTCCATCTCCTTTGTTAGCTATAAACCTTTGTTTTACTTTTATAACAGTTGCTCTATGGCTTAAAATATGCATCTTTAACTTATGCAGTCTGCCTTAAAATAATATGTCACTTCATTTATAGCGTAAAAACTTCAAAAAGTGCACTTTCATTTTCCCTTTCTGTCTTTGGACTATTGTCATACATTTTACTTCCACATGTTAAATGCCCCACAATTCACTATTACCAATTTTGCTTTTAATGATAAAAAGTCTGAAAAAGAAAAGTATTTTCCATTTACCCACATATTTGCCGTTTCCAATGCCCTTTATTCTTTTGCTTAGATCTGAGTTCCCATCTATATTATTTTATTTAGCCTGAAAAGCTTCACCGTTTCTTGTACTAAAGATTTCTCCCAGGCTGTACACGATGGCTCATGCCTGTAATCCCAGCACTTTGGGAGACCAAGGTGGGAGGATAGCTTGAGCCAAAGTTCAAGACCAGCTTGGGCAACATGGCAAAAACCCATCTCAACAAAAAATACAAAAATTAGCCAGACATGGCAGCACACATCTGTAGTTCTAGCTACTCAGGAGGCTGAGATAGATCTCTTGAGCCCTGGGGAGGTTGAAGCTGCAGTGAGCCGTGGTCATGCAGTGGGCCACACGTAGACCTGGTAGCAATTAATTGTCTCAGCTTTTGTTCTTGAAAAATCTCTTTATTTCTCCTTCATTTTTGAAGGCTATTTTTGCTGGATATCAAATTTTAGATAGACAGTTTCTATCTTTTGGTATCTTAAAGAAGCTTTTCTGTTGTTAAAGATCCCTATCTTGTATTGTTTCTTTCTTTTGTAGAGACAGCCTCCCTCCGTTTGCCCAGGCTAGTCTTAAACTCTTGACCTCAAGCAATCTTCCCACCTAAGCCTCTCAAAGTGCTGGTATTTTAGGTGTGAGCCACCACAACCAGCCAAACACAAATAATTTTTATTAAGAGACTGAGAAAATGCTTTAATGAAAAGTCTTCCAGTAGTACTGTAGTATGGATGCTTCATAAAAAAACCTTTCCATGACAGTGTCTAACCTTTACCTTTAGCTTGACAATGTGTATCTTTAAAGCCTTAGAAAATATCCACATACCCTGTGACCCAGCAATTCTTAACTGGGTGTGGGGATGTGCACCTCTAGTCCCAGCTACTCCGAGGACTGAGTTAGGAGGATCGCTTCAGCCCAGGAATTTGAGACTAGCCTGAGCAAAGTACCAAGACCCTATCTCTTGAAGAAGAGAAAAGAAAAAAGATGTGTGTAGCTTCTTCCTATACGGTATCCTGCCTTGCAAATCTCAGCTTCCTCAACCCTCACAAACCCTGAACTCGGGCTCCTCTGATTATTTCAGAGGAGCTCACAGTAGTCTGCATAGGTTCTCTCTCCCATGCCGTGGTCTGCAGAGTGCCCACGAGCAGAAAGCGAGAGCCTTCAAGGACTTACCTCTTTGGTTCCTTTCTCTCAGAGATCACAGTGCTAACTGTTCTTCAGTGCCCGAAGTCATTGTTGCATATGTTTTGTCAAATTTTCTAGTTGTTTATAATGGGGGGGCAAGTCTGGTACTAGCTGCCTCATCGTGGCCTGAAGCAGAAGTTGAGATCTCATTCGATTCCCACACTGACGTTTACCTTGCGCATCTTTTCTTATAGTAACCACTGAAATTTTTATTTCTGAATCACACGTACTGTGATTCAGTATGTTGCATTTGCTGGGCTACAAGCAGTTTTTCATTGCTTTTACTCTGTTTGATGGCACTTGAATACAGATATTTTTTAAAAACCCTTTATTACAAAAGTAATAAATGTTTATTATAGACAAATTCAAAACATACACATTGCCCATGATCACTGTAATCTTCCTATGCTGAGATAACCACTGTTAACATTTTAGTGGTGGTCTTTTGTGTGTGTTTGTGTGTATACACATACTTAGAGAAATTTTTTCATGACAGTGGATACATACTGCATTGAGATCAGCTTTATCCACTCAGTGTGTGGTGTGACTTTCTGTGTCAATAAGTAGACTTTATTTTTAATGGCTGCACTGTTTTTCACCACATAGGTACTTAATAATTTCTCATACTGGTTGTAGCTTATTTTCAGTTTTTGATTAGTGTCAACAACATTGTAATGAATATATTTGTACATCTATGTATGCACACACCTATAGTTATTTTATTAGCTAAATTTCCATAAGAATTGCTAGGTCACAGAGTATGTGGATATTTTTTAAGGCTTTAAAGATACACATTGTCAAGCTAAAGGTAAAGTTTAGATATAGTACTGGAAACTGCTTTCGTGAAGCATCCATGCTACTGTACTACCGGCAGACTTTTCATTAAAGCACTTTCTCAGTTTCTTAATAAAAAAAATTATTTATGATTGACTGGTTGTAGTGGTTCACACCTAAAATACCAGCGCTTTGGGAGGCCTAGGTGGGAAGATTGCTTGAGGCCAGGAGTTCAAAACCAGCCTGGGCAACATAGGCAACATAGGGAGAGAGCCTGTCTCTACAAAAAATTTAAAGATTAGCCAGCTGTGGTGGCACGTACCTATAGTCCCAGCTACTTGGGAGGCTGAGGCAAGAGTATCACTTGAGTCCAGGAAGTCAAGGTTGCAGTGAGCCCTGATTGTCCCGTTGCACTCCAACCAGGAGATGGAATGAGACCCTGTCTCAAAAGAAAATTATTTATGATAATCACCAATTAATTACTATTACTATTGAAGCAATATCTACTTTTTATTATTTATTTATTTGTTTATTTATTTTTTTTTTTGAGATAGGATCTCACTCTGTCGTCCAGGCTGGAATGCAATGGCACGATCTCAGCTCACTGCAACCTCCACCTCCCAGGTTCAAGTGATTGCTGTGCCTCAGCCTCCCAAATAGCTGGGATTACAGGTGTGCACCACCCACGCCTGGCTAATTTCTGTATTTTTAGTAGAAGCAGTGTTTCTCGGATGGGTGCAGTGGCTCATGCCTGTAATCCCAGCACTTTGGGAGGCTGAGGCAGGTGGATCACCTGAAGTCAGGAGTTCGAGACCAGCCTGCCCAACATGGTGAAACCCTGTCTCTACCAAAAATACAAAAATTAGCTGGGCATGGTGGTGGGTGCCTGTAATCTCAGCTACCTGGGAGGCTGAGCAGGAGAATCGCTTGAACTCGGGAGATGGAGGTTGCGGTGAGCCAAGATCACACCATTGTACTCCAGCCTGGGCGACAAGTGAAACTCTGCCTCAAAACAAAGAGAAAAAGAAACAGGGTTTCACCGTGTTGCCCAGGCTGGTGTCAAACTCCTAAACTCAAGTGATCTGCCTGCATTGGCCTCCCAAAGTGCTGGGATTACAGGCATGAGCCACTGTGCCCAAGCAATATCTACTTTGTAAATAAAAGCTTTCATTAAAGGAAGATCTCTCCCTCAGCCTAGAAGCTCTAGGATTGCCTCTGGTGGGCGGGTGGGTGTTACAGAGCTCTCCAGGTGGCCTTGATAATCAGCAAGGTGTGGGGACCACTTCTTTAGACCAGCAGGGTGAATGTAATCACCTGAATGTTGGTAAGCAAGCCCACATTAGTCTGCCACCAGAATAAAATTTCCCTGAAGTCTCCTGCTTTAACTGAGAAATTCCTGTAAAATTTATATTCTACTCCATAAAATATTAATTTGTTTTAAAAATAGTTATTTTATTATTTCTATTTAATCCCAAATCTAAGTAGATTTTTTTTTTATGATGTGAAGAAGCAGGTCTAACTTTACTTTTGGGGTTTTGTTTTTGAGACAAGGTCGCTCTCTGTCACCCAGGCTAGAGTACAGTGGCACAATCATAGCTCACCGAAACTTCCAACACCTGGACTCAGGTGATCCTCCCACCTTAGCCTCCCAAGTAGCTGAAACTACAGGCATGCACTACCACACCTGGCTAATTTTTTTTTTTTTTTTGTAGAGACATGGGGCTCACTATATTGCCCAAGCCAGTCTTGAACTCCTGACTCCTGACCTTAAATGATCCTCCCACCTCAACCTCCCAAAGTACTGGGATTACAGGCATGAGCCACCAAGCCCAGCCAATATATATATATTTTTAAATAGATAGCCAGTTGTCCCTAGGGCATTTATTGCATGATTTATCCTTTCTCCACTGATTTGAAATGCCACCTTTATTATACATCAAATTTCAATGTATAGTACACACAGGCTTATTTTTGCATTGTTTGATTATAGATTCCTGTATGAGGACCATGCTGTTTTAGTAACTGTGGCTTTGAAACACTTTTGTTGAGCAGTTATCTAATCTTGTTATGTCACTTTACTATTTAAACACAACATTAAATCCAGATTTCTTATGATAAGATACAGTGACATTGAAGATTAATCTGCACCTCAGCTGCCAGTCTTATCTCTTGCCACTCACCTGTAACCCACTCTTCCCAAATCTGTCCATATCCAACCTCAAATCCTCACAGTTCCCCAAGTGTTCCTTGCTTTATCAGATGTCCATGGCTTTGTGCAAGTCATTCCCTTGCCTGCCCTCTTATCCTAATGCAGTTAGTTTGCCCTTCAGGATCTAGCTCAGGCACATCTCTTTTGTGAAGTCTTCTCACATTCCCGCTAGGCTGCAAAGAACCTTCCTCCTCTGTGCCTTCAGAGTGCTTCATGTATAACTAACTAACTAACTAACTAACTTCCTTCCTTCCTTCCTTCCTTCCTTCCTTCCTTCCTTCCTTTCTTTCTTTCTTTTTCTTTCTTTCTTTCTCTCTCTTTCTTTCTTTTCTTTCTCTCTTTCTCTCTCTCTCTCTCTCTCTCTCGTGCATAACTTACTTTTTTTTTTTTTTTGAGACAGAGTCTCGCTGTGACACCCAGGCTGGAGTGCAGTGGCGCGATCTCAACTCACTGCAACCTCCGCCTCCCGGGTTCAAGCGATTCTCCCGCCTCAGCTTCCCAAGTAGCTGGGATTACATGCGTGTCGCACCACACTGGCTAATTTTTGCATTTTTAGTAGAGGGGGGATTTCACCATGTTGGTCTGGCTGGTCTTGAACTCCTGACCTCAAGTGATCCACCTGCTTCAGCCTCCAGAAGTGCTGTGATTACAGGCATGAGCCACCTCACCCATCCCATGTATAACTTTCTTATAGTACTTCATCTTTTGTCTCATAGCCTAAGCCCTAGCTTGGTGTTACTCATTACACTCAGTTTTAAAAAATAAAACTGTAATTCTTCAATGTGTCCTGGGTACACGATGTTCCTTTAAGTGTCTGCGTGCTTTTTTTTTTGCACATACTTTTTCCTTGGACTTCATTGCCTAGCAGTTTCCTGCTTAAATTTTCAGACTGCTGAGGGATCACCTTGGAAGAGCCTTCCTGCCCTTTCTCCACATCAGAGTTCCCTGCTTGGTTCCATTGTACCTTGTGCATGTCTCTGCTGAAACGTTTTTCATAATGCTCTATACCATAATATGTATCTGGAAGTTCAGTGTTGTTTAGTGGCATGGCTTTGGAATTAAATAACCTAAGTGGTCAACCTGGCTTTACCACTTTCCAGCTTTGTCACCTGCAACCAATTATATAATATTTCTAAGCCTCAGTTTCCTTAGGTACAAAATGGGGATAATAATAGTTCCTACTTTATAGGGTTCTTGTGAACTAAATGAGACAATATCTCCGAAATGCTTAGCTCTCTATCCAGGACACAGGTGGCCCTCAATACATACTTCCTATTATTGTATCTTTCTCCTCAAGACTTTGCATAAGACTTTCTCTTGTTTATCTCTGAAACCCAATACTTAGCCAAGAGCCTAGCTGCCAGTAGACTGATGAATAAATTAACAACTGTCCTCAGAACTCTCCTTCCTGTGTCACTTTTCTCAGTGATGCCATTATTCTCTTTAGAGTCATCTTTAACTTGGCTTCTCATTCAAAGCAACAACAACAAAATACTAAGTTTTTATCGTAAGCTGGGCTCAGTGCAAGGCCCTGGGTGTATATATAATGAGAGAAAAAGATGTCGTCTCTATTCATTGGAGCTTACAGTAGAGCAGGGGAAGTAGTTGAAAATAAAAATCCTAGAATTTTTGGACTCATTCTACTGTTTGTTTTACTTTTGTATATGTTTGTAAATTTTCAAAGTGAGTTTTAAAGTAAATGAATGAATAAGCAATTATAAAATGTTATGTGCTATAAATAAAATGAATAAAAACTGTGTTAGAAACTTTCAGGGAGAACTATTATAGATACGGTGGTCAGGAAAGATCTGGGAGTTCACATTTAAGTTGAGACTGGAAATTGAGACGGAGCCAGCCAGAGGAGAGGGTGTTTCTGACAGAGGGAATAGCATGTACCAAGCCGTAGGAGAGCAAGTCTTAGCATGGTCGAGAAACGGAAAGGTCACTGGGGCTGTATTAGAGTGAGGAAGGATGGATAGATGATGTTGGAGAGCAGGTAAACAGCGTCCATGTTGCTTAAGAGCTTGAAGATCAAAAGAACGGGTTCAGGTTTGATTCCTGTTACAGTATGATGCTGTTGAAGACTTAAAGCAGGGAGTAAGCCAGTGTAATTTGCATTTTTAAAGGTATGTATCCAGAAGATTGGAGGCCAAGACAAGGGCGGGAACAGAGAGACCAGTTGGGAAGCTATTACCATAGTTTAGGGAAGAGATGATAATAGTCAGAGAAATGGAGAACAATGAAGACATTTGAGATGTATTTTGGAGACAGACTCTGTAGGACTTGCTGGTGGATTAGAAGTGGGAGTGGAGGAAGGCATAGAAATCCAGAATTCTGGCTTGAAATTTGTATATTGTGTTATTTACTGAGATTTACTCAAGTAGATGGAATGTTTTTAGGGAAAGTCAAGAGTTAAAATTTGATTATATTAAGTCTGAGATGCCTTGGGGCACCCAAGTGGGAGTATCAAGTTAAGTAATTGAATACAGGAGAACTGGAGTTCCAAGGAAAGTTCCCAACTACAGATACAAATATGAATGTTTTCATTATAAAGACAATAATAAAAACCATGAGAATGGAGAATATCATTTAAGGAGAAAGTAAAGGGGGTTTGATATTAAGTTCTGAATTACTGTTAGCATTTAAGGGTAGAATCAGAGGAGGGTGAAGGAGAGAAGAGGAGTCAAAGACATAGAAGGAAAGCCAGGAGAGTGAGGTGCCCTAGAAGCTACTGTATCCCTCACCAATCCCAGAACAGTGACTGGCCAGGACAATGTTCAGTAATTATTGGTTGAATGAAATCAAAAGAAGAGATCATTTCAAAAAAGAGGGAATAATTAGCTGGATTTAGTGCTGCTGAAAGGGTCACATGAACTGTTCATTGGATTGGCAGCGTGGATATTGCTGGTGATAGGGGCAGAAGTCATGTCGGAATGGTTTTAACAGAGCTTTCATAGGAGGTGAGAAAGTATGAGAAAGTGCAGATTTTTAATTCTTTGACGAAGTTTGGCTGTGAAGGGAGCAGAAAAATGGAGTACTAGCTGAAGAGTGATACAGAGTAAAGAATAATTTTTGTTTGTCTTTTTAAGAGGGGACATACTAGAGCATGTATGCACGTAGGGGCGATCCAGGAAGCAGTGAGTGAAGGTTGGTGGAGGAAAAAAGGGAGAATTGCAAGATTGGAGTTTATGAGTAAGAGAGAGGGGATGGGGTCAGGAGCATAAGTATTCTTAGAAAGGGGGAGGGCCACTTCTGTTGAAATAGGGGAAAGAAGGGAAAATTGATGCAGATTCAGGTAGGTTTATACAACTGGTCATGAGATTAGCAGATCGTTGTATTATGGTATTTTGGTTCTCAATGAAGAGTCATTAACATTAGCTTAAAAGGCAGGGAAGGGTTGGGGAGGAGGGGAAAATAAGTAAGAAATAGCCTTCTTGGAGAGGGGAGAATAGGAAAGCCAGCCTGCTAAAGAGATCCAGTTAGACCGCCAGTTTAAATTGAGTGCCCATTTGCCTGACCTTTAATTTATGGTAAACCTGCCAAGTTAAATGCTTTTTCATCAGTATTCTTGGCATGGAGAAGGCAGTTGCTTGAGTTCTGGGATTGTGGAGTTGGAGAGAAGGAGACGTTGGAAGCAAGTTGAAGGTTCTTGCAAGTAAGTGATTATAATGATTAACTATGTAATCTAAGCTAAAGAGAAAAATTAAGTCAGGAGAGGGAAAATGGGGTCAAGGGATAGAAGGACCCATGGCAGTTGAAAAGTTATTTGCATGGGACGCTTGAGCCAGTGAGCTGAAATATTGACACCGTGAATTGAATTTGGTAGTACAAGGTGAGCTGAGTTTGATGTGACAGTGGTAGAGTGTGGGTGAGGCGGAATGAAGGAAAGGGTCCTTGGAGCTGAGCAGTTTCCACAGCTGCAAGGCCAGGGTGTTGGGCTAGGTTATGCCTTTGAAGATTAAAGGTATGTTAACCATAGTGACTCATTGTGCCAGAGAGTTTAACCCTGAGCCAGATGTGCTCAAATGTCAGATGGCAAAAAAAAAAAAAAAAAAAAAAAAATTGAGTTCTGGGACAGAAAGAGGATAGATGGTCTTTTAGACTTGGTGGCCTGAGGAGTGATATTTATGCTCAGATCTGGATAAAATGGTAAGTGGAGAGAATTAATCCAGTCTGAGGAAGCAGCTAATATAAAGGCTCTGAAGTAGGTACAAATCCCTCGCCTTTGAGGAAAAGAAAGGAAGCTAGGAAGGCTGGAGCTTACTGGGCTGAGAAAGGGTGGGATGAAATGAGGTTAGAGCGCAGTAGGAGTCAGATGATGAAGGGTTTTGAAAATCATGCCCAGGAGTTTGGTGCATGTATGATGTATGTTAATTCTAAGTGCCTTGGTGTGCTAGCCAGCCGCCAAGATGGCCCAATGGTCCTTGCCTTCTGGTATTCATGCCTTTATGTAGTCCTCTGTCCTGCTGAATAGGGATAACCTGTGTAACCATTGGAATATCGTGGCAATGATGGTTTGTGATTTCCATTGTTAGGTCATTGCAGCTTCTGCCTCCCTTTTGTAGAGTACTTGCTCTGAGGGAAGCCAGACTGCTGTGTTGTGAGGACATTTAAGAAGCCTGTGGAAAGGCTTGCATGGAGAGGAACTCCAGCTAACAGCTACCATGTGAGTGCTTTGTTTTGGAAGAAGATCTTCCAGCCCCAGACAAACCTGTAGATGACTGCAGCCCTCACACATACATGTTTTCATTCATAAATATCCTAGTGTGTCTCTCTAAAAGGCAAGGACTTTTTTAAAAAAACACTTAAGCCTTGTACAGTTATCACATCTAAAAATGTAATTCCTTAATATTACAAAAAATTCAGAGTCTTTAAAAATTTGTTTTAGTTGTTAAATTTTGTTTATTTGCATTAGGATCCAAAAAAGGGAACAACATAGTATCCGGTTAATGTTCCCTAAGCTTCTTTATCTGTAGCTTCCCTCACTCTTCTTCCCCTCGATTTATCTTATAAAGAAACCTGGTTGTTTATCCTATAGTTTCTTACATTCTCGATTTTGCTAATTGTGTCTGTTCAGAGTACAAGGAAGAGTGTTCCTTTACCTTGAATTTTATGTAAACTTGTAGTTATATCCAGAGGAGGCTTGATCTAATTCACGTTGTTTTTGTTTGGCAAGAATATTTTATAGGTGGTGGTGTTTACTTCCATCAAGAGGCACATAATAACCAGTTGTTTCATCTTGTCTTATTATGATGTTAACAGCTATTGAAGAGCAATACTGAGATATGTTAATTTATTAGGGTTTACAAAATGGTAATATTCTAAGTCACTTGTCTTCGTTTATTAGCTAGACAAACTATTTTTGTTGTTGTCTTTGTTGAGACAGGGTCTTGTTCTCTTGTCCAGTCTGCAGTGCAGTGGTACAAACATGGCTCAAGGCAGCCTAAACCTCCCAGGCTCAAGTGATCCTCCCACCTCAGCCCCTCTAGTAGCTGGTACCACAGGTGCACACCACCACGCCTGGCTAATTTTTAATTTTTTTGTAGAGACAGGGTCTTGCCATGTTGTCTAGTCTGGTCTCAAGCTCCTGGGCTCAAGCAGTTCTCCTACCTCAGCCTCCCAGAGTGCTGGGATTACAGGCATGAGCCACTGTGCTTAGCCAGAAATAGTCTCTTATCCACTCTGTGGTTAATCTGAGATATATGCCATTTAGGAAAGACAGATTAAATGATTGATTCTTTCTCTTATTTACCAGTTTTCGTAGTAATAAATTGATTCCCTAGTATCCTCCAAAAGAGACCAGTAAGGTCTTAAAATATATGTGTTTCATTATGAACTCACGGATTTCATCATATTTCATAGATGTGAATCCATTGCAATGATTATTTTTTATTGATGCTCAAATGATCCCATCCTTGACTAGTGGGAGGAGCCCCTTCAAGTTGGTTTCTGAAGACTTTTTATAGTGTCCTTCCTTTTTGATATGATGATACGTTTAGGTTCATCTCATGCATCTTCTGTGTCAACCCTCAGTCATTTCTTCAGGGAGCTCTCTTTCTTTTCAGCAGGAAAGAATATATGGAGGCACATTTTGGGTGCTTGAACATGGATGAGAGACTTTTTAATAGATGCTTATCAGAGTATCTGTAGAGTTCAAAAAATGTCTTCTTTCACCTTGAATTTCAATGGATAGAAATTCAGTTTTTCTTAATTTATGAAATATGGAATGTTTTCGTTTGTTAGAGAAAAAGGAAAACAAAGGCTTTAGGTAGAAATAAAAGGAAGCCTTAACTCTCCTTTAAAATTGTGTGTCCTCTCTCTGCCATACTTTGTTTATAATGTCCAGTGAAGAGAGATGCTAATAGGCTTTTCATATTTCCAGCTATGTAAAAATGAGGCAGTGTTTAAAGGTTATCATTATAGCATGTGTTTGATATGTTTCTTAAGTCTTTTTTTTTATCTCCAGGTCCCCTGTCCCTGTAGGCTCCCCTCTCACAGACACAAGTCTTCTTCCTGGCATTTTTGGGAGGGCATGGTGTTTTGTTTGGAAAATTTCACTTTATTTTATTTTATTTTATTTTTTTGAGACAGAGTCTCGCTCTGTCACCCGGGGCTGGAGTGCAGTGGCTGGATCTCAGTTCACTGCAAGCTCCGCCTCCCAGGTTAACGCCATTCTCCTGCCTCAACCTCCCGAGTAGCTGGGACTACAAGCACCCGCCACCTCGCCTGGCTAGTTTTTTGTATTTTTTAGTAGTGACAGGGTTTCACCGTGTTAGCCAGGATGGTCTCCATCTCCTGACCTCATGATCCACCCGTCTCGGCCTCCCAAAGTGCTGGGATTACAGACTTGAGCCACCGCGCCCGGCCTAAATTTCACTTTATTATGTATCCTCAGCTTATACTGCATCACTAGTGAAAAGCTTAGTTTTGTGTTTGGTGTTAGTAATGTGTTTCTGGATATTTTGATCATAAAAACTCATTATAGATACGAAATGGAAATATATCATTAGAATGATTGTATATGTAAATTATGAATCAAGTTAGAGGAGAATGGAATATTGCCCCCTTATGGGAAGACTCTGGAATGTAGAATTTTTTTTCAGTATGTAACAACTTGATCCTTCCCTCTTTCCGAGTGTTCAGGATCTAATTCAACAGTTTTATACATGATATGTTAAGCTTTTCATTAATTCAGTTATTCATTCAACAAATACTGAGTGCCAGAGTAATACCAGGCATGATACTAGGAACTGAGAATAAAGAAATAACAGACACACATGCTAAACTGACCATTTTCTAGTGGGAGAAAGACAATTATATGTGTAATTCCAAACCCTGATAAGTACATTTTAGGAAAAATACAGGGAGCTGTAAGAGTGATTAACTTGCGGGGGCTGGCTTAGTCTGAGAGGACAGAAAGGCCTTTCTGACAAAGTAACATTTAAGCAAAGATTTGAAGGAAAGTAGGCATCGGCCGGGTGATCATAGGGATCCAGAGCCTTCAAAACAAAGGGGCTAGCTATGTGTGAAGGTCCTGAGGGAGGAACGAGCTTGAAGCCTTAGGGGACCTGGCAATGCTGGTGAGGCTGGAGACTGAGAGGGAGGCAGGGAATTAGGAGAGGAGCTGGAGATGTAGGCAGGGACCTGATCACAGAGGCTGCTGTTGGCCTCCGTCTCGGTTACAGCCACAGATGTACAGCCTTTGGTGACACAGACTAAGGACCAGACATAATACTTTTCAGGACCTCTTGGTCCTCCTGGGAGATACTGGGAACTCTGAGTTCAGCTTTTCTCTCCTATTTCTCGAGGGTCCTTTGTTAATAAAGAAATGTTTTAAAAATTATTCCTGCTTAGCTTGTACTTAAGAGTGAAAGAAACTTTTAATAAACGAAATTATTTATGGCTAGTCTTCAGAAACCTTCACTCCAAGGATGCACTCATATATAGTTGCACCTTTAAAAGGCTTTCATATCTCATCTGATCCTCACAGCGACCTTATAAGGTGGATGTTTATATTTTTCACATCATACAGAAAAGGAACTGAACCTCTGAAAAATTAGGTAGTTCCTCAAGGCCAGCTAATAGGTGGTGAAGTGGTAACTGGACACCAGGCTTTCTTAACTACAGACCCAGTGGTCTTTGTGCTCTGTTCTTCCACTTACTATGAATGCAAGAGCTTCTATGTATTTTGATCTCAGTATCTGCAATTTATTTGTTTGTTTTCTTTGTTGTTGTTGTTGTTTTTGAGATGGAATCTCGTGGTGTTGCCCAGGCTGGAGTGCAGGGTGCAATCTGAGCTTACTGCAACCTCTTCCTCCCAGATTCCAGCAATTCTTCTGCCTCAGCCTCCTGAGTAGCTGGGATTATAGGTGCCTGCCACTATGCCCAGCTAATTTTGTGTGTGTGTATGTGTGTGTTTGTTTTAGTAAAGACAGGGTTTCACCATGTTGGTCAGGCTGGTCTCAAACTCTTGACCTCAGGTGATCCACCCACCTTGGCCTCCGGAAGTGCTGGGATTACATGTGTGAGCCACCGTGCCCAGCCAATTTATATTTTTTAATGGAATGTTAAATCATAAAAGCTTAAAAATTATGAGAGAAGGAGGAAGGAAATAGGGTAGAGGGGATAGGGATAGAAGCTAGACTGCTTTAAATATGGTTTATAGTTTTTTTAATGGAAAATGAGAAACAAATAAACCTAAATTTTTGTACTCATGTGGAACATACCGGTGATCTTGTTAGTGCTGTTTTGAGATTGTTGTGTAAGTGTATATTGTCAGAAAAAGCAAATGAGTAATTATGTGGTACTTTATCATTTCCAGTGTTTTGAGATCCAGATTCCCAACTTGGGTGAAAGGAGGTAGAAATAGAAAATAAAAGAGGTTAAATAAAACCCTATTAACTTGATTTTTTTATCGACTTCTTTTTTCTTTTCTTTTTTTTTTTTTTTTGAGGCGGAGTCTCTCTTTGTCACCCAGACTGGAGTGCATTGGTGCGATCTTGGCTCACTGCAACCTCCGCCTCCTGGGTTCAAGCGATTCTCCTGCCTCAGCCTCCCAAGTAGCTGGGATTACAGGCACACGCCACCACACCCAGTGAATTTTTGTATTTTTAGTAGAGATGGGGTTTCACCATGTTGGCCACGCTGGTTGTGAACTCCTGACCTCAAATGATCCACCCTCCTCAGCCTCCTAAATTGCTGGGATTACAGGTGTGAGCCACTGCGCCCGGCCTAAGACTTTTTTTTTTTTTATTGGCAGTTTTAGGGTCACAGTAAAATTACGCAGAAAGTATAGAGTTCTCATATTTGCCTGTTCCCTGTCCCTGCCAGCCTCCCCCAGTGTCACATCCCACACCAGAAAGGTCTATTTGTTATAGTTGAGGAACTTACATTGACACACCGTTATTACTCAAAGTTCATTTGCATTAGGGTTCACTCTTGGTGTTGCACATTCCATGGGTTTGGACAAATGTGGGATGGCATGTATCCATCATAGAATCGCAGAGTGGTTTCAGTGCTCTCAGTCTTCTCTGCTCCACCTAGTCATCCCTCCATCTCCCTGTCTTCTGGCAACCACTGATCTTTTTACTGTCTCCATAGATTTTTCTTTTCCAGATGTTAGGTAGTTGGAATCACACGGCCTTTTCATGTTGGCTTCTTTCACTTGGTAGTATGTATTTTAGGGTTTCTTCACATCTTTTCATGGCTTGATAGCTCATTTTAGCATGAATAACATTCCATTGCCTGGATGTACTCCAGTTTATCCATTCACCTATTGAAGGCCGTCTTAGTTGCTTCCAAGTTTTAGTAATTACGAATAAAGCTGCTACAAACACCATATGTGAGTTTTTGTGGGAATACAAGTTTTCACTTCATTTGACCAAATGTCAAGGAGTGCAATTGCTGGATTGAATGGTAAGAGTAAGTTTAGTTTTGTGAGAAACTGCCAAACTTGTCTTACAAACTGGCCATATGGTTTTGCATTCCCACCAGCAATGAAGGAGCATTCCTGTTTCTCCACATCGTTACCGGTATTAGGTGTTGTCAGTGTTCTGCATTTTGGGCATCTAATAGGTGTGTAGTGGCATCTCATTGTTTTTTTTTTTTTTTTTAATTTGTAATTCCCTAATGACATATGATGTTGAGTATCTTTTCATATCCTTATTTGCCATCTGTGTATCTTCTTCAGTGAGGTGTCTGTTCAGGTCTTTTGAACGTTTTTAATCAGGTTGTTCATTTTTATTGCTGAGTTTTAATAATTCTTTGTATATTTTGGATAGCACTCCTTTATCAGATACGTCTTTGTGTTTTCTCCCAGTCTTTGACTTATCTTCCCATTCTCTCGATTAACTTAATCTTGAATTATAAGTTGTGATATGAATTATTGATATATTTTATCTTAGACAAAAGACACTTCCTAACCCATTCAATTGAAAAATCCTATAAACAGTGACCTAGTAGCAGTGTGTAACCCTAGTGCCCAAATTGTGGTCTTGGAATACCAATTCTCACTAACAGGAAGCAGGGCTATTTGGAGAAATCACTGATACAGGTCTAGAACAGGAACTGTACAAGGTAAACGTAGAACTTCTGGTTACACCACATAACAAGGAAGTCATAAAAGACTGTGACCAGGATCACATCAAAAGAACCAAAGAACATACATGAGAAGACTCTCTTCAGCCAATGATGAGACAATCTGAATACCAATAAAGTTTTTTGTTTGTTTGTTTTTTGTTTTTTTGGAGACAGAGTCTCACTCTCTTGCCCAGGCTGGGGTGCAGTGGCGCCATCTCGGCTCACTGCAAGCTCCGCCTCCCGGGTTCATGCCATTCTCCTGCCTCAGCCTCTGAGTAGCTGGAACTACAGGCGCCCGCCACCACGCCCGGCTAACTTTTTTGTGTGTTTTTAGTACAGACAGGGTTTCACCATGTTAGCCAGGATAGTCTCGATCTCCTGACCTTGTGATCTGCCCACCTTGGCCTCCCAAAGCATGATGATATTTTTTTAAAAAGCTATTTGATACCATTTGCTAACACTACGTTAACCATATACCATCCCTTTCCTATACAAACATCTGGCTTCTAGAGCTATATAATAATTTATAAGAATTACAGAGGACAGGGTAGCATATTAGTACCACCATGGGATACAGTCAGAAAAATCCAGACTATGTTTCGCTCTGGTTTCTTCAACAAGCAAGCTGGTTTCTTCAACAAATAAATTGCAAAGGAAAAAAAAAAAAAGCACAGCAAAGCAAAGAAAGTCTTGTGTGACATTTATGAGACAGTTGGAAGTTTGACTGATTACTTGATGGTATTGGGACTCTTACTAATGTTTTTAAAGTGGAATGATGGTATTAGGAATTTTAAAGGTTTTTAAAAATATATTAGAGATAGGTATTTACAAATGTATTTACCAATGAAATGTCCTTGCTTTAAAACTAATGCAGAGGCAGGGATACCAGTAAGGGATACAGGTGAAAGAGTGTTGGCCGGGAGTTAACTGTTTAAGCTGACAATGAGCCCATGAAGGTTCATTATATTATCATCTACTTCTGTGTCTAACATTTTTTATAATGAAACTTAAATAAAAACTTTCCTTGAGAATTCATAACCACAAACTGGCCTGTGTATGGGAGTGAGACTTGAATTCGTACTATCTGTGCAGTATGGAATTTAAATTGTTCTTGGGTTAGTAGTGCCTCCAGGAACCTGCCAGAGCAACATAAATCTCCTCAGGAGAAAAATATACCTTACTTAGGACTCAAATATGTCTCACAAATAAAATTATTCAGAAGTCCAAAATGAAAAGTCATAAAACACTCAAAAAACTGAGCTACAGTGAATGAGTCAGCAGGAGCAACAAAAATGATCAGATTTGAGGCCAGGCATGTTGGCTCACGCCTGTGATCCTGACAGTTTGGGAGGCCGAGGCAGGTGGATCACTTGAGGTCAGGGGTTTGAGACCAGCCTGGCCAACATGGATAAACCCCATCTCTACTAAAAATATAAAAATTAGCTGGTCATGGTAGTATGTGCCTGTAATCCCAGCTAGTTGGGAGGCTGAGGTGGGAGGATCATTTGAACCTGGAAGGCAGAGGTTACAGTGAGCTGAGATCCACCACTGCACTCTAGCCTGGGTGACAGAGCGAGACTCTGTCTCAAAAAAAAAGGCCGGGCGCGGTGGCTCAAACCTGTAATCCCAGCACTTTGGGAGGCCGAGACGGGCGGATCACGAGGTCAGGAGATCGAGACCAT
>NW_012120154.1:1179206-1190311 GCF_000951035.1 Colobus angolensis palliatus | reverse complement strand
AAAAAAAAAAAAAAAAAAAACAGATTTGAAAAGTCTACAATATTGTAATTATTGGAAACTGAACATAGAATAAGTATATTTAATATTTTTAAGGAAATAAATTGTGTTTTTTTATGGTTTTGGTTATTAATTAGTTAGAGATGGGTTCTTGCTGTGTTGCCCAGACTGGAGTGCAGTGGTGAGATCATAGCTCACTGCCACCTTAGGCTCCTGGGCTCAAGTGATCCTCCCACTTCAGCCTCCCAAGTGGCCAAAACTACAGCCACGTACCACCATGCCTGGCTAATTTTTAGTATTTTTTAGAGGCAAGGTCTTGCTATATGGCCTGGACTGCTCAAAATGCCGGCCTCTGGGCTTCAAATGACCCTCTCGCCTTAGCTTCCAGAGTATTTGGGATTACAGGCACACTGCCATGCCTGGCTAAAAACAGGTATTGTAAATGTAATGTAAATGTAATTAGATATTGTAAATTGTAAGTGAAAGAATGCTACCAATTAATTTTAAGATGTAAGTTGGCAACTGAGACTATCAGGAATAATCAGATCAAAAGTCCTGTATGTTAGGGATGGATTTTTCAACTGGTGCATACCACTATAGAGGCATTTGACTCGCTAAAATAATAATAATCAGGTATATTTGAAAAAAAAACCATTTCATCAGTTTAGCCATCCACAGTGTATACCTATTTGAAAACATGTTGTGCATGTTAAATACAATTTTTGTCAATTAAGAAAATAAGAATGAAAAAAATAACCATTTCAGAAGCAAAGAACATCATTGAATTTGGCATTTAGTAGACAAGTCTAATCTTAAAGCAAATTAGACACAAGGGAAGCTAGGACTTACTGAACTAGAAGATAAAGCTAAAGAAACTGTCCACATAAAACCCATAGAGACAGAGAAAATGTAAAAGAAAGATTAAGATGCATGGAAGATAGAATAAAAGGTTTAATATAACATCTGATCAAAGTTCTAGGAGAATAGAAGCATTGAGGGAGAGGTGGTATTTGAAGACATTTTCCAAAATTGATGAAAGACCTAAATCATCTGAATCCGGAAGCTCAAGCAGGGTAAAGAAAGAGAAATATCACCTGGATACATTGACAAATCCAAGATCCTGGTACAATCCTGAGAGAAAAAGCAGACTGCAGGCTGATATCTGACTTCTCGATGACAGTGGAAGCCACAAAACAATTCATCGTCAAAGTGCTGGAAGAAAAATAACCATCTGTCAAGAATGAGGGCAAAATAAAAACATTTTGAAATAAAGACCATTTTTTATTATGAATGGAGGAAAGTAAAAGAGTATTTTTGAGCTTGCAGTTAGGACAGATGTTAAGAGCTTAAAATCTGGAGTCAGATAGTTTGAGCTGTACTGCCAGTGACTGTGTTGTTTAGCTTCTCTGTTTCCTTCTCTACAAAATAGGATGACAAGTAGGAACGGTTGATGGGTACAAACATACAGTTAGATAAAATGAATTAGATCTAGTATTTGGTAGCACAGTAGGATGCCTATAGGTAACGATATTCTATCGTATATTTTAAAATAACCGGAAGAGTAGAATTGGCACTTTCCTAACACAAAGAAATGATAAATGCTTGAGGTAATACCCCAGTTACCCTGATTTGATCATTACATGCTGTATACCTGTATCAGAACATCACATGTACCCCATAAATGTGTACAACTATTATGTACTCATAATAATTAAAGATTAAAAAAATTAAAAACAGGATGACAGTAGCACTTACCTCATGGAATGCTTTGATAAGCAGATGAGTTATATGTAAAGCACTGTGACTCCTACACGATATGCATCTAGTAAATGTTAGGGATTGCTGTTACCGTATTTTACAGAATTTAAGACGCCATCAGTCATAAGACATATCGTATTTTATGCTCCATTAAGAAAGAAAGAATGCTGCCAATTAATTGTAAGATGTAAGATGGCATTAATTGTAAAATCTGTCTAGATTTCACAAATACTAACTTGTAAAGAAAAACCGTGAATCTCAAAATTGATGAAATATAGTATTTTGATAGCAGATACTCAAGTACAGTAGAAAATGCTGTATATGAAATATTAAAAAAATAAACAGTTTGAAGAAGTTGATGAAAGTGTTGTGAAGTTCAGATTTTAAATGTGTAATACCCACGGCTGGAGAGTTTTGTGTATAAATTATTGAGGGTTAAGACAGCTGTTTCATTTTCATTTCTTCAGAAGTGAATATGAGCTACAACCAAACTGCCCTTGAGTTGGCTTAAGATTTCCCAGTGGCTGTTACTTAAACAAAAAGTGTTCTTTAGCATTTCATTGGTAAGCACTAGCTTGTGGAAAGGCCAGATGTTGAATGTTGAACATGTTTGATAAACAAAAGTTTAATATGCAGCTGGAATAGTAGCATTCTTCTGCAGGTGCTTTTTGAAATGTTTTCAGTTTTTCTTTTCCACTTGGTTTTGATTACCACTTGCATGTAGTTGAGAGGAGATGTTTGCTAATTTCATATGAGGCTGGATGTTGCTCTGTTTTAGTTGGTCTTATTGCTGATGATACTGCAGCATGTCTCAGAGCATGTAAGCATCAACACTCTTTCCAAACATTTTGATTTGGTTAGATCATCTCAAATCATTATTGAAGCTGCTAGCTAGAGTGCTGTCGTTTCATGATACTGTACACTCCAGAAATCTTTACAATTACATTACCACAAAGGAGATGACTACTCATTCAGTTGTTAGGATAAGTTTTTTTTTTCTTATAGATTATTACAGCAGCCTCATAACTCTTCTTGCTACCTCTATGTGATTTTATCAGTTAGAAATAAATTAGGCTATGTGTAATGGAATATCCAACTTTGCTTTAACTAAATAAAGATTTATTTTTTCCTACACACCACAAAATTGAGAAATAAGTAGTCACTCCCAGTGTTGTTAATGTCTCAAATTCCTTTGATCCATCGTTGATGGTGGCAAGGCCATTTCTCTGCTTCCCTTTCAGACCACCCACCCTCTCAAGTGAGGTACAAAAGCTGTGCCTCATCTAATGACCAGAGCCATGACATGTAGCCACCTCTCTTCATAATAAAAGTTGGGAAATGTAGCTTTCTAATTGAACCTAAGTTTACCCCTAGCCAAATCTGGATTCCAGGCATTTGCAAAACAAGTAATGTATTACCACAATTGCCGTGATTACAATGTAACCATGATTTGTGACCGTGAAGCACCCCTAAATTTGAGTGACCTACATTGTGACTGAGCCCACAGCCTAACATTATCCTTTCAGTGACTGAGTTTACCACTGCATGCCGTCTAGTAGGCAATTATCAGTTTTGCCCACTTGCCCCTTTATTATATGATGTGTATTTCCTATGCTTCATTAATTTTGCCAACATTTACTGAATACCTGCTCTGTGCCAGGCACTGTTAATACAAAAATGAATAAGGTACTTCATTTGATAAGGGAAATGGATATCAACAAAATTTATAACTACCGCAACCTGTAACCCTCATGCTCAAGGCAGATGTTATTGACGAAGTGGCTCATCCATGTCATGACCAGGTAACTAAGCTGGTGACTTTAGCCTAGGCCTTCCAAGCAGTGTAGCTCCTCTATATCCCTCCTATCCCCAACCCCAAATCCTTATATCCTACTGAGTTGATTGTCTTAGAAACATATAAACATGACTATGAGACCAGCTTCAGAAAGCACTGTCTATTGTATTGAACACATTGGTGCTTATGGTAAATGGTCAACCACTCAATGCCAGGATCATGGCCAAAATCTTGTGAGACTTCAGATTCCAGATCTTGAGCCACAGGGAACTCTTCCAATGGCCAATTCTTAGGAAGTCTGTGAGGACAATTATTGGCCATAAGGAACAGCTTAGAATAAAGCACAGATAATACTCAGTGAATACTAAGAAACCATGATTGTTATGGATAATCAGAGGAGATGATCTGTTATTCCCACATAGCTTACCTCTTTTAGAAGCATCTACATTTCCTGCAGAGATATGTTTTTTTTTTTTAATTTATTTTTATTTTTATTTTTATTTTTTGAGACGGAGTCTTGCTCTGTCGCCCAGGCTGGAGTGCAGTGGCCGGATCTCAGCTCACTGCAAGCTCCGCCTCCCGGGTTCTCGCCATTCTCCCGCCTCAGCCTCCTGAGTAGCTGGGACTACAGGTGCCCGCCACCTCACCCAGCTAATTTTTTTTTTGTATTTTTAGTAGAGACAGGGTTTCACCGTGTTAGCCAGGATGGTCTCGATCTCCTGACCTCATGATCCGCCCGTCTCGGCCTCCCAGAGTGCTGGGATTACAGGCTTGAGCCACCGCGCCCGGCCAGAGATATGTTTTTATTAACTGAGCCCTGGATCAAACTTGCACTAGCATACAGGTGGTGTGCTATCTCTGTACCTTGACAGCAACATGAGTCTGGGCTTGTGAGATGAATAGTAGGACTTCATCAAGATGTTGTCCAACTACTCAGTGTGCATCCTCCATTATACCCCAGCCAAGGAGATCACAGAACTGGCTCCACTTCTCATTGCTTGTGAAAAAACTTTCCCCCGTCTTCTCTTGCTCCTAAACAACTGTAATTTTTATAGTCAAGTGTTACATACTATGCCAGATATATGCCAACGAATAACTATAAATAAGTGTTAATATTTATTAGCCAGAAAGCATAATGTTAGATTTTGGTTTTCAGAAGTGGAGGTTTTATTGGTCTGCCTATACATTGGCATGTGAACTTATTTTTCCATGAAAGCAGAGAATAAATTTATTAATTTATTTGAACAGCTTTGTCAACATTGTTCTGAAAAGAACAAGTTGGAATGTAGTAGCAGTGTGCTCCATTATGATGAAAGCTTTGCAAATGACACAGAAGGTTACCAGAGTTGACCATTAAGGACCATGTGGCACCAGACTTCAGGAAAGATACAGTGGAGGAGGGAGAACAGAGACCCCATCCTAACCTGCCCCATCAGGGGAGCTCACCCTGGTGATAGGTGAGATGTCAGGTGGCAAAGCTAAACCATCCTTACATCTCATTGGGGAGTTTGGACTGTATCGTCTGTGGGCTGGAAGGCTTTTGTACTTTTTGAACAAAGGAGTGACATGATCAGATTTATTTATTTATTTTTTTTTTTTTGAGCCGGAGTCTTGCTTTGTGCCCCAGGCTGGAGTGCAGTGGCGCGATCTCTGCTCACTGCAAGCTCTGCCCCCCTGGGTTCACGCCATTCTCCTGCCTCAGCCTCCCGAGTAGCTGGGACTACAGGTGCCCGCCACCACGCCCGGCTAATTTTCTTGTATTTTTAGTAGAGACGGAGTTTCACCGTGTTAGCCAGGATAGTCTCGATCTCCTGACCTCGTGATCCGCCTGCCTCGGCCTCCCAAAGTGCTGGGATTACAGGCTTGAGCCACCGTGCCCGGCGATTTATTTTTTATTATAAGAGTAATTTATGCTCTTTGTAAAAACTTGATGTTTATGAAGTAGAAAATGGAAAATTCTTGCATCCTGTTCCTTAGGTGTATCTTCTTTTGTTTTTGTTTTGTTTTGTTTTTTTAAAGACAGCCAGACAGGGTCTTTCTCTGTTTCCCAGGCTGGAGTGCAGTGGTGTGATCATGGCTCACTTCAGTCTCCAACTACTGGGCTCAATCAGCCCTCCTGCCTCAGCCTCCCAAGTAACTAGGACTACAGGTGGGTGCCACCACACCTGGCCAATTTTTAAAAATATTTTTGTAGAGATTGGGTCTTGCTATATATCCCAGGCTAGTCTTGAACTCCTGGACTCAAGTGATCCAGGCCTCCCAAAGTGCTGAATTTACAGGCATGAGCCACCGCAGTCTGCCAAAGGTACTTATTTTTAAAGGCTGTTGGATGTCTTGCCAGACTTTTCTCCATACTTTCAGGTATATCATATATATACTATATTATACATTGTATACATTATATATACACACGGATAGTATATAATGTATAATATATATGTTTTATATATTTATTTGTATATTTTTGACCAACAGGGGATTAAGCTATACAAAATGTTTTGTAGTGGCTTATCTTATTTATTTATTTATTTAAGACAGGGTCTCACTCTGTTGCCCCAGCTAGCCTCAAAATCCTGGGCTCAAGTGGTCCTCCCACTTCAGCTTCCCAAGTAGCTGGGACTACAGGTGTATGCTACCACTCCTGGCTGGCTCTTATTTTAATCTAACAAGTAGTTTTGAACATCTTCCATATTTCTTTCACTGCTTTCTTTTAATGTCCACAGAATAATCGATTATTTTACTTAACAATCCTTTAATGGTTGACATTAAGGTTGTTTTCAGTTCAGGATTACATATAGTACATCAGCAATAGCAATGAACAACTTCGTTTATTTATTTATTTATTTATTGAGGCGGAGTCTTGCTCTTTCATCCAGGCTGGAGTGAAGTGGTGCGATCTCGGCTCACTGCAATCTCCACCGCCTAGGTTCAAGCGACTCCCCTGCCTCAGCCTCCCGAGTAGCTGGAATGCCTGGCTAATTTTTGTATTTTCAGTAGAGATGGGGTTTCTCCATGTTGGCCAGGCTGGTCTGAAACTCCTGACCTCAGGTGATCTGTCCGCCTCAGCCTCTCAAAGTGCTGGGATTTAAGGCATGTGCTACCACACCCAGCTCTTTTTGTTTTTAAATTGATGTATTTGATTCATCTGGAATTTTATTTTGATATATGGAGTAAGAAAACATAAAGTAGGACTAGGCACGATGGCTCACGCCTGTAATCCCAGCACTTTGGGAGGCCGAGGTGGGTGGATCACGAGGTCAGGAGTTCGAGACTAGCCTGGCCAAGATGGTGAAACCCTGTCTCTACAAAAAACACAAAAATTAGCCGGGCACCATGGCGGACGCCTGTAATCGCAGCTACTCGTGAGGCTGAGACAGGAGAATCTCTTGAACCCGGGAGGCAGAGGTTGTGGTGAGCTGAGATTGCACACACCACTGCACTCTAGCCTGGGCAACAGTGTGAGACTCTGGGTGACGGTGTGAGACTCTGTCACAGAAAAAAAAAAAAAAAAGAAAGAAAACGTGCAGTAAGAAATATATGGCTTCCTGCTCTGCATTCCCACAATGACTAGCCAGTTATTAAAAAATCATTTGCTTAATAATTCATCTTTTCTTCACTGATTTGAAGCACTCTTTTAATCATAATTTTCCACATTGTGGTACATATCTTTTTTCCTCCACTACCTAGAGCCTCAACAGCAGAATCAACAAGATTAGTACAGTGGCACTCCATATTCATGAGTTCTACATCCATGACTCCAATCAATCATGGATCAGAAATATCCAGGGAAAAAATTGCGTCTGTATTGAAGACGTATAGACTTTTTTCCTTGACATTATTCCCTAAATAATACAGTGCAGCAACTGCTTACATAGCATTTACATTGTATTAGATATTATAAATAACCTAGAGATTACATTTAAAGAATACAGGAAGATGTGTACCTAAGGAGGGGGCATTAAGTTATTTGCATAAGTTATATGCAAATATTTCTCCATTTTATTTTATGTATTTAGTTTTTGAAATGGAGTCTCGGTCTGTTGCCCAGGCTGGAGTGCAATGGTGCAGTCTTGGCTCACTGCAAACTCCGCCTCTCAGGCTCACGCCATTCTCCTGCCTCCCCAGTAGCTGGGACTACAGGTGTCCGCCACAATGCCTGGCTAATTTTTTTATTTTTAGTAGCAACGGGATTTCACCATGTTAGCCAGGATGGTCTCGATCTCCTGACCTCATGATCTGCCCGCCTCGGCCTCCCAAAGTGCTGCGATTACAGGCGTGAGCCACCGCCTTTTTATTTTGTTTATTTATTTATGGAGACAGGGTCTCACTCTGTTGCCCAGGCTGGAGTGTAGTGGTGTGATCTTGGCTTACTGCAACCTCCATCTTCCAGGTTCAAATTATTCTTGTGCCTCAGGCTCCTTAGTAGCTGTGATTACAGGCCTGTGCCACCACACCCAGCTGATTTTTTTGTATTTCTAGTACACTCAGGGTCTCCTCATGTTGCCTAGGCTGGTCTCGAACTTCTGGCCTCAAGTGATCTGCCTCCCTTGGCTTCCCAAAGTGCTGAGATTACAGGCGTGACCACTGTGCCTGGTCTGTTTTTTAGAGACAGAGTCTCTCTCTGTTGTCCAGGTTGGAGTGCAGTGATATAATCATAACTCACTGCAGCCTCAAACTCCTAGGCTCAAGTGATCTTCCTGCCCCAGCCTCCTCAGTAGCTAGGACTACAGGTGCACACCACCGTGTCAGGTTAATTAAAAAAAAAAAAAAAATTATAGACATGGAGTCTAACTATGGGTCTTACCAAGCTAGTCTTAAACTCCTAGCCTCAGGCGATTCTCCTGCCTTGGCCTCCCTAAAGACTGGGGTTTTAGGCATGAGTCACTGTGGCCAGTCTCTCTACCATTTTGTTTCAGGGACTTGAGCAGCCATGGATTTTGGTATACACCAAGGGTCCGGAACCAATCCCCCAAGGATACTGAGGGATGACTGTATTATACTGGATGGAGACTGGAGGGAAGGAAGATTGAACCTAAGCACTGTAGAGGGTTGTGATATCAAAAGTCAGTAAACACCTAGAGATAGGTTTGGAGAAGAGTTCTTTTCTGATAGGTTGGGTTGGAGATTGGAGGGACATTGTGGAAGACATTCTCAGCAGGTCCCCAAGTTCTCTCCTCATGTGGGCCCATTCCTTTCTCTTCAGCTTCTTTTTTTTTCTTTGAGATGGAGTCTCACTCTGTTGCCCAGGCTGGAGTGCAGCGGCATGATCTCAGCTCACCACAACCTCTACCTCCTGGGCTCAAGCGATTCTCCTGCCTCAACCTCCCGAGTAGCTGGGACTACAGGCATGCGCCACCATGCCCAGCTAATTTTTTGTATCTTTAGTAGAGACGGGTTTCACCGTATTAGCCAGGATGGTCTCAATCTCCTGACCTTGTGATCCACCCGCCTCGGTCTCCCAAAGTGCTGGGATTACAGGTGTGAGCCACCGTGCCTGGCCCGTGCTTCTTTAAATCACTAATTTTCAAACTTTAACCTATATCGGAATCACCCAGAGGGCTTGTTAACAGCACATTGCCAGCGCCACCCCCAGAGTTTCTGGCTCACTGGTTCTGGGGTAAGGTCTGAATATTTACATTTCTATCAGGATTCCAGGTGCTGTTGCTGCTGTCTGGGGACCACACTTTGAGAACCACTGCTCTAGACTGAGTCCTCTTCACTCCCATTTTAGATTACTCTAATGGTCTCTAGTTTGGCTTCTTTTTCTAGTTTTCCTGTACTTTAAAGCCTCCTGACTCAAATTAGGACTGCAGTGGTGAGAATAGAAGTGGAGAGAAAGGAATGAAGCTGAAAGACATTTCAAAAGAAGGATTAATGGGCTTTAGAGACTGAGTAGATGTGTGGGACAAAGGACAGGAAGCAAAAGAGGCGTTTTCTAAACATGGACACCAGATTTACTCTTTGGAAAACACTTCTTTCATCTTGTTATTTCCCAGTTCAAGAATCTGCAGTGAGATAAATCTAAAATGGGATTTATTTGAATAAAATACAGCTGACAATTGACACCCAACTGGTGTCGCTTCTCCGGTTTTGTCTAAGTCAAATCTCATTATGACAGATGACTTTGCAAGTAGATCTCTGCATTACCAAATACTTTCATGGCCGAGCCAGTGACCTACTTTAAGCAGTATCCAATTTAACAATTCCAGTTCAGCAAACTGGTTTGGATAGGATTTTAGGACTTGCAGAATTTAATCTGAAATACTATGGTACATTTGTATATATAAAAGAACTGTTAATTTCTAAGGGTTAGTTTAAACCCTATTTAGAAATCCTGTTTATCATATGAATATATATATATATTTTAAAACCCCATTATATACTATGCTTTCTGTATTTACCTTTTACTTATGCTTGCTGTTGGACAAAAACAAGGAGGGGGGTATTATGCCAGATACTCATGTTTCCAATTACAAATGCAGATGAGGCCAAAGTGTGTGTTTGTACAGGTGGGATGAAATAAACAAATGACAGTGAAAGCCTGCTTATCAGGATCATTATTTGTTGTTCCTGGATTGGAAAATAAGTATACAGAAGGCAGTTTGGGTTTTTAAGATATTTAATAAGTGACATTAAATTATTTTTTAATTATTTTTTTTTTGACTTGATTAAGTTTTTTTTTTTTATTATACTTTAAGTTCTAGGGTACATGGGCATAACGTGCAGGTTTGTTACATATGTATACTTGTGCCATGTTGGTGTGCTGCACCCATCAACTCGTCAGCACCCATCAATTCATCATTTATATCAGGTATAACTCCCCAATGCAATACCTCCCCCCTCCCCCCTCCCCACGATAGGCCCCAGTGTGTGATGTTCCCCTTCCCGAGTCCAAGTGATCTCATTGTTCAGTTCCCACCTATGAGTGAGAACATGCGGTGTTTGGTTTTCTCTTCTTGTGATAGTTTGCTAAGAATGATGGTTTCCAGCTGCATCCATGTCCCTACAAAGGACGCAAACTCATCCTTTTTTATGGCTGCATAGTATTCCATGGTGTATATGTGCCACATTTTCTTAATCCAGTCTGTCACAGATGGACATTTGGGTTGATTCCAAGTCTTTGCTATTGTGAATTATCATACTGAATGGGCAAAAACTGGAAAAATTCCCTTTGAAAACTGGCACAAGACAGGGATGCCCTCTCTCACCACTCCTATTTTTTAATTTTTAAAAGCTGACTTCTGTCTTAGTCTTACATGATTTGGCCTCACATGTGTGGATGAGATTTTAAATATGTGAGAATCGTAGCTAGTTATAAAAGAGTGCCAGATATTTGCATTATAACAAAGCATCTTTATTGATGTATAATTTGTATACTGTGTAATTCACCCAGTTTAGATATACAATTAAAACATAGTAAATTGCCCAGTTGTGGTAACTCACACCTACAATCTCAGCACTTTGAGAGGTTGAGATGGGGAGACTGTTTGAGGCCAGGAGTTAAGAGACCAGCCTGGGCAACACAGTGAAACCCTGTGTCTACTAAAAATACAAA
>NW_012120154.1:1161231-1177942 GCF_000951035.1 Colobus angolensis palliatus | reverse complement strand
CCTTGGCCTCCCAAAGTGCTGGGATTACAGGCATGAGCCACCGTGCCCAGCTGAGTCTATCTTTTAAAAGAGAAAAAGAAGGCTGGGCCCAGTGTCTCATGCCTGTTATCCCAGCACTTTGGGAGGCCGAGGCAGGTGGATCACGACGTTAGGAGTTCAAGACCAGCCTGGCCAAATGGTGAAACCCTGTCTCTACTAAAAACACAAAAATTAGCCAGACGTAGTGGCGGGTGCCTATAATCCCAATTAGTCAGGAGGCTGAGGCAGGAGAATTGCTTGAACTTGGGAGGCGGAGGTTGTAGTGAGCGGAGATCGTACCATTGCATTCCAGCCTGGACAACAGAGCAAGACTCCGTCTTGGGGGGGAAAATTGTTTTCATAGTCATTATCATTTCAGCCCTACAGTAGCTTTACAACAAGTGGACAGGACAAGTAGTATTACTCTCATTTGTTGCTATCCAGAGGGAGTCTACACCTGTATTCTCAGGTTATTGCCATAGGAAACCCATCAAGAGTATGCTTCCAGTTTGTGGTGTACACACAGGATAGAGCAGCACCAAAGGACTACTTCTATATGTGATGTAGATCCAAATTTGGAATCAGTTTATTCATTCTGCAAATATTCAGTGAATATCTGCTACCTGCCAGGCACTGTTCTAGATGGTGGAGGATTGGGATATGAAAGATTTAGTCTCTGCTCTTGAGGAATTAACTGTCCATAAAGGCTGTATACAAGAAAATAACTATAATACTGGGCCATGGGAACCCAGAGGCAGAGGATCTAACAAGGTAGAGCAGAGAGGAGGGTGTCAGAGTGTATTGACGATAATAGCTCCCCCTTACCTAGTACATACTCTGTTCCAGGCACATTCCAAACACTTTATATATGTTTACTCATTTAATCTTCACTTCAGCCCCTTACCCTGTTTTACAGATGAGAAGGCCACAAAACTGAGGCTGGTATTTTGACCAAGAGCACACTGCTAGTGAATGGTAGACCTGGAATTTAGACCAGTCAGTCTGGCTCTGGAGTCTGTCTCCTGAAAAGGTTTCTCAGAGGAGAGGCACCCAGGCTGTCTTGAATAACAGCTTGTAGCTAGTCTGGCAGAAAGGTGATTGGGATATGTCTACATGATTTTCTTGGCAGAGAAGTATCACAAGTAAAGGTAAAGAAAGCACACAATTGAGAGCAAGTGTGGCAGACTACTTGTGAAGAAAGATGGGTGGTAAGGAATGAGACTAGAAAGACAAGGCTGAGGATGAAGGGCCTGGCATGCCATCTGAGGAATTTGGGTTCTGTGATCTAATTTTTAAAGTTACACAAAAAATACCACTTTTCCTTTTGTATTAATTTTATATTTGTAAAATTAATTAAAGATTTAAAAAGATTGATTTAAATCTTTTTAATTGTGTTAATTGTGAAATATATCACACAATCAGAAAAGTGCATAAAATATAAATGTAAAACAATGAATTATTTTTAAATGACCACCTCTGAGGTTAGGAAATAGAACATTATAGCGGACCAACAGCCCCTTCTTAGTGACCTTCACTAGTCAGAGTCGCTCCCCTTCCACCTACAGGTAACCACTCTTGATTTCTTTATTTTCCTTTCTAGTTTTACTGCCCATGTCCCTGTAAACATTATAGTTTTGCCTGGTTTTGAACACATGGCGTCATATGCTGTATCTTCTTTTGTGTCTTGTCATTATGTGTGCGAGATTCATCCGTGTTGTTCTGTGTGGCTGTCCCTTCATTTTTGTGCTGTATGACATTCTATTTTATGAATATACCAGTGTCCTTACCTTTGTGCTATTGAGGATATTTGGGTTGTTCCCAGCTGGGGACTATTATGGATAGTGCTGCTGTGTGTGCCTTTAGGGTACACGTGCATACGTTCTGCCAGGTATGTACCTAGGAGTGGGATTGCTGGGTCATGGGTCTTACCTGTCTTGAACGTTAGGAGAATCAAGCCAAACCATTCTCCAAAGTAGACATAATAATTTACATTCACACAAGTAGTGTGTGAAGATTTCTGTTGTTCCATAGCCTAGCAACACTTAATCATATCAGACTTTGATGTTTTTAGCCATTATGACATATAATGGTGTATCATTATGATTTTCTTCTTTTTTTTTTTTCTTTTTTTTTTTGAGATGGAGTCTCACTCTGTCTCCCAAGCTGGAGTGCAGTGGCGCTATCTCGGCTCACTGCAAGCTGCACCTCCTGGATTCATGCCATTCTCTTGCCTCAGAGTCCCAAGTAGCTGGGACTACAGGCGCCTGCCACCATGCCTGGCTAATTTTTTGTATTTTTAGTAGACACAGGGTTTCACTGTGTTAGCCAGGATGGTCTCGGCTCACTGCAAGCTGCACCTCCTGGATTCATGCCATTCTCTTGCCTCAGAGTCCCAAGTAGCTGGGACTACAGGCGCCTGCACCATGCCTGGCTAATTTTTTGTATTTTTAGTAGACACAGGGTTTCACTGTGTTAGCCAGGATGGTCTCGATCTCCTGACCTCATGATCCACCTGCCCCGGCCTCCCAAAGTGCTGCAATTACAGGCGTGAGCCAGTGTGCTTGGCCTCATGATTTTCTTTTGCGTCACCCTTACTTACTGTTGAGACTAGATGCCTTTTCATATGTTTATTGGCCATTTGGATAATTTAGGTTTTCTTGTCGTTCATTTGATGACATGTTTCATCTAGCCTCTTGCCCCTTTTCCTGTTGGGTTATCTTTTTTCTTTTAGAACTTGTTAGAACCCTTTATTATTTTGAATATGGGCCTTTTATTGGTTTTACGTTGCCTGCTTTTTCATTTTCTCAAGGGCGTCTTTTTTTTTTTTTTCAATTTGAGAGCAAGTACTGTTTATTAACGGACCAGCTTAGAAAAAAATAATCATGGTAGACACCTTAGTTTATTCTTCTAATAGGCCTGTTGATCTGGTCCTTCCTGTTGCCAGCGTCTCCACCTTCTACAAAATGGGTGGTCTTTTTCTTCATTCCACCTCGCGAAGAAGATAATTTTAAGAGCCACAGGAAGTTATTTGCTTCTTTGAAGCATTTTCCAACAGTATAGATCTCATGAATCAGATCCTCCACGCAGATGATGCCGTGTTTACCAAGAGATCGAGCAGTCAAAGTGTTATCTGTGAAAGCAATTCGCTTCTTACTGATTTCGCCATAACCACGCTTGTAGATTAGTTCATCTACTGACTTTAGGTTTGGTTACCCCCAAACAATATATGGCTCTACAATCCTCAGCATGCATGTTCATTGAAGCCTTGTTGAGCTTCACACAGGTTCCATTGAAGATTTGACGAAGGCGAAGAAGCTGCAACACTTTTCGGACCTTTGGGCTCATACCACTGATACCTCTGATCCTGATGGCAAATGCCAATTTGAGTTCTGCGGGTACATAGAAGTTGCCAGCTTTTCATGCCACCCTCGCCATTCGAATTTCACTTCTGTACATCTGCCTGTATTCCTTGTGATGGTGCTTCGCTTTTTCATAGATAAGCTTCCTCCTTGCCGTTCGAAGCATCTTTTGGGCAAACTTCTTTCTCAGATGCTTGATCTTCAGCTCTGCAAAATTCCTTCACTGTTTCTTAAGGATTTCTGGCACAGCAGGAGCCTCCTTCTTCTCTTCTACACACTCCATGGTTCCAGTCGGAAAAAGAGGGAGGATGTCTTTTGATGGGCAAATATTCTTAATTTTCGTGTAGTCATGTTGGTCTAATATTGTCATATTTGGTTTTTAATACTAGGTACTTTTTGTATCCTATTTAAGAAATCCTTCCCTACCCCTACGTTTTGAAGCATTTTCCCATATTATCTTCTAAAAGCTTTATTATTTATCTTTCACATTTGAGTATACAGTTCACCTGAATTTGATTTTTGTGTATGGTAATTCTTAACTAACTTATTAGTATGCCTCTGCCTTTAAGATTTTTTAAATATTCTGTCCAGACTTTCTGGCTGTCCTCAGCAGAATGGTTGGTCTTCATTACCTGGTTTACCATTCCCAGAAGCAGAAATGTCTTTTAAAGTTTTAGTTTCACTTTGACTTAAAAATGATCTGACCTGTCTTGTTAAGGGGCCTTAATGAATATGTTTACTAAAAAATAAAAAAGGACTGAAAAACTGTATAGATTCATGACTGTTTCTATTTTTTATTTTTATTTTAATTTAAGAGACCAAAGAGAAGCTTCTGTTTCCTCTCTGCTTCTGTCAGCTATAAAATACTGTTAGACAAATTTAAGCCTGCTACATGAAATGAGCATGGTTATACTTATTGCAGGATAATTTCAGAACATTAATCACAGGAAAATTTTAAATTAAAAAATACACACTATCAGACATGGACTTTGATAATAAAATGGCTTAACTAAGGCAGTGGCTACCCCCCTTCCTCTGTTTATCCATAAATTTAAACCTTTTTTGGCCAGAGATGGACTGTATGCAAACCGCATCCAGAATGCTTTTAGTTTGTGCCACAAAATATGAAGAAAATGTTTTCAGTTTATGGCAACTAGATCCGTGACATATGATGCTCCAGGAACTGTTTTTACAGTGCGCAAGATGCACAGGAACAGAATAGCAAACTCACATGATTGTTGGCAAGGAGAACCTGGCTATGTGGCTGATGTTAAATTTGCTTTTTAAGACAGCCAGATCAAGAAATGTCTGAAGACTTTGAGACTGCAGCAGGGAGATGATTTTGCAGTTAGTAAACACAGCCCCGGGAAGCCATGGGAAGGCAGTTCTGGTAAGCCATTTACAGCTTCTCTTCTAGAAGGAGAGCACAGTGGAGGCTCTGGAGAGGAAAACCTGACGTGGCCTCTAGAGAATGCTACCCAGGGCAGTAGAGCCTCCCTGATGGCACTGCCCTCAGCACCCCCCTGCACAGCCTGGCCGAACCCCGCCTTGCGCTGGCCATCTCTGTCTCTGAGAGTCCCCACGGAGGTTAGCTTGGTTGTAGCTGAGCTGTTAAGAGTAGGGGTTTGTGTTCTTGAAAATTAGAGCTTAGGAGCCACACACATCCTTCTTGCCCAGCCCTTACTTAGACCATTTTCTTTATCTTTTTCAATGAACACTTCTCAAAGTGTGCCCCTTCCTCCCACCCAAGACCCTTTCAGGAGGTCACAACTATTTTAATAATACTAAGATGCTGTATGCCTTTTAAATTCATTCTCTCATGAGTGCACATTGGAGTTTTTCCAGACGTGTGATACAGAAAAAGATTGAATGCAAAAGTATATATTTGGGTACAGCTGTTATTGCTCAAGCTAGACATTAAAGAAATTTGCAAAGATGTAAAACAGTGCCACTTTTCTCAAATTTTTGATCCTTTGAAATACCATTTTTAATTTAAAAAGCAATAGTTTATTATTTTTGTTTTTATTTTAAGTTCCAGGGTACATGTGCAAGATGTACAGGTTCATTACATAGGTAAACATGTGCCATGGTGGTTTGCTGCACTGTAAACCCATCACGTAAGTATTAAGCCCAGCATGCATTAGCTATTTTTCCTAATATCTCCCTCCCCCTGCCACCCACCCCCAGCCAACAGGCCCAGATCGAGAAATGTCGCTGTGTCCATGTGTTCTCATTGTTCAGCTCCCACTTAAGAGTGAGAATACGCACTGTTTGGTTTTCTGTTCCTGTGTTAGTTTGCTGAGGATAATGGCTTCCAGCTGCATCCATGTTCCTGCAAAGAACATGATCTTGTTCCTCTTTATGGTGGCATAGTATTCCATGATGTATATGTACCACATTTTCTTTATCCAGTCTATCATTGATGGGCCTTTGGGTTGATTCCATGTCTTTGCTGTTGTGAATAGTGCTGCAGTGAACATACGCGTGTATGTATCTTTATAATAGAATGATTTATATTCCTTTGGGAATATAACCAGTAATGGGATTGCTGGGTCAAATGGTATTTCTGGTTCTAATCATTGAGGAATTGCCACACTATCTTCCACAGTGGTCGAACTCATTTACTTTCCCACCAACGGCATGAAAGCATTCTTACCTCTCTGCAGCCTCGCCAGCATCTGTTGTTTCTTGACTTTTTAATAATCACCATTCTGACTGGTGTGAGATGGCATCTCACTGTGGTTTTTGCATTCCTCTAATGATCAGTGATAGTGAGCTTTTTTCATATGTTTGTTGGCTGAATAAATGAACTAATCATTCTAATGTTTCATAGTTATAATTTTTACTATGGCAAATATTGATAATTAAAATTAAGATAAACAAGAGCTCTTTGAGGTCCTCCATAATTTTAGTAAGTGTAAAGGGATTCAGAGACAAAAGGGTTTGAGAATCACTGCTTTCAATCCTGTCAGTTCCAGTTGGAATCCCAGTTTCTCTTTGAAGGCGGCACAGGTTGTCTAGCTCACCGTTTTCTCTGCATTCTCTAAACTTCTGCGCCACTCAGCTTAGTGCTTAGCTTTTTTCTCCTTACATATAGTGTAAGGTCTCTGAAAAGGGGGATCAGATCTGAATTGAGAGTTTTTTGAGACTTCCAAGGTATACAGTGCTGGGCACAGCATAAACAATTGTTAATGATTATTCATATTACTATCATCATTGTCAGTGTTCAACTCACTGGTTTATTGGAGAAGCAGTATACATCTAAAATTTGTGAACAACCTCACCTCATAAAATCAATATGCAATATAGAAAAAGAACAAAGGTTTTTCTTTAATCACCAATAAATTGGTCACAAAAGTTAACATGTTAATCTGCTTAATTATTTCTTTTAATTTTAATTTTTAATGTAAATTGCCAAATTATAATTGCATATACTTATGGGATACAAAGTGATATTGTGATTTATGAATATAATGTGGAATGATTAAGTCAACCTAATTAACATATTTATCACCTCTAATCTGCTTAATTCTTATGTGACCAACAATTGCAGTAAAACCTGGACATAGGCCCTTGCTCTGAAAACTTGCTGAGCATAGTGCCGTGCACTTAGTAAGCATTCAGTGAAGCTGGTTGAATTGAATCTGCTGTTTCAGTAGCTGCCTCTGCTGTTCTTGTTACCCTCGGTGAATTCCCTACCATCCCTGCCTCTACTATAAGTGATTTGCAGTTGTTTTAGGCTTTCAGAAGGCAGTCGTACTTTCCCAAGCCTTTTCTGTTAAAGAATTGACAGATTTTTCTGGGGCCAGGCTGGAGGGCATAAATTAGTTGAGCAAGTTGGATTAATACCCCAAGTTTGGGTATGAGTCTTTCTGATCATTCCTACTTTGGACTGAGTTTGTTTTTCTTAGGCAACCTTTCCTGACCTCCAAGACATAAAAATCAGATTAACATTCTTGTGCCAGGGTCCTGCCATCAGTCCCAAAGTTTCCTTCACTGCTTCTCCCAGGAAGTCTGGGGATGTCGTGCAAGTAGCACACTGCCCTCAAGAGTGTTACAGCTGATAAGCCACAGTTTTGTTTTCGTAAGCTCAGAATGTCATATTGAGTTGATTTTAGTTTTTTCGTAAAAATGTGTGTGTTTATTCCACAAGAATTTATTGGGAATGTCCTTTGTGCTGGCACTATATTAAATGACAGTGATAAGGAAGCCTTAGACCCGGGAAGCTTACCACCTACCAATATACACACACAAAAGTAAGCCTAGTGTGTGTTTTGAGTGCAGTTGCTCACTCAGGGGAAGGATCCATCCAGATCACCTGTGAGAAGAGGGAGTCGGGAGAGACTTCACAGAACAGGTTTCCGTAAGCCTGCATCTTGAAAGTTGAGAAGAAATTTGTCCTGCCCGTGGGAAGGCAGTCCAGGTACAAACAACATGTTCAAAGGCACGCAGAAACCATGTGGTGCTCAAGGGAAATGGAAAACAGTTGGGTTTTGGAGGTGAGGACAGTGGGGCGAGCAGGGACCAGGCCTCGCCGGCCACAGTGGGAATGGGGTTTTATCTACAGGGTGGATGAGACACATTGCAAAGGCAGTAAGGATTTCTGCTTTTTGAAGGTAATTCTAGTGGTGTAGGGGAGGGGTGGGTCTTGAGGTAAGAAAACCAATTCAAAAGATAACTAGCATAAGACTGCTGAGAAGCTATGCCAGAAGCAGAGCAGTCAGCGGCAGTAGGAATAAGGAAGTATATACTAGAATAGTTGGGGATTAGAACTGACAGTTTGGGGAGAGGAAGGAGCTGCTGATGTTCGCAGACTTCTGATTTGAGTGGGATGGCAATATTCCCAAGTGAGGCAGAAGAACACGCTTTGGGGGAGGGTTGTTTTATTTTAGGGCCCTGTGGCACATGAGGTGGAGCTGCATTAGGCAGTTATGTAGATAGTTCTAAAGGCTGTAAAAAAGGTCAGCACTAGAGAAAGACTTGGGAATCATCAAGATCCAGGTGGAAGCTGCATCTATGAGAAAGCATAAGAGCAGGCTGGGTGCAGTGGCTCATGCCTGTAATCCCAACACTTTGGGAGGTCGAGGTGGGTGGATCACGAGGTCAGGAGTTCAAGACCAGCCTGGCCAAGATGGTGAAACCCCGTATCTACTAAAAATACAAAAATTAGCTGGGCGCAGTGGCAGGTGCCTGTAATTCCAGCTACTCAGGAGGCTGAGACAGGAGAATTGCTTGAACCCGGGTGGCAGAGGTTGTAGTGAGCCGAGATTGTGCCACTGCACTCCAGCCTGCGCAATAGAGTGAGACTCCGTCTCAAAAAAGAGAAAGCATAAGGATGTGTGTGTAATAAAAAGAGAAAGGGAAGTGTGGACTCCAGAGGAAGAATACACTAATAATGAAAGGACAGGGGGAAAAAGACTGTCCTGTGAAACAGATTGGAAAGACACAGACCAAGAGGTAGCAAAAGTACTGCCATGGGCCCTTCCAGGGGGGTGGGTGAAGGGACTAAACCTGCTCCATATCAGACTGGGCATCAGAACTGAGCTCAATCTGTGAAGCCAGGAGTTGAGTTTGGTTCCCTCTCCATGACCCTGGCCCCCAGTCTGCCATGTACAGCAACAACTGTAGCCACAGCTTTTCACCTTCTCACCCACTCCAAACCTTCCTGTGATAAGAAGGCTGGTTGCAGACCCAAGGGAACAGGAGGCCCCGACACAGCCAGGATACCAGGAACTAAAACAGGATGCCCCTGGCCCAGTGGCTGGATCTTCAGTATCCTTACTATTAAGACAGGAAAGGAGGTCCCAAATGACAGGTTTCACGTGGTTCTGGTTCAGATTTTTATTTATTTATTTTGTGTTTATTTTTAGACAATGGTTCTGATTTTTAAATGCTAGAGAGAGGTTAAAGGAAGAACAGTTGAATAGTATCTGTTGCGTTGACACTGAGATTGATAGGGACAGAAATCAAGTTGTCTTATTAATCAAGTGATGAATAAGTGAATGAGAAATTAGTATGTTGAGACCACAAATATAAACTGCTTTTTCAAGAAGCTTGACTAGGCTAGGTACAGTGGCTCACGCCTGTAATTCCACCTCTTTGGGAGACCAAGGAGGGTTGATCACTTGAGGTCAGGAGTTCAAGATGAGCCTGGTCAAAATGGTGAAACTCCGACTAAAAATACAGCTAGGCATGGTGGCATGCATCTGTAATCCCAGTTACTCAGGAGGCTGAGGCAGGAGAATTGCTTGAACCCAGGAGGTGGAGGTTGCAATGAGCTGAGATTGCATAATTGCACTCCAGCCTGGGCTACAGAGCGAGACTCCATCTCAACAACAACACAAGCTGGACTAGGAAGGGGAAGAGGGGAGGAGGAGTGCAATAGCTAGAACAGATTTTAAGGTTAAAGGGGATGTTTTTAGGAATGGACCGACAGTATTTTTATAGAATTTCCAAAGCGTTGAAGTGAAGTAGGGAGTGGCCTAAAACTGCAAAGATAGTATTTCCAGGTCTTGGAATGATAGTAAATCTCTTGTGTATGGGGGCTAAATAAAACCATCTATTTCTAGCAGATCTGCATCCACCTGTGCTGCTTTTGAGACAAGGTCCGGCTCTGTTGCCCAGGTTGGAGTGCAGTGGTGTGATCTAGGCTCACTGCATCCCCTGACTCCCAGGCTCAAGCCATCCTCCCACCTCAGCCTCCTGAGCACCTCAGCCTCCTGAGTAGGTGGGACTACAGGTGCATACCACAATGCTGGGCTACTTTTTTTGTATTTTTTTGTAGAGATGGCATTTCACCAGGTTGCCCAGGCTAGTCTTGAACTTGTGAGCTCAATCAATCTGCCCACCTCGGCCTCCCAAAGTACTGGGATTACAGGTGTGATCCACCATGCCTGGCCTCCTCAGACTTTTGATATTATTGTTTGTGTTACTTAATTAACTAGGTATCTTCTTACCTGATTGGGCCGGGCACCCTGCTCACAGAACTGGATGGTTGGTACGCTGCTGTCTGCCACCAAGTCTCCTGGCATCCCCTCTTGCTTCCTGGGAAGACCTTCCAGGCCTCCTTGCTGGTGTTCTGCTCCTCCCTCACATCTGCTGCCTCACTTAAGACATCTCTTCTGGACGTCTTGCTTGAAGTTAGGCCAGTTGCCAACAATGTAGGCAGACAGGGTTTTCAGAGTTATTTGTGCCTCAATTAAAAGTTTATAGTGTATTCTCAATAGTCTGTATCCTAAGAATGATGCTGGATATCAAACTGATAAGAGTGGTGAGTCCTGGGAAGACTGGAATGGAGGGGGAGGGATATTGGTTAAGGGCCTCTCTATACTGCTTGAATTTTTAAAATGAGAATTTAAATTTACAATAATGGTGCTGAATAGTCAAGTGTGAAAATTAAAACCCTGCCATATCAGAGGTGATACTAGTAAGATACCAGCAAAATAAATACAGTTTGTTGAATATGTATTTCTTTCAACTTGCCATATTCCGTAGGAAAGATTTAGTTCTAATTACATCCTGTGAGTTTAGTTAGGTACTTGGCTTTGGAATAATTCTTTATTTTTATTTTTATTTTTTTGAGACTGGTTCTTGCTGTGTCACGCGGGTTGGAGTGCAGTGGTGTGATCATGGTTGACTGCAGCCTCGACCTCCCAGACTCAAGCAATTCTCCTGCCTTAGCCTCCTTAGTAGCTGAGACTACAGGCACATGCCACCATGCCCCGTTAATTTTTTACATTTTTTTGTAGAGACAGAGTCTTCCTATGTTGCTCAGGCTGATCTCGAACTCCTGAGCTCAACTGATCCTCCTGCCTTGGCCTCCCAAAGTGAAATGCTAGGATTACAGGAGTGAGCCACCACGCCCGGCCTAGAGGAATTCTTGAAGCCGGCTTGCAGTTTAACAGGACCTGGGGATTAATTTAACCCAAGATCCACTGAGCATTCCCACCCCTTCTATGAATTCCAAGACTAGTTTGGCTGCTCTGAGAGGAGAAAACTAGAGTGGTTCACAGTTTTACTGCTGCAGCTGTACCTGATCAGATGGTAGGATTACCGTGTAGTTCTGAGCATTTCAAAGCTGTTTTGGAGGAATTTGCCACTATTTATACCTTGGAAGGAAAATAGTGCTATAGGTAACTTCAACTAGATAATTCCAAATGTTGATTTTAGAATTAACTTATATGTTTATTTTGAATACTTGTGCACCTGATACAGAGGTTCACAGCCTGGCAGAGAAAGTAATGCAGCTGTTCTGTAAAACCTAGATTCAAGAGTACTTGGAAAACTGCTCAGTTTCCCTAGCCTGCCTATCCTCTGCCCTAATTCCTTTTTTCCCCTCCCTTCTGAATACAGGCAGTGTCTGAGCCTCACTGCCAAGCAGACTAGGGACTGAGTGGCATGGTCTCTTTCTAGCCTTGTCTGTTAAGGAGACATGTAATGTGCAACTTTACAGGGTCAGCACAGAATTTGGACTAATGATAGATCCAGAGAAGAGGCTGTGTTTTAGCCTAAGCGGAAACTTTAATCAGAATAGGGAACTAAAAATTAGTGTTATTATCTTGATAGTCTCTGCAGTTGACAAAAAATTAATGAATCCTGTCGTCCTCTGAAGTGCTGAGGGTCAGACATAACCATGTAGCCTCGAGTTCTCTGTAAGGGCCAGACTCATCTTGGAGGCTGCAGCTAACTTCAGTTTTTACCAATGCAGTTAATTAGGGGACACATTCACATTCAACTACTTGAATTGCTGGGATCCCATTGGGATTCGGTTCAGCTTATGTTTATTGGACTCTACCCAGTACCAAATTCAAAGGTGTGTTAGACATAGTCCTTGCTGTCAAGGAACTCCTGCTGAGTGAAGAAAATGGACTCGTGGATATTACCAATATAATGTGTATCTAAGAGGAGGAACACTTTGTCCAACCAGCGAGGATACAGAAAATTTCTAGGAGATAACATCTAAAGGAAAAGGAGAAGGGAATAGGCAGAGGGCTCTCAGACATTAGTGTGTATGTTGTGAGTAAGGAAACTCTGTGCAGTCATGAAGCGATAATGGGTCTGGAGAGGTCTTGGATTTTACCCTAAAGATAGTTATTGACTGAATTTAGGTGGCGAGATACCCAGAGGTCAGATTTGCTTTTTAGCAAGAAAGACTGCTACAGTGTATAGTAGAGAGATAGGGAGACGAGTCATAATATTTCTAATTCTCATCACAATTCCATCTGAGATGTATTGATTCAAACACTATTAAATAAAGTCCAATAGAGGGGACGACAGATAGCAGGGCGGTGAGGTGCTTTCAGATTCCCTGCAGCACCGTCTCAGCACCGTGCCCTAACATGGGGCTGAAGCTCTGACTTACAATCTCTAGCTGTGGGGAGTGGAGCACGCTGTCCTGGACAGAAGTATTGGGTTACTGTGAAACTAAGGGGCCAACTTCCAGACACTGCCAGCTTTCTGACAGCATCATAGATGCTGGTCCCAGATGAATCTCTGCTGGGCTCGCCATTGCTTTGAGCACCAGCACACACATAAGTAGCTCCAACCTTGAGGAGCATTCATTCTGCATTTGTTTGTGTCATTGTAAAATGAAGGTGCTGGCCATTTAATATATATTCCTATATCTCTACATTCAAATACATGAATATATATTTCAGAGAGAGATTCCATCATGGAATAAATAAAATATTTACTGCATTTATTAGCAACTTGCTATGAATTGATTTTGAAGAGACCATTCCAGCCATTATGGGGGAATGGATTAGGGAGGAGCAAGAATAGGAGCAGAGAACCAGCGAAATGGCCCCAACAAGCAAGAATGACAGTGGTGAAAATGAAGAATTATGGGTAGATCTGAGAAACAGATTTTGAAAGAGGAAGTGATAGGACTTGCTGATGGGCTGATATGAGGGGTTGGGTGAGAAATTCATGACGGATGTCAGGGTCTGACCTAAACACCTGGGTGGAGGGTGATGCCCTTGATTATATGAAGCCTTAGTAACCACTTACCTTTATTGAGCATGTGTTTGGTATCCTGCCCTCTACTAAGAGTTTTACACATATTGCATTTAAACTTCAAAAGAACCCTATGAAGAAGATGTTGTTACTGTTCCCAGTGTTGGTTGAGGAAGCTGAGCTCTGAGAGATTGGGCTGTGGGCCTAGAAACAATAGCTGGTGAAAGGAGGAGCTGGATTTCCATGAGACCACCTGTGCCACTGCCTCCTGTGGCATCTTGCTATGAGCACACAGCTCATTGTCACTTTTTTCTCTTTTCAGGGTTGTGGTTTTTTGCACTGAATGTAACCTAGACTCATCTTCACGGGCTTGTGTTGCCCCAGGTACTGTCAAGGTAAGTTTTTAAAATATGTGTCTACCATGTATTGGCAATAGTCTTCTCCTTATAAAGAAGAAAATACTTTTTCAAGAACATTGTTGTCCTTTTACCAAGTTCTTACAGGAAGATATTTGTAAGGTGACCATCATACCAGCCCCTGCTTTCCTCCTATGTGGTAGGTCCCTTTAAAAAGAACTGGTATTTAGATGGATACTGACATTTGGTGCCTCATGCTAGAAAGCTACCACTTAGTTATTATGTGAGTTTTATGTGAGTGTACCCCTAGCGTCTCTGTCTCTCACCTTTCCCTGCCTCAGTCTGTAGTCCACATTACTGCCAGGGTTCACTTTCTGAACGATGAATTTACTCAGGTCATGCCTTTGCTTAAACAGCCCTCATTGCATCCAGTTGCTGCAGATGTTGTCCCACAGATCCCTTCAAAACCTAATTCCAGTCAACGTTCCTGGCTGCTTTTTTAGTGAATCCTTAATCTGTAAGCCTTAACGGACCATTTTCTGTTCCCTAGATATATATAGTATTTTTTTCATGGCTTTGTGCCTTGGTTGATGCTTTTCTCTTTTTAGAGTTTGGAAGCAGGGAGAAGAATGTGACTATCTACTCTCCTTGTTGTATTTTTCCTGTTGTGTTCTTCTCCCAAACTCCCTTGGCAGAATTTCTTTTTCATCTGTGTTCTAAGAGCACCTGTTGTTATTACAGTAATAAATTATTCAATATTTTATATTAAAGTTGTTTATTTGTATCTGTCTCCTTTACTAATATATAAACCTTTTGAGACTGCTTGGAAAGGAGCTAACCTATTTTTAATGCCTAAAAGAGGCCCCCACAAGCAAGAAAGGATGACAGCAGTGAAAATGAAGAATTGTGGGTGGATCCGAGAAACACATTTTGAAAGCAAAAATGATAGGACTTGCCGATGAGCTAATATGAGGGGTCCAGGGTAGGATGAGAAATTCATGATGAATTTCTCCCCTACCCTTTGCTAGGCTTATGTGCCTAGTGTATGCACCTTGTCTCTTGTAGAGACAGCCACCTACCTGAAGACAGTAGCTGTAACTATAGCCACTGCTAAGGTCAAAACACTGTGTGACCTATCGTTTTTGAACCTCCCAATTCAGCCTCAGTAGTGTAGAGCAATAAGATAAAATGCTCTTAGACACCTTACTAAGAGTTCTACACACATTGTTTAATTTAATCTTTATAGCACCTCTTCCTGCACAGCTTTACGGATGAAAATACTCAGGATTATAAAGTTAAATAACTTGCCCAAGATCACACAGCTAATAACTGACAAAGAAGTACGATTGTACATTTTCAAAGGCACAGCTCATTCCAGCATAACACACTATCCCGGCACCATCTGACATGTGGTAGAGGCACGGTAAATGTTTATTGAATTGATATCTATTGCATCTTAAAGAAAAAGCACTGTAGTTGATTAATTCAGTCATTCTTAACATAGAAATTTATTGAATACCTATTAAATGCCAGGTACACAGTTTTAAGTAGACTGAATACAGAGATTAACAAGATATAGTGTCTGGTATTAAGGGGTTGACAGTCTAATCCTTATCACATAGAGGAATCTATGTGAGTAAATAAATCCAATAAAGTATTACAGATCCCATAATAGAATTCAAACAAGATCCACTGGGGGCGCTGAGGAAGGAATCATCATTTCTGCCTAGAGATGGATCAGGAAATAGTTAATGAAAGCTGAGCCTTGATTGGAAAGTAGGGTCTCCCCTTGTGGCACCAGAGGAGGGAAAGGCAGAGGGAGTAATAGCAACAAAAACATGGAAACCTCAGACAGTCTGCCATATTGGCAAAGCTGTAAGATGTTCATTACGGCTGGAACAAAAGGAACAGAGACCAGGCAGATGAGGCTGGAGAGACAGATGAGGGCTGGATCCTGGAGGGCTTCTGAAAATATTAACATATTTGGCAGTTTTCATGGAAGAACTTGCACAGATACTGTAGGACATTACTTGTATTTAGTTCTTAACATTTGCTGAGTCCTGTCATGTGTGTGGCAAGCACTGTGCCAGGTCAAGACTATCCACCACCTACCACAGGTCACAAACCAGTGACTGCTCCAAGTTGAAGTGATATGCAACAACAGAAATTTAACACTTGTTTTGGCCAGACACGGTGGCTCACACCTATAGTCCCAGCACTTTGGGAGGCCGAGGCAGGGGGATCACTTGAGGTCAGGAGTTCCAGACCAGCCTAGCCAACATGGTGAAACCCTATCTCTACTAAAAATACAAAAATTAGCCTGGCGTGGTGGCACGTGCCTGTAGTCCCAACTACTTGGGAGGCTGAGGCAGGAGAATCACTTGAACACGGGAGGCAGAGGTTGTGGTGAGCCAAGATTGCGCCACTGCACTCCAGCCTGGGCAACAGAGCGAGACTCTGTCTCTAAATACATACATACATACATACATACATAAAATAAACACTTGTGTTGTCTCATCTCATGATGGGACATGACTTGTCACTTTGGCATGACTTGTTCACCCCTCTAGTTTTCATGTAAGTGGGCTTTGCCCTGACTTTTTTGTGACTCTGTTAGCACTGATACATTAGACCCTTTGTCACTTCTTACATGGAACCCTTAGTTAACCGTACACTTTTGCATTGCCTATCTTACTTACCTTCTATTTTGTCAAAAGGAAAGTTGCCCCAGACACAACCATAAGCCATGCCTTCAAACAAGAATGTTATCAAGGTTTGTTCAAGAAACACATTGAAAACTAAGGACAGCTCCAAAACAACAAAAAATGAGAGCAAATAAAATAAAAGATAAAGATAAAAATAGGTATCAGTATGACATTTAGTAAGTGGACACATTACATGGTTTTAATCAGGAAAGATTTTTAGAAATAAAAATCGGGGCCGGGCGCGGTGGCTCAAGCCTGTAATCCCAGCACTTTGGGAGGCCGAGACGGGCGGATCACGAGGTCAGGAGATCGAGACCAT
>NW_012120154.1:1147808-1161176 GCF_000951035.1 Colobus angolensis palliatus | reverse complement strand
GGAGCTTGCAGTGAGCTGAGATCCGGCCACTGCACTCTAGCCTGGGTGACAGAGCAAGACTCCGTCTCAAAAAAAAAAGAAATAAAAATCGACTGGAGGCCAGGCACTGTGGCTCACGCCTATAATCCCAGCATTTTGGGAGGCCTAGGCAGGTTGGATTGCTTGAACTCACAAGTTCAAGACCAGCCTGGGCAACATAGTGAAATCCCAACTCTACCATAAATACAAAAATTAGCCAGGTGTGCTGATGTGCACCTGTAGTCCCAGCTACTTGGGAAGCCCAGTGAGGTTGAGGCTGCAGTGAGCCGTGATCATGCCACTGCACTTCAGCCTGAGTGACTGAGTGAGACCCTGTCTCAAAAAAAAAAAAAGAGCCTCACTGCTGCTGCCTGGCATTACACGAGAGTGTCATCCCACATATCACTAGTGAATAGAGGGAGGGGATACTGCACAACATTTTATAATGCACAGGACGGCAACCACAACAAAGCAATATAAAAAAAAAAAAAAAAAAAATAGATTAGAAGGGTAGAGATGTGGATTGGTGATGAGGGGAAGGGGTTTCCAGTGGGGTGTGGGCTAGGATATATATAGATAGAGATTAGCATGTTGTGTGCTGAGAATGGAAAGATTTGCCTGCGTGAATGCAGAATACAGCGTGCTTTGAGAGTAACTAGAAATGAGGTTAGTGAAAAACTTAGGAAGTAAAAGTGTGTGATTAATGCTGTGGTAATGGAATGATTTGGAAGACAAGGCTGATATGGAAAACTGAACTTAATTCTGAGGAGGATATGTTTTAGCTATAAGTTGAGATCAAAGAGTATCCAATAAGTAATATTCTCTTCCCTGCTCAAGTTCTGAACCAACAGAGACCTAGGACAAAGGAGTAGGGCAGATAGGTGGAGATCAAAATTTCACGTTTATCATTCATAAAGTTGCCATTGGAGAACTGGCTTAAATCTAAGGGCAAGCAGACTTTTTAATACTGGACTGAAGGACTTAACAAGTTTATTCACCCAGCAACACTAGTCTGGGATAGACCTGCCTCCTAGTCAACGAAAGGAGCAGAGCAGAACAGGTGCCCTCAAGGGAAAAGGGAGAGAAAAGGGCTGGACTACGCAAGCCTGGTTCCTTCTTCCAGACACACTCATCAGAGAAGTGACTTCACCCCGACAGCCTGAGTCAGGGATATGAGGCCAGGAATATGAAAAGTTGGATATTGTCCCATGTGGAAGGAAGCATCAGGAGTGGGGAAAAAAGTTTTCCTCCCCTAGCTTTCCTTCCTTCCCTCCCTCCCTCCCTCCCTTCCTTCCCTCCCTCCCTTCCTCCTTCCTTCGCTCCCTCCCTCCCTCCCTTCCTCCTTCCTTCACTCCCTCCTTCCTTCCTTCCTTCACCAGAAACCTCTTACTTTTCATTTTCCTTTTGAATCACCTATATAAGCCTAGCACAAGCAATTTAAATGTAGAACTTCACTGGTTTTGTAATGCATGTGTGCTATTTGAAATTCAGCTGCTTTGCAGCTTGTATGCAGCGAGTAATTGTTCCACTTTCTGACGTCTAAAAGGCCTGTAGGAAGAAAGTCTGTTTTCCCTGAAGTCTAATCTTTCCTCAGCCATGCCTGCTTAGGAAAAGCTGTGCCGGCATAATTCAAGGTCAAGCAGCAGCCTTCTGTACACTGAAGCCACCCAAGCCCGCTAATGCCCTATTCCCTTTGCTGAGGCCAGCACAGCTGGCATTTGCTTGCTAGGCCAGAGCGGCCGGTGTATGCTGAGACTGCCTGCACAGCTGATATGTAAATGAGCTTTCAATACCAGCATCACCACCACCACCACAACCGTCTGTGGCTTGTTTCTTGATGAGGCCTGCAAAGCCCCCAACCCTTTGCAAAGGCTTATGTGCCTAGTGTATGCAGCCTTGTCTCTATAGAAACAGCCTCTTACGTGAAGACAAAGTTGCCATAACTACAGTCACTGCTAAGGTCAAAACACTGTGTGCCTATGGTTTATAAACCTCGAATTCAGCCTCAATAGTTAAAAGCTAGTGTGTAACTATAAAAACAACAGTAAGAAGCCTAATATAAGCTTCTACAAGAAAATACTGTGCCCCTCATTAAAGTCCAAGGCCCAAAGTCCTGGCCTTAACAGAAGCCTCAAAAATGCCACATGTGTTTTACTCCCTTGAATTTTAGTTTGTGTCTGTTTATCAAAATTTTAGTGCCCTGCACCTGAGGTTATGGTCTTTGAGACCCAATAAATAGCACTCTCCTTCCCTTGACTGGGCTGTATATTTTGGTCTCCCAAATGTCCTCCTTTTTAAAAACTTACATGCAGCAAAAAATTGTTACACTTTTCATTTTTCCCTCCTTTTTAAAAGGAGGGCATTTGGGAGACCAAAATACTGTTTCTCTGACTAATAAAGCTGTATTGGACTGCCTTTTCCTGCTACCACGGCTATTGTGTGTGCCGCTGGGCGGAGGGGCCGGGCTTAAAAACAAACAAACAAACAGCTGTATTGGAAAATGTGGCACGTCTGCAGGCCAGTGAACTTAACACTGAACTTCATAATCACACAGACTGACCTACTCATGAGTAGTTGTGAGGGTCTGTGGGTGGAGGAGGAGAGGAGAGTACCTGCTCCCCGGGGCAGCTGGCTTCCAAAAGGAAGGAAAAGAAAGGGCTGAGCTCCACACATCTTGTTTCTCCTTCCAAACTCACCATTAAAGTAAGATCCTGTTACCTTCTCTGGAGTGGATTGTGTGCAGGTGGAGAGGAGCCAAGGGTGGAAACTCAGGAGCCAGGAAGAAGCATTCCCTTTTCACAGCGTGTCCAAAGGGAAATGGAGATCACTGGGGATCGGACCCTGAAAGAGTAAGAGTTCAGAGTAGAGAATGCCTTGTGAGTTGGTCATCCCATGTACTTATTAAGTATCTATTATGTATCAAGTGCAAATACATTATCAGTGAATCTTCAGAATAACTATTATTCCCAAGTTTTGATAGGGAAGCTGAGACTGAGATGAATTGAGTAATTACCTCAAGGTCACACGTCTGTACGCATTCAGGTCTGTTGGACTCTTCAGTGATGGCCACAGCTCCCCCTCCAGGTTCCAGTCACTGCCCCTTCCCCTTCAGGCCTAGCAATAGTAAGGTTCCCCACTGTTGTCAGCCACTGGGTGGTTCATTAGCCTTTGTTGGTTTCCCTATTTCCATTCTAACGTGTTGGAAAATTAAGGGTTGGAATAGTAGGGAAGGTAAGACTTGGGCCTTGGTAGGATCTTATTAGGAGACAATGGATTTTAAGAAGTGAGTGTAGGGGCAGAAGTCTTGGTTAAAGCCTTGGGTAGAAGGTGATAGCATAGGGGAGGAGAGATGACAGTGTTCAGTGTTAGGGGGTAGGGAGGAGGAGTCGGTGAGGTGAAATAGCAGTGATTGTCAGAGAAGGAGAGAACTAATATGGCCAGGCAAGTCAAGCTAGAAAAAGACTTAAGAAAAATAGAACAGCCAAATAGGAGAATCCACAAAGGATGAAAGTAAAAAGATTATAGTTGAAGGAGAAGCCAGCAAGATGAGAGCAGTGCCCCATAGAAGAAACAACCACTGCCATCCCTTCTTCCTCTCCCGGCCTCCTGTCTCCAGTCAGTGCCTCCCACTGGCTTAGCCCAGCCAGCAGCCAGAAGATAAGGAGCCCAATGATGGTGTCCCCTGAGGCACACAGTCAGGCAGAGAATGGAGTGTGGGTCTGGAGGGAGCAGACAGTACAGTACCAGACCAAGGAGTGTGCTGAGCACAGCCCTGCAAGCATGAATGGAGTTCCAAGGAGTTTTTCTGGTTCAGCTATGCCTATAATGCATCATCTATGAAATGCAGTCTCTGTTTCAGTGAAGTAGGAGAACTTAAAGACATCTGTGAAGCAAATTACACATAAAATCTTTCTGGATATGTTACCAAGTTTTTCCGGTGTTATCAATGTAATTTTCATTGAAAGAGAACTTTTTTTTTTTTTTTTTTGCACAACTGTGATAAGTAGGTGAGGGACAAAGTCAACTAGAGAAAGCCTGTTTTCGCTTGCTGTGAGCATCAGTCATGTGTTTTACAGAGGGGATGGGCAATGTTGATTACGTTGGGAGTGAGTGAATGAATATCAATTGAGAGCTTCTACTGTACTGATTTTACACTTCACATCACATAAATATGCATTCGTTCCCAAAAAGACCTTGCTAGGTAGGTGAGCAAAGTAGATATTTTGGTAACCCCTTCCCACCCAGTAGATGAGGAAACAGCTTCCTGGAAGTGCCTTCTTAGCCATGAGTCTTGGCTGGTTAAAGAGAAGTCTGCACCAAAACAGATCATCAGGCATTGTGCATTAATAGATTTTTCTTGCAAAACACACTACCAGCATCTTTTTAACCCCCCCCCCCCTTTTTTTTTGAGACAGCGTCTCACTCAGTTACCCAGGCTGGAGTGCAGTGGTGTGATCACGGCTCACTGCAGCCTTGACCTCCTGGACTCAACCAGTCCTCCCACCTCAGCCTCTTGAGTAGCTGGGCCCACATACATGTGTCACCCCGCCTGGCTAATTTTTGTATTTTGGGTAGAAGTGGGATTTCTCCTTGTTGCCCAAGCTGGTCTCGAAGCCCTTAGCTCAAGCAATCCACCTGCCTCGGCCTCCCAAATTGCTGGGATTACAGGCATGAGCCACTGCACCCGGCCTTTTCTAGTTTTTTTTTTTTTTTTTTTTTTGAGACGGAGTCTCACGCTGTCACCCAGGCTGGAGTGCTGGAGTGCAGTGGCGCGATATCCACTCACTGCAAGCTCCGCCTCCCGGGATTCACGCCATTCTCCTGCCTCAGCCTCCTGAGTAGCTGGGACTACAGGCGCCCGCCACCGCGCCGGGCTAGTTTTTTGTATTTTTTTAGTAGAGACGGGGTTTCACCGTGTTAGCCAGGATGGTCTCCATCTCCTGACCTCGTGATCCACCCGTCTCGGCCTCCCAAAGTGCTGGGATTACAGGCTTGAGCCACCGCTCCCGGCCCTTTTCTAGTTTTTATGTTTTGTAGCTATGAGCTTTAAAGTAGCTGATAGGTTTGTAAATATTCATACCTGTATTATAATGGAGATTTGTGTCATTTGAATAATGATTCCTCAGTAGAGCCAGGAGTGGTGGCTCATGCCCGTAATCCCAGCACTTTGGGAGTCTGAGACGGGCGGATCACAAGGTCAGGAGTTCAAGACCAGTCTAGCCAACATAGTGAAACCCCGTCTCTACTAAAAATACAAACATTGGCGGGGGGTGGTGGTGGCGCCTGTAGTCCCAGCTACTTGGGAGACTGAGGCAGGAGAATCACTTGAATCCAGGAGGTGGAGGTTGCAGTGAGCCAAACTCACACCATTGCACTCCAGTCTGGGCGACACAGCAAGACTCTGTCTCAAAGAAAAAGAAAAAAAATTATTCCTCAGTAATTACATATGTAATGAATTCATGAAAATGTTGTGTAAATTTTTAGCAGTTTCCGTTTGGCACATTTTAATTGATAAAATTTGAACAAACTTTTTCTTAACTCATTTTATTCTTCGGGGAAAAATTAATTACTTTTTACTGTCTTGCCCTATAAATAGTCTCATATAAAAATAAATTAACTGACATTCAGTTTATTAAGCACATTTCCTAAAAATGAAAAGTGGGGCCAGCCATTATAGTGTACTTTAATTTCAGTTACAAAGAAAGCAGGAACGTTATTCATAAATTATAAGCCCAGGAAACCCTGCCAATTCCGATATCCTTAGCCTAGTACCCAAGCACTGTGACCTGCAGGGGCGGAACAACAGGTGTGCCGCTTTGCTCACTGCCATACTTTCTTGCAGGTCAGTGTCTGCTGTAAGAATTTCACCACCACCTCTGCCAAAAGCCAAATAAAATAGGGAAAGAAATCTAGAGCTATTAATATCCCAATGCTGGAAACCTGTCCTACTTACCCTTCTCCTCCAAGGTGGGAAAAATTCCCTCCCTGCTTCTCTCTCTCCCTCTTTCTTACCTTTAAGATGAATGTGCGTAGACACACACACACACACACACACAGTTACTCAAAGTTACTTCACAGTGTCTGTGGCCTTAATTGAGAGAATTTCAGTCGAAACCTTTGAAAAAACAAAATTTTGCCCTGAATTCCTTACATACTTTTTCTCTTCTCTCTTCTTTTAGGCAGTATTTTTGTGTTTCTGCAGAGTTTTGCACAAAATCTGTTCCCATGCAAACCAATGAGGGAGAAGTATCGGAAGAAAGCAGTTCCAAGGTCAGTAAATTACTGAAAGATACAGTTTGGGTAGAAATTGAACAGTAGAGGCTGTGGATGAGCAGAATGGGAATTTCGTTTTACATGACTGTAAAAATTCGATTGATTTAAATTAGAACCTAACCTAAGATTGAGAATTTTTTCTTTCAGTATACTTTTTAATGCTATATGCTAATTTAAAACCATTTTATTGAACTACAGAGAACTTTATATTTTTAGAACACTAATACTGTGTCTTTTTAAGTTTGTTATGAAAGTTACTCTAGGTTTATAAAAAATCAGAAGTATATATAAAGTCAAGAGTCAAAGCTGGTCCCCTGTTCCTGCTGCACAGAGGCAGTCACTGATAATTTTTAGGTGTTTTTCTATTATAAATTTTATTTTGTTTTATTTTGGATTCAGAGGTATATGTGCAGGTTTGTTGCACGGGTATGTTGTGTGATGCTGAGGCTTGGGGTACAAATGATTCCATCACTCAGGTAGTGAGCATAGTACCCAAGAGCTTGTCTTTGAACCCTTGTTCCCTTCCTTCCCTCTCCCTTTTGGAGTCCCCAGTGTCCAGCGTTTCCATCTTTATGTCCACATGTACCCAATGGTTAGCTCCCACTTACAAGTGAGAACATGCAGCATTTGGTTTTCGGTTTCTTTGTTAATTCATTTAGGATAATGGCCTTCAGCTGGATCCATGTTGCTGCAAAGGACATGATTTAATTCTTTTTTTTGTTTTTGTTTTTAGACTGGGCCTGGCTCTATTACCCAGGCTGGAGTGCAGTCACACGATCTTGACTCATTGCAGCCTCTGCCTCCCAGGCTCAAACCATCCTCCCACCTCAACCTCCTGAGTAGCTGGGACTACCACCAAACCTGGCTAATTTTTGTATTTTTTGTAGAGACAGGGTCTCACTTTGTTGCCCAGGCTGGTCTTACACTCCTGAGCTTAAAAAATACACCCGCCTAGGTCTCCCAAAGTACTGGGATTACAGGCACGAGCCACCATGCCTGGATGATTTCATCACCAAAAAGTGATTTTCAGCTGAATTTATTTTTGTTCAAAAAATTTTTTTTTGAGACCAGATCTTGCTCTGTCACCACGTCTGGAATGTGGTGGTATGATCACAGCTCACGAGTCACTGCAGCCTCAACCACCCAGCAGCCTCAAGCAATTCTCCCACCTCAGCCTCCCAAGTAGCTGGAACCACAGGTGTGTGCCACCACACCTGGCTCTTTTTTTTTTTTTGGTAGAGACAGAGTCTTGCTGTGTTGCCCAGGCTGGTCTCGAACTGATTCTCCTGCCTCAGCCTCCCAAAGTGCTGGAATTATAGGTGTAAGCCACTGCGCCTGGCCTTCAATAAATAATTCTTAAGCATGTGTTATCATGGGGTACAACAGTGAACCAAAAAGACATGGTTCCTACTCTCAAGGCGGTTTCTTCTTAGTGGGAGACATGAATAAATATAAATAAAGATAATAATTATAGATGATGGTAAGTGCTACGAAGAAAATAAAAGAAAGCCATGTCATGCAGGGCAGCTGGGAGGAAGAGCCTAGCTAGTCAAGGAAGATCTCTCTGAGAAGGGGACATTTCAGCTGAAGCTAATGGGCAAGGGAGCCAGCTGTCTGGAGAGCTGGAGGAACAGTGTTCTAGACACAGGAAACAGCTGCAAAAGCCCTTGGCCTCTTCCAAGAACTCTCAGAAACCTGTGGGCCAAGTGTGACAGGAGGTTAGAGAGAGAGGCAGAGACCTTGCAAGGCCTCAGAGGCCACAGTGCAACGTGGACCTATTCTCCATGCATAGGGCAGCCATTGAAGGCTGCTCACTCGAGGAGTGATGTGATGTGGTAGGATTTGCGTTTTAATAGATGGCTCTGGCTGCTGTCTGGAGAGTGGATTGGAAAGAGGTAAGAGTGGAAGCAGGGAGCCTGGTGAGAAGGCACGTGCAGCCATTCGGGTAGGGCTGCATTCATGGGTGTTACTGGAAGTGGAGGAAAGACAGACTTGAGGTGTATTTTGGCGCCAACACTGATATGACTCGAGGATGGATTGGGATCCTTTCGCATCATAGAAAGGGGAATTTCAAGAAAAAGGTTCCCTCAGTAACCTCAGATGCTGCCAAGAATCAAGGAGGTTGACAAGTGAGAAAAGACACCTGGATTTGTTTAAGAACTAATTAAAGAGAAAGGATATGAGAAAACTTTCTGGGGAGATGGAGATGTTCTGTGTCTGATAGGGGTGCAACGGTTTATAATTACAATAAAAATAGTTACAGTGTAGGTACATTGTGTGTGGTGAAACTGACATAATCAAATGGAGTAGAGAATACATGGAAGTATAGATGAAGCAGGAGTGGCAGAATGTTTGCCAACTATTGAAGTGGCAACTATTGAAGTGTGATGGGTACATGGGGTTTATTTGTATTTACTTTGTACATGTTTTAAATTTTCTATGATAGCTTCTAAAAAGAACTTACTGGTGTTCAGGGGTGCCATTTAATTGGAGTAGGAGGTGCAGAAACCAAATTTTATGGGTTAAAGAGAAATTAAATGATTTTTAAAAATGCATTATGACTATAGTCCACCACCCAATTTTAGGACATTTGGAAATAAATGGAAGAGAGAACAATGAGGAGGAGGATTAAGTTCAAGTGAAAGATTTTTTTAAAATGGAAGAGGCCTATGCATGTTTGAGAAAAAAGGGAAGAAATGAGTGGAGGAAGGCAAGAGTGCAGTTAGAAAAAGGTTTCTCAGATTTCCAGGCTTAACGGGCCTCGTACTGCAGTAAAGCCTGAGCTCAGGCCCAAATCCTGCTCTTCTGATTCTTGTTTAGTGGTGGAGGGAGTTTTGGAGGAGGAAAGAAAGAAAGTGGGTTCAGCTTTTCTTTGTATTGCCTTGGAAAGAGGTCATTGTAGTTGGGAGAGTGTAGAGTACACAGTCGAAGACTTGAAATGACAGGTTTCGATTTCCTATTAAGAGGAAAGGCTTGGAATTGCAGCTGTAGAGAAGGTGCTAAGAATAGTTAACAAATGAATAAAGGGTCAATATGGTTTACAAAATATTCAGGTAGGTTGTGCAAGTATAAATCAGGAGCCCTTATGGATGGGCAGGGTTGGTATAGAAGTCTTATTGGAGGAAGTGAATTTTGCTCTTCCTCTTGAAGAGATATTCTCTGAAACCGTGCAGCATTTTCCTTAACATTTTCTTGGAGAGAGATGTTTACTGAAGTTCAGAGTTGGATTAGGATTCTATATTCTTCGGGAGTTGGGAAATGTAGACTTTGATCTCTTGAGTTTAGGGAGATTTTTTTTTTTCTCTGCCAGAAACATATAAAGCAGGTGATGGTTTCTAAAAGACTGCTGTAAACAGACTATAGATCATTCCTGAATTATGCACAAGTGTCCTATTTTTTCCTTATTTTTGCCTTCTTTCCTCCCCTTCTCTCTCCTGATTAATTCAGCAAATATTTATTGCGCACCTACTGTGTGCCAGGAACTGTGCTGGGTGCTGACGCACAGAACTGACTCCTTAAACTATTATTTATTCTTTTAATTCTTGGAGCTCTAACCATTTAAAGTGGAGGCAGGAAGAAAGAATGTTAAATTTCACATCAGTTTGGAATGAGCTTTTTTTCCCTGAATGGTCACCAGATTGCAATTTTGTATGACCTAACGAATTTCTCAAAGAGAGTTCTGCTGTTGTTGTGAAAGCTTCTATTGTAAATGCTGAAGGAAGACAAGTTGACAGAGTTATTGTTAATGTAAAACTTTGGACACCCCTGAACGTATCCTTTGGAGGAACAGTGACTATTTCTTACATTTTTCCCAAGGACCACTCAGGGCTTATTTAATTTTTCTGCTGTGTATGTGAGAGATAAAATTGAATCAAATTAACAGAGTTACCCATGGAACTGTCTTATTGTTCCACATTTTTAGAGGTTAAATATGAAAATTATGTTCTGTGGCTGGGCACGGTGGCTCACGCCTATAATCCCAGCAGTTTGGGAGGCTGAGGCGGGCAGATGGCTTGAAGTCAGGAATTTGAGACTAGCCTGGCCAACATAGCAAAAGCGCATCTCTACTAAAAATACAAAAATTAGCTGGGCAGGTTAGTGTGCACCTGTAATCCCAGCTGCGCCTGTAATCCCAGCTACTCGGGAGGCTGAGGCAGGAGAATCACTTGAACCCAGGAGGCAGAGGTTGCAGTGAGCCAGGATCACACCACTGCACTCCAGCATGGGTGACAGTGTGAAACTCCATCTCAATAAATACAATACAATACAGTACAATGCAATACAATACAATACAATCAATAGAATAGAATAGAATACAATACAATACAATAATTAGCCAGGCATGGTGACGTGCGCCTGTAGTCCCAGCTACTCAAGATGCTGAGGCAGGAGAATCGCTTGAACCCGGGAGGCAGAGGTTGCAGTGAGCCGAGATCATGCCCCTGCACTCCAGCCTGGGCAACAGAGTGAGACTCCATCTCAAAAAAAAAAAAAAAAATTATGTTATGTAAAAAGTCTTTGATGACATAGGAAATCTGGAGGCATGGATGTGTATGTACTTCATTGGCCTGATTCCCATAGAGAGAAACTCATGTGACCTGTTTTATTTGGCATTTATGTGCTTATATTATCACACTGATCTGAAAACAGATACGATTTTATCTGTCACATGTGGCTTTGACTGGTTAAATGTAATGCTCACTTTTGTTACTGCCTGGTTTCGCTATCACATAGTGGAACTGTGCATTACTGGGAGGTTTCAGCTCTTCTGTGGCTTTACTGACACATGCTGGAACTAAGCTGTTTATTTGTATCATCTTTTCTTCTTTTTATTGAGATATTATCAAAAGTGATATTCTTTTATAGTCATTCAGTTTATTTAATTCAACAGACATTTATTGGGCACCTACTAGTTGCTGATGTCATAGGTACAGGCATGCAAAGTTATTTATGTAAGACATGGTTTCTGCATTTCGGGCACTTGTAATCTGGTTGAGGGAGGTAACCATACCATACAGGCTATGACACTGATATTAAATATGTGCCTAGGTCAAAGCAATGAACTCTGTCTGGAATGAAGCTCCACAATGGAGAGGGAACACTTGAACTGGGCATTGTAGAAAGAAGAAGCGTTTCATGGTTTTTATTGGTTTGTTGTTGGATGGGTGACGGGGAGAAGGCTATTATATGCAGAGGGAACTGTGTATAGCATATAAGGGGTAATGTGCTGGGCGCGGTGGCTCATGCCTGTAACCCCAGCACTTTGGGAGGCCAAGGCGGGCGGATCACCTGAGGTTGGGAGTTCGAGACCAGCCTGACCGACATGGAGAAACCCCATTTCTACTGACAATACAAAAAAAATTAGCCGGACGTGGTGGCATGCGCCTGTAATCCCAGCTTCTCGGGAGGCTGAGGCAGGAGAATCGCTTGAACCCGGGAGGCAAGAGCTTGTGGTGAGCCGAGACCGTGCCATTGCACTCCAGCCTGGACAACAAGAGCGAAACTCGGTCTCAAAAAATAATAATAATAATAATAAAGTAACATGTGATGGGAGATGGTGAAAAATTTGAGTGTGTTTCAGGTATCTTGGTGTCTATTACATCACATCAAAACTTAGTGGTTTCAAACCACCATTGCAACCTCCTGAGTGGAATAATTCCAAAAAGTCGGTAAATACTCTATCCTCAAGGATGTGGAGCATAACTTTCCACTCCTTAAGTGTGGATTCACACAGTGGAGAACCCTAAAGCCAGGCAAGGTCAACATCAACAGTGATAAGTCATTTTTATAGTTTGTACCCTTGGTACGATGTGAGGAAATGGCACTTCAATTTCTAGTTTTCTTCCCTAAAATCCATTATCCCAGTCTAATCATGAGAAAAACATCAGACAAATTCCACTAGAGCGGTGTTCTGCAGAATACCTGATCAGCACTCCTGAAAACTCAAGGAAAACTGAGAAAAATCTGAGGAACTGTCACAGCCAAGAGACAGCTAAGGAGACATGATAACAATGTAATATGGTATTCTGGATGGGATCCTGGAACATAGGTAAAAACTAAGCAAATTTAATAAAGCATGGACTTTAGTTAATGTATCGGGTGGGGGGCTACGGGAGGGATAGCATTAGGAGAAATACCTAATGTAGGTGATGGGTTGATGGGCACATGTGTACCTATGTAACAGACCTGCACATTCTGCACATGTATTCCAGAACTTACAGTTTAATAAATAATAATGCATCAATATTGGTTCTAGAATTGTGACAAATATACTAAGGAAACGTGTAACTAACAGCAGAAACTGGGTTCAGATAAATGGACTATCTTCATAATTTTTCTGTAAATCTAAACCTGTTCCAAAAAATAAAGTTTTCATATATTTTTAAAACTCCATCGCCAAGACAACCTTTTATTTGTCATAATTCTGTGTTTTCCTGGGCTCAGTAGAGCAGTTCTTCTCTTCCAAAGTGGTATTGGCTGGAGTTACAGTCATCTGGAGGCCCAGTTAGCCAAAAATGTCTGAAAGGGCCCACTGACATGGCTGGCAGTTGGTGTTGGCTGTCAGCTAGGAGACCACCTTGAGGCTGTTGACCCAAGGTTCTCCTCCATGTGAGCTCTGCATGCCTTGGGTTTCTCACAGCAGTTGGCAGTGATTCAGGAGGGAGCATTCCAACCATGCAGGAGCTGCAGATACCTTTAAGCCCAGCCTTAGAAGTCACCCAGCTTTGCGTCTTCCCCAGTCTGTTGAATTAAAGCAAGTCACAGGACCGTCCCAGACTCCAGGTGGGGAGAAACAGATCCCACCTTTCAGTGGGAAGACTGGCCTTAAATATGAGGTCATCTTTAATCCGCCACACAGCGACTAGAGTGTTGGGTGCCAGGGAAGCGGAGGGCATGGCAGAGCCCAGATTATCTTAGGCTGAAGAGTTTCAAGAATAGACAACAGATTAAACAATTTTATTTTATTTTTATTTTAGCAACCTTACTGACATCTTGAAGTAGCAGATTTTTTTTTTTTTTTTTTGAGATGGAGTCTCGCTCTGTCGCCCAGGCTGGAGTGCAGTGGCCGGATCTCAG
>NW_012120154.1:1136981-1146343 GCF_000951035.1 Colobus angolensis palliatus | reverse complement strand
TGCCACTACACCCAGCTAAATTTTTTTTTTAACTATCTTGTAGAGACTTGGTCTCACTATGTTGCCTAAGCTGGTCTTGAACTCCTGGGCACAAGAGATCTTCCCACCTCTGCCTCCCAAAGTGTTGAGATTACAGGCTTGAGCCACCATGCCTGGCCTGTATATTTAAATAGTTATAATAAAACAATGAAAGTAAGCTCTAGGGTTTCAAATTTATAGCTATAGGTTTAAGTACCCAGGTGTCTCTACTAATTACTGAAAATAAATATTTACTGAATCAGGAAGCTAACATTTTAGCTATTAATATAACGTTCTTTTTCGTTAGCAAAGGTAACAAGTAAACATAGTCTTTGTCTACAGAGAATACATTAAAGATAGTTAAATAGGATAATTTAGACATAAAATACACAGTAGTATTTGAATGATCTGTTTTAACTGGTTTCATTGACAAAGAACTGCAAGATCTGTTCTTAATAGTAAGTGCTCATTTAGTCAAGAAAAGTGTTACACAGGAGTATTTTAGGAACATGGTAATTTGTTTTGTTTGTGTTTTGGTAGGGGATGCAGAGAAGAAAGATTTACACATAGTTTAATAAAGTCTTTTGCTTTCCAGAGCTTAGGATATCTCTACCTTAGGTTGAATCTGCTTTAGCAAGTGATCACAAGATGTCATGGAATTTGGTATTCCAAGAGCAGATTGGAAAAGCAAACACGCAGCGGCAAGTGCTTTCCCCATTTGTTTACATAGCTGGTAAGCAGCATCGTTTGGGTTGGATTCCAGGTCTGTCTGACTCCAGAGGCCGTAGTAGTTCAATATTCCATCCTGGACAAGTTACACAGCAGAGCAATCAACTGTTTCCTTATGTCAGATAAACTTACTGGAAAAGTCACCTGGGTATAGAAGAATCCCTGAGAAGGGAGAGGGTGCTTTGTGAATATTCAGAGCCACACATTTCTCTGGAGAAGAGATGGTTAGAGCATTGAGATGTCTGTGAGATGGGGTTAGAAGCAGAATCCCTGCAGGCAATAGGGACTATTGAAGGATGTTAAGCAGGGGAGAAACCTGATCTGATGCATATTTTAGAAAGACTGACCTGCCGGGCCCTGTGGCCCACACCTGCAATTGCAGCACTTTGGGAGGCGGAGGTAGGCGGATTACTTGAGATCAGGAGTTCCAGACTAGCCTGGCCAACATAGTGAAACCCTGTCTCTACTAAAAATACAAAAATTAGGCGGGCATGGTGGCAGGCGCCTGTAATCCCAGCTACTCGGGAGGCTGAGGCAGGAGAATCACTTGAACTGGGAGGCAGAGGTTGCAGTGAGCCAAGATCATGCCTCTGCACTCCAGCCTGGACAACAAAGCTAGACTCCATCTCAAAAAAAAAAAAAAAAAAAGAATGACCTGGCAGGAGTGTGGAGAAATGATTACAAACAGGATGTAAAATGGAGACAGGGAGACCAGTTAGGAGTCCCCTCAAGAAGACTGAGGAAGGCTTGAAATCCGACAGTAACAGTGGTCTGCAGAAGCATACAGGAAGGATGGGACGAGAGCACAAATCTGCAAAGGGTTGAATGATACCACGTAAAATAGGAGATAGAGCAAGGTATTGGATGTAGCTATTGTTATTATGTTTTTGTTTTTGTTTTGAGATGGAGTCTCGCTCTGTTGCTCATACTGGAGTGCAATGGCATGATCTCAGCTCACTGCAACCTCTGCCTCCCAGGCTCAGGATTACAGGCACACACCACCATGCCCAGCTAATTTTTGTGTTTTTAGTAGAGACGGGGTTTCGCTACGTTGGCCAGACTGGTCTTGAATTCCTGACCTCAGGTGATCCGCCTGCCTCAGCCTCCCAAAGTGCTGGGTTTACAGGCGTGAGCCACCACACCTGGCCTGTTATTGTTGTTTTTAACTGGGTGTGGATTTTGAAATATTGAGGCACCTGCAGGCAGCCCAGGTAAAACTAATTAGTAGGCATTTTAGAGCTCAGTAGAGAGAGAGGACATCAAGATACACATTAGGAGTGCTCAGCATAATAGGAATAGATGGGGCCTGGGAGATGAGAAAAGGCTCAAGTATAGAACTGTAGGGGAACTCTTTCAGACTGGGTCCAACCTGAGCATGGATAAGAATTCGCTTTCTCAAAGTACCAAAACAAAACAGAACCCCAAATAGCAATTCAAAATGCTAAAAAAAAAAAAAAAAAGTAAAAATAAAAATAAATTAAGGAAAGAAAAGAATTAGCTTGGATGTTCTTTCCTTTTTCTTTTTAGCAGCTTTATTAAGGTATATTTTACATCCCATAAAGCTTACCCATTTATAGTATACAGCTCAGTGGTTTTTAATGTATTCACAGAGTTGTACCACCATCACTACCATCTAATTTAAGAACATTTTCATTACTCCAAAAAGAAACTGTATCCATTAGCAGTCACTCTCTATTCCCTTTCCTCCCAGCCACAGGCAACCACTAATCTTTCCATCTCTATAGAATTACCTATTCTGGACATTTCATATAAATAGATTCATACAGTATGTTTTCCTTCTATGTGAGACTTCTTTCAGTTAGCATCATGTTTTCAAGGCTATCCATGTTATCGCACATTATCAGTGCTTCAGTCCTTTGAATGGCTGAATAACACCCTGTTGCATGGATGTACGCATTTTCTTTTTCTGTTTTTCTTTTCTTTCTTTTTTTTTTTTTGAGATGGAGTCTTGCTCTGTTGCCCAGGCTGGAGTGCAGTGGTGTGATCTTGGCTCAGTGCAGCCTCTGCCTCCCGGGTTCCAGCAATTCTCCTGCCTCAGCCTCCCAAGTAGCTGGGAGTACAGGTATGCGCCACCACGCCCAGCTAATTTTTGTATTTTTAGTAGAGATGGGGCTTCTCTATGTTGGCCAGGCGGATCTTGAGCTCCTGACCTCATGATCCGCCTGTCTCGGCCTCCCAAAGTGCTGGGATTATAGGTGTGAGCCACCACGCCCGGCCCGCATTTTGTTTATATACTCAACAGTTGATGGATATTTGGATGGTTCCCACCTTTTGACTGCTGTAAACATTAATAATATGATGAAATGAATATTATAATGCTACTGCGAACATTTGTGTACAAGTTTTTGTGTGGAATGTGTTTTCATTTCTCTTATATACCTAGGAGTGGAACTGCTGGGTCATATGGTTTAACTTTTTGAGGAACTGCCATACTGTTTTTCAAGTGACTACACCATTTTATATTCTCACCAGAAATGCATGAAGGTTCCAATTTGTCCGCATCATCACCAGTACTTGTTACTGTCATCCAAAAGCTTTAACATTTTAGCCCCCACAGTTAGGTCTTTCATCTGCCTCAAATTAAGTTTTGTATGTAGTATATGACATAGAGGTCATGGTTCATACATTTCCATGTGGTTATCCATTTCCTCCAGCACCTTTTCCTCACTGAATTACATTAGTCTTTCGATAATTTTTTTCTAATTGTGAAGTCTTATGCTTTAAGTTCAAAAGAATCAATTATACAACTATAGGATGGGCAAAACCAGTATACTAGGAGTGTACAGACAATGTGATTGACTTCTGAAACAAAAAAACACTTCTTGCTTAGCTATAGAACCACAAATTTTAACTGATAACATATTTTAATATCCTTTGAAGCTTATTTTGACCATGTGATTAAATTCTAGTCAAAGAGATGTAAGCAGGATGTAAAGTGCAGCTTCCACAAAGTCTTCCTAAGGAAGTGGCAAGTCCTCTCCTTTCTGCTACATGGAACACAGACATGAAGATTGGGGCTGGAGGAACCATCTTAGAACACAAGGTGGAAGAAATACATTGAAGATGGAAGAACAAAATAGAAGTCTCAAGTCCCTGGTAATTGGAAAGTGACCATACCAGTCCTTGACCACTTACACAGATGTCTAAGAAAGATATTAAGAACAGTCTTCATATATTTGAGAGAGTGGTTGTTGAATAGATGGTAATTTTTTTTCTATCTTATTCCGTTTTCTTGAGATGGGGTATTGCTCTGCTGCCCAGGCTGGAGTTGCGATGCAGTCTTTGCTCACTGCAACCTCTGTCCCTCAGGTTCAAGCAATTTTCCTGCCTCAGACTCCCAAGAAGCTGGGACTACAGGTGTCCGCCACCATGCCTGGCTAATTTTTGTATTTTTAGTAGAGATGGCGTTTCACCATGTTGGCCAGGCTGGTCTCAAACTCCTGACCTCAAGCAATCTGCCTGCCGCAGCCTCCCAAAAGGCTGGGATTACAGGCATGAGCCACTACGCCCAGCCAATAATTATATTTTTATATTCTTTATTCTTGTAGTTTTCCTTTTCATGGTAAGATTTTGTCATGAGGAAAAAATTTTAAGCTGTAGCAAAGTACAGAGAATAAAATAACAGATACATCCACTTAACCATCAACAAGATTTAACATACTTGCTTTGTCATATTTGCTTCAAATTTCTCTCCAAAAAAAAAAAAAAAAACAAATTTCTCTGTCTTCTTTTTTTTTTTTTTTTAATTAATGAATTTATTGAGCAAAGTGGAGTTTACTTCTTTCCATGGGTGGTGAACTCAAATTCTATCCTTTTTTCTTTTTTCTTTTTTTTTTTGAGACGGCCTCACTGTTGCCTAGGCTGGAATGCAGTGGCACGATCTCAACTCACTGCAACCTCCACCTCCTGGGTTCAGGTGATGCTCCCACCTTAGCTTCCCGAGTAGCTGGGACTACAGGCACACACCACCATGTCCAGCTAATTTTTGCATTTTCAGTAGAGACCATGCTGCCCCAGGCAGGTCTCGAACTCCTGACCTCAAGTGATCCCCCCCACTTTGGCCTCCCAAAGTGCTGGGATCAAATTTATCTCTTTTTTAAAGAAATAAAATAAGGATATAGTTAATAGTTGAGGGCCTCTGTGTAGCCCTTTCCCAAGCCAATCCCTTTCCTCCTTCCTCAGCTGTAATCCTACTCTGAAGTCTGTAAGTGCCTTACCTCTTAAAGAAAAATTTAAAAATTCACCGGTTCTCACTCCTCTGACTGCCCCTTTGTTCAACTGTAGTCTGCCTACTATTGCATGGGAGTCACGTGGGATGCTTGTAAAGAAAATAGAGATCCCAGGTCCCAACTGTTTTTTTCTTGTTTTTGTTTCTGAAGCAGAAGTCTCACTCTGTCACCCAGGCTGGAGTGCAGTGGTGTGATCATAGCTCACTGAGCCTTGAACTCCTGGGTTCAAAGGATCCGCCCACCTCAGCCTCCTGAGTACCTAGTACTACAGGCATGTGCCACCACGCCTAGCTAATTTTTTTTTTTTTTTTTTTAGAGATGGGTCTCCGCTATGTTGCCCAGGCTGGTCTCAAACTCCTGGCCTCAAGTGATCTTCATACCTTGGCTTCCCACAGCACCAGGATTACAGGCATGAGCCACCATGCACAGCCACCAGATTCTAACTCTTAAGATTCTGTTTCATTAAGCCCAGTAGGGCTTAGGCATCTTTGCTTTAAAAAGCATGCAAAGTGCAAATCAAAACCACAGTGAGATAGCATTTCACATTCACTAGAATGGCTAAAATAAAAAATAACAATAGCCATTCTTAACTGTGTTCCATGTAGCAGAAAGGAGAGAACTTGCCACTTTCTTAGGAAGACTTTGTGGAAGCTGCACTTTACATCCTGCTTACATCTCTTTGACTAGAATTTAATCACATGGTCAAAATAAGCTTCAAAGGATATTAAAATACGTTATCAGTTAAAATCTGTGGTTCTATAGCTAAGCAAGAAGTGTTTCTTTTTTTCAGAAGTCAACCACATTGTCCATACACTGCTATTATTGTATGCCCAACCTATAGTTGTATAATTGATTCTTTTGAACCTAAAGCATAAGACCTCACAATAAAAAAAAAATTATCAAAAGATTAATGTAATTCACTGAGGAAAAGGTGCTGGAGGAATTGGATAACCACGTGGAAATGTATAAACCATGACCTCTATGTCACATACTATATGCAAAACGTAATTTGAGGTGGATCACAGAGCTAACAGGGGGAGCTAAAACGTTGAAGCCTTTGGATGGCCGCAGAAGAGATGTCTGCATTCATGACCTTGGGGAGGGTATGAACATTTCTTGGTAACATGCAAGAAGCACTAACTGTAAAAGAGAACCGTTGTTCAGTTGAATTTCATGGAACATTTTAAACCTCTGCTGAACAACTGACACCATTAAGAATGTGGAAAAAGGCTGGGCACAGTGGCTTATGTCTGTAGTCCCAGTATTTTGGGAGGCCAAGGTGGGAGAATCACTTGAGGCCAGGAGTTTGAAACCAGCCTGGGCAACATGGCAAGACCCTGAGGCTACAGAAATATGTTTTAAAATTAGTTGGGTGTGGTGATGCACTCCTGTAGTCCTAGGTACCTAGGAGGCTAAGGTGGAAGGACCACTTAAGCCCTAGAGGTTGAGGCTGCAATGAGCTATGATCACGCCACTGCACTCCAGCCTGGGTGACACAGCAAGACCTTGACTGTAAAAAAATAAAATAAAATAAAAATATAGAAAACTATAGATTGGGAAAAAAGTTTGCAATACATCATTTTTGAGACAGAGTCTCGCTCTGTTGCCCAGGCTGGAGTACAGTGGCACGATCTCAGCTCACTGCAACCTCCACCTCCTGGGATCACTTCATTCTCCTGCCTCAGCCTCCAAGTAGCTGAGACTACAGGCACCTGCCACCACGCCTGGCTAATTTTTTGTATTTTTAGTAGAGATGGGGTTTCACCGTGTTACCACGGATGGTCTCGATCTCCTGACCTCGTGATCCGCCCGCCTCGGCCTCCCAAAGTGCTGAGATTACAGGCGTGAGCCACTGCGCCTGGCCTGCAATACATCTTTCTAATAAAAGTCTCGTATCCAGAATATGTAAAGAATTACCAAAAATCAGTTAGAAAAGGTCAAACAACAAAAATGGGCAAAAGACTAGGCATTTCACAAAATAAGACATCCAGATGGTTGTGAAAACACAGATGTTCAACATTATTCATGAGCAAAATGCAAATTAAAACTATAATGTAAGGCCATTATATACTCACCAAAATGGCTACAGTTCAAAAGACTAATAATACCAGGTGTTGCCAAGAATGTGGAGCAACTGGAACTTTTAGACGTTGTTGGAAGGAGTGTGAAATGATACAACCACTTAAAGAACTGTTTCATAAGCTTCTAAATAAAGTTAAATGAACTTCCACCCTAGAAGGCAAACATTCTCTTAGGTGTATACTCCATAGAAATGACTGCATAGATTTGCAAAAACACATTATATGAAAATGCTCATGGCATCTTTATAGCAGCTCCAAACTGGAAATAGCCAGCTGTCTGTCTAATGAATAAACAAATTATAGTTTGTCAGTACAATGGAACACTACTGAGTTTAAAAATTGAACTCTTGGCTGGGCGCGGTGGCTCACGCCTGTAATCCCAGCACTTTGGGAGGCCCAGCTGGGTGGATCATGAGGTCAGGAGATTGAGACCATCCTGGCTAACATGGTGAAACCCCGTCTGTACTAAAAATACAAAAAATCAGCTGGGTGTGGTGGCGGGCGCCTGTAGTCCCAGCTGCTCGGGAAGCTGAGGCAGGAGAATGACATGAACCCAGAAGGCAGAGCTTGCAGTGAGCCGAGATTGTGTGCTCCAGCGACAGAGCGAGACTCCATCTCAAAAAAAAAAAAAAAAAAAAAAAGAACTCTTGATCAGTATAACATGGATAAGTCTCAGAAACATTATACCTAGTGAAAAAAGGTAAATATAAAAGTGGTACATACTGTCAGATCCCAGTGATATAAAGCTTACAAACATGTCAACCCCATTTATAGTAATAGGGGGATCTTCAAGGGAAGGGACATGTAGCAGTTTTCTGGGGAGATAGAAATTTTCTGTCTCAATCTATATGTTGCTTGAAGGTACAACCATATCTAAAATTAATCGTTAAGGCTAGACTCAGTAGCTCATGCCTGTAATCCCAGCACTTTGGGAGGCCAAGACTGGAGGATCACTTCAGCCCAGGAGTTTCAGACCAGCCTGGGCAGAGAGACCCTATCTATCTCTAAAAAAAAAAAAAATTTTTTTTTTAAATTATCTGGGTGTGCTGGCACAGGCCTGTGGTCCCAGCTATTTGGGAGGCTAAGGTGGGAGAATCACTTGAATCCAGGATGTCAAGGCTTCAGTGAGTCACAGTTGTGCCCTTGCACTCCAGCCTGGGTGATGGAATGAGACCCTGTCTCAAAAGTAGAGAGAAAATGAGAGAAAAATAAAATTCACTGAGCTCTACACTTAAAGTGTGTGTATTTTTCTGCTTGTGAATTATACTTAAATTAAAAAAAAAATTAAGAGCTTCCACCTATCTCCTTAGTCTGTTGAGACCATGTTAAATATTCTTTTATCCATTATATCAGCTGACTTCTCAGCTTTCAAAAAATATATACATTTTCTTTTTAACTGCAGTATCTGCAATAGAGGAAGTGGTTGGAAACACTTATAAAATGGATAGGATTTAGCAATTTATTTGATGTTGAGGAAAGAGAAAATGAGAAATCGGCCAGCCTTGGTGGCTTACGCCTGTAATTCCAGCGTTTTGGGAGGCTAAGGCAGGCGGATCACAAGGTCAAGAGATCAAGACCATCCTGATCAACATGGTGAAACCCCGTCTCTACTAAAAATACAAAAATTAGCTGGGTGTGGTGGTGGACTATTACATCTGTAATGCCAGCTACGGCTGAGGCAGAATTGCTTGAACCCGGGAGGCGGAGGTTGCAGTGAGTCAAGATCACACCACTATACTCCAGCCTGGTGACAGAGCGAGACTCCGTCTCAAAACAAAACAAAACAAAACAAAACAAAAACGAGTTTGGGAGTGAATAGGATGTGTTCTGTATGGAGCACAGAGTTTGAAATGCTGGCATATTATCTGTGTGGCAATGTCATTCGACCTGACGAAACTGTGGGGCTAGAAACATGATAGGTTAGGGCTGGAAACAGAATTGGGATCACTCAAATTTAATAGTGGAAACTGTGAGATTACATGAAATTGCTGTGGCAGAATGAGAGGAAAGAGGTCCAAGCACAGAACCTAGGGAAATAAATGCTTAGGGAGTAGTAGGAGAAAGGGAAACAGGTATCAGACAGACAGCACATCCTGGTCAGACAACTTTGTTGTGCCAGGCTTCTGGGGAATAAGACATTCAAAGTCTCCGCCTCAAGAAGTTTGCGTTCAGGCCGGGCGTGGTGGCTCAAGCCTGTAATCCCAGCACTTTGGGAGGCCGAGACGGGCGGATCACGAGGTCAGGAGATCGAGATCAGATCTGCCCTGTCTAAGCACCTGCACCT
>NW_012120154.1:1135252-1135846 GCF_000951035.1 Colobus angolensis palliatus | reverse complement strand
GGCCAAGAAACGCTTTCTAAGTCAAAGGAATAAATCCAAAGACCCTAAGATTGGGTGAGAGAGAGGAAAATAAATGACAGAAGATGGTCCAGTACAAGGCAGAGATTTTCAGAAGGGTGGAGATGGCTACTGTGTTAAATATTACTTAGAGGTATTCACAATAGCCAAAAGGTGGAAGTGATCCGAGCGTCCATGGAAGGGTGAATGGATAAACAAAATGTAGTATATATATACAACGGAATATTATTTAGCCTTACAAAGGGAAGGAAACTCTGACACATGCTACAACATAGATAAATATTGAAGACATAGGCTAAGTGAAACAAACCAGTCACAAAAAGACAAATACCGTATGACTACTTCTATAAGGCACCTGGAGGAGTCAGATTCATAGAGACAGAAAGTGGAATGGTGCTTCTTAGAGACTAGGGGGAGCAGGGACTGGGGAGTTACTGTTTAAGGGGTACAGAGTTTCAGATGGGAAAGATGGAAAAATTGTGGAGATGGATGGTGGTGATGGTTCCACAGTATCTCAGTTTGTTTATGCTGCTATAACAAAATACCACAGACTAGGTACTGGATAAAGAACAGAAA
>NW_012120154.1:1130501-1134577 GCF_000951035.1 Colobus angolensis palliatus | reverse complement strand
TAAAAAAATAAAAGAACAGAAATTTATTTGCTGGTAGTTCTGGAGGCCACGAATAACAAGATCAAGGCACCAGCAGATTTGTAGTCAGGGGAGGCCCCAATCCCTGCTTGTAAGAGGGAGGAATACCGCGTCCCCACATGGCAAAAAGTGGAAGGGCAAAAAGCGACAGTGTCCCTGACAAGCTCTTTTATAACAGCATGAATTCACGTGGGCAGCACTCTCATGACCTAAACACCTTCTGGAAGGCCCCACCTCCCAACACTATTACACTGGGGATTAAGTTTTCAACACAAATTTTGGGAGACACATTCAGACCATAGCAAAGACAGGCACAAAACACCACGTGTTGTATGACTCCATTTATATGGGAGAAGTCAAAATAGGCAAATCTGTAGAGACAGAAGGTAGATTCGTGGTTGTCTGGGCCTCAGAAGGAGGATGAAAGGGAGGCAAAATGGAGAGTGACTGTTGTTAGGTAAGCAGTTTCTTTTGGGATGATGAACATGTTCTAAGATTGAATTGTGGTAGTGGTTGCACAATTCTGTAAATATAATAAAAGCCACTGAATTGTGTACTTTAAACAGGTGAACTTTATGGCATATAGGTTATATCTCAATAAAACTATTTTTAAAATGGCTAAGAGACTTGCAGACACTACCAGAAAATGGATAGCAAAGGAGCTTGTAGAACATGAACACATGTTCAACATCAGTGCAGTTAAAACCATGGTGAGAATGGCTAAAATTAAAAAGTCCACACAAAGTACTGGTATTGATGAGACATGGGACAACAGAAACTCTCACACACTGCTGGAAGGAAGGTAAAGGTAAAACACTTCAACCACATTGGAAAACAGTTTCTTTTTTTTTTTTCTTTTTTTTTTTTTGAGATGGAGTCTGGCTCTGTTGCCAGGCTGTAGTGCAGTGGTGCAATCCGGACTCACTGCAACCTCTGCCTCCCAGGTGCAAGCGATTCTCCTGCCTCAGCCTCCTGAGTAGCTGGGATTACAGGCACCCGCCACCACGCCCAGCTAATTTTTGTATTTTTAGTAGAGACGGGGTTTCACCGTGTTGGCCAGGATGGTCTCGATCTCTTGACCTTGTGATTCTCCTGCCTTGGCCTCCCAAAGTGCTGGGATTCACAGGCGTGAGCCACTGCGCTGGGCCAGAAAACAGTTTCTTAAAAAGTTAAAACACATAACTACCATGTGATCCAACTGTTCTACTCTGTTATGAGTTGAATTATGTCTGCTCCCCCTACCCCCCAAATTCATATATTGAAATACCCCCAGAACCTTAGAATGTGGTCTTATTTGGGGATAGGACTTTGATAGAGGTAATTAAGTTAAATGAGGTTATTAGGGGTAGGCCCTAATCCGGTATGACTGGTGTTCATATTTAAAGGGGGGGAAATTTGGATATAGAAACAAACAAATAGGGAAAATACCATGTGGAACTGAAGACAGCCATCTGTAAGCCAAGGAGAGAGGACTGGAACAGATCCTTCCCTCACAGCTCTCAGAGGGAACCAGCCCTGCCAATGCCTTGATTTTGGACTTCTAGCCTCCAGAACAGTGAGACAAAACATTTCTGTTTGTTAAGCCACCAGATTTGAAATACTTCATTACAGCAGCCCTAGCAAACTAATACACCCTCCTAGGTGTTTACTCAATAAAAAAGAATGCATATGTGAGTGTTCATAGCAGCTTTATTTGCAGTAGCAAAAATCGAAACAATTCAAACACCCATCAAATTGTGATATATTCTCAACAATGGACTACTACTCAGCTGTGAAAGGAAAATGAACTATTGACACTTGAAACCACACGGATGAATTTCAGAATAATTATGCTGAGTAAAAGAAGCCAGACAGAAAAAGAGTACATACTGTTTGATTCCACTTATGGAAGCTCCAGAAAATGCAGCTGCATCTATAGTGATAGAAAGTTCATCAGTGGTTGCCTAGGCAGGGGGCACAGGAGAGAAAACTTAAAGAGGGATGACTGGGTGCGGTGGCTTATACCTGTAATCCCAGCACTCTGGGAGGCCAAGGCGGGCGAATCACGAGGTCAGGAGTTAGAGACCAGCCTGGCTAATATGGTGAAACCTTGTCTCTACTAAAAATACAAAAAAAAAAAAAAAAAAAATTAGCCAGATGTGGTGGCATGCACCTGTAATCCAAGCTACTCAGGAGGCTGAGGCAGGAGAATCTCTTGAACCCAGGAGGCAGAGGTTGCAGTGAGCCGAGACTGCGCCACTGTACTCCAGCCTAGGCTACAGAGTGAGATACTGTCTCCTCACCCCCCAGAAAAAAAATTAAAGACGGACATGATGAAACTTTCAGGGTGGTATGTTCATTGTCTTGATTGTGGTGATGGTTTCATGTGTATGTATGTGTCAAAACTTACCAAACTGTACTTTTTTTTAAAGAGACAGGGTCTCACTTTGTCACCCAGGCTGAAGTACAGTGGTGCCCTCATAGCTCACTGCAGCCTTGAACTCTTAGGCTTAAGCCATCCTCCTGCCTTGGCCTCCCAAAGCGTTGGAATTACAGGCGTGAACTATACCTGGCATAAAATAATATTTTTTAAAATGAAAGCCAACAAAAAATTGAAAATAGTTTCGGTGGAGTGGAAAAAGTAGAGTCAAAAAAGGTTTTAGAATAAGTCTCGACATGGTAGATTAAACCAGGTTAATGTTTGCTCCTCCCTTCTAAAGTGCTACTCAGCAAGCATAATTCCACCAGCAAACAAAGTGAATAGAAGAAGAGATGAAGAGGATAAGAGATGCCCAACAAAGTTTTGGATGCTAGGAAGCTTTCGGAGTAACACTAAAACAGCAGGATGGGTTGAAGAGGCAATGAGAAGCGAGGCCTCAGATATGCTTTCCTTATATCCACAGACCGATACCTTCTCCCACCTAGCAGAAGACTGGAAAGGCTGAACCTCAGGAAAAATTGAGGGTGGGTGTGAGGTACCTCATTAAAAACAGAACTTACATAAAAGGCTACACGCTGACACGTGAGACTTTACCAGCTCTTCCCAAATTCAGTCCCAGAACACTGAAAGCCTGGCTTGTATCTGTCAGGCTGAAGATAGAAGGGTGTCTTTTTGGGGTAATTAAATAACCCAAGGAGGGGGAAATAGATGAGGATATATAACTGTAGGCATCTGAAGGTCCCAAGGAAATGGGCAGGTCCCTTCCTGATCACCCTCCAGAAAGCTAATCCCTGGATAAGGAACCTCTCCCTTACCTCTCCCTCGTACACACACACTCCCAAAATCAAGCTCTTTAGGGTCTTGCTCTTAAATATCAGTGGATAGACAAGGATGATCAGACATTTGATAAAAATCTGTGAATGAAAGATGGTGACCAAAGACAAAAGAGGAATTTGGAGGAAACAGATAATGTAGGGAGCAGAAGAGAACTAAAATAGGCTGGGTGTGGTGGCTCACGCCTGTAATCCCAGCTACTCAGGAGGCTGAGGCATGAGAATGGCTTGAACCAGAGAGGTGGAGGTTGCAGTGAGCCAAGATCACACCACAGCACTCCAACTTGAGCGACAGAGTGAGACTCTGTCTCAAAAATAAATAGGCCAGGCGTGGTGGCTCACGCCTATAATCCTAGCACTTTGGGAGGCCGAGGCGAGCAGGTCACTTGAGGTCAGGAGTTCGAGACCAGCCTGGCCAACATGGTGAAATCCCGTCTCTACCAAAAATGTGCACCTGTAATCCCAGCTACTCAGGAAGCTGAAGCAGGGCGAATCTCTTGAAGCAGAGAGGCAGAAAGCGGAGGGCTGAGATCGTGCCACTGCACTCCAGCCTGGGCAACAGTGAGACTCCATCTCAGAAAAGAAAAAAAGAAAACTAACTCTCTAGAATATCCTCAGAGATGAGAGAAGATATTGTTATAATGGAACAAGAACAGGAGACTGGAAAAAGAGGTATTCAAAGAACGAGGAAGAGCTCTTAAAAATTCAATTAAAAGGCCGGGCGCGGTGGCTCAAGCCTGTAATCCCAGCACTTTGGGAGGCCAAGACGGGCGGATCACGAGGTCAGGAGATCGAGACCATCCTGG
>NW_012120154.1:1124795-1128921 GCF_000951035.1 Colobus angolensis palliatus | reverse complement strand
AAAAAAAAAAAAAAAACATAAAAATAAATAAGTTTTTATATGTCAGTTATATCTGGCTAAAACAAGAACATTTCAGTCATCAAGGTCTCAGAAAAAATTCACCGTCTATATACCTTTTATGGGGAAATCACTGGAATATATACTCCACCTGAATCAGTGAGTAAACCGTAAGAGACAGAGGATCTGGGAAACAGATGCTCCAGCCTAGGAGAAAGAGGAGGGCATTCCAGAGATGAAGAGGAGGAGACGTCCCTGGCGAGATGTCAGTGATTCAGTGGCCTAGAGAGCAATCAATCCAGTTCGGAGCCGGAGAAACCCCTGAGGATGTTTCCAAGGCAGATTGAAACTGACAGATTACCTGAAGTGTTTGAACTGATTAAGAGGAGATTTACAGTTCTGTTGGAGAGTTTGAGGATGAATTAATGAAAAATACATAACAAATACTAAGCTAGAAAAAAAAAAAAGGAAAAAGAATAAGAAGAGGAAGTGGTAATTATTAGTTCCAGGGAAACCAAAATTATACAAGAAAGGAAATTTAATTATAGCATTCCATATGATTCAGCTGTATATATTTACTACATAATAGCACTGTTAGCACTGAATATTGAGTTGAACAAAAACGGTAACTTACATTGTGAGGAAGGGAGGATGGAGGCTTATGTTGTGAGGGTGGGGCAGGGGTGGCAGGTGCTGTTTTTGTTTGTCAGCCTGTAGTATTAATGTTATTTGACTTTTTAAATGTATATGTATTTAATATAAATTTTAATAATTTTTAAATTAGTAATTTAAATTATAAATTATCAAAGAAAGGGAATAATTCCATATATGAAATTATATTAGTGATTTAATATTGATATTAAGAAATTACTGGCTTTCTTTATTTTTTTTTTTTAAGACTTAGGGTCTCGCTGTGTTGCCTAGACTGGAGGGCAGTGGTTATTCACAGGTGTGATCATAGAGCACTACAGTCTCAAACTCCTAGGCTCCATTGATTCTCCTGCCTCTAACCCCCAAAGTAACTGGGACTTACAGGGTCATGCCATAACCCTCAGCCTTTTCTTTTTATCTTTAAATATAAAAGCATGGGCCGGGCGCGTTGGCTCACGCCTGTAATCCCAGCACTTTGGGAGGCCAAGGTGGGTGGATCACGAGGTCAGGAGATGGAGACCATCCTGGCCAACACGGTGAAACTCAGTCTCTACTAAAAAAAATACAAAAACTAGCTGGGCATGGTGACGGGTGCCTGAAATCCCAGCTACTTGGGAGGCTGAGGCAGGAGAATCATTTGAACCTGGAAGGCGGAGGTTGCAGTAAGCCGAGATCGTGCCATTGCACTCCAGCCTGGGTGACAGGGCGAGACTCCATCTCAAAAATAAATAAATAAATAATAAAATAAAAGCATGTATATACATATATATGCCTATATATATGGTTAAAAATATATATTTTCTGCTTCAGTTTGCTCTAAAATATGTATATATTTGGACTTGATATTTATAGAATCATATTATATATGTATTCTTTTGTGATTTGCTTCCTTCACTTGATTACCTTTTTGTAACTCACCCAGATTGAAGTGCGTAGCTGTAGTTCATTCGTTTTCATGCAATATAGTATTCTGTTTTCTGAAAACACCATAGCCTATTTATCTGTTTTATTGTTGACAGATGTTTATTCTTGTATTTTTTTTCTGTTAAAAGTAATTCTACTATAAATATTTTTGTATATATGCAAAAGTTTCTCTAGGGTATATACCTATAAGTGCAGTTACTAATGTGTACAGTAAATGCATCTTCAAATGTAATAGATAATGGCAACCTTTTTTTTCTTTTTGGAGACAGAGTCTTGCTCTGTCACCCAGGGCCCAGGCTGGAGTGCAGTGGCGTGATCTCAGCTCACTGCCACCTCTGCCTTCCAGTTTCAAGCAGTTCTTCTGCCTCAGCCTCCTGAGTAGCTGGGACTACAGGTGCATGCCACCACCTCTGGCTAATTTTTGTATTTTTAGTAGAGACGGAGTTTCACCATGTTGGCCATGATGGTCTCGATCTCCTGACCTCATGATCCACCTGCCTCGGCCTCCCAAAGTGCTGGGATTACAGGTGTGAGCCACCATGCCTGGCCAACAAAACTGCTTTTTGAAGTAGCTATACCAGTTGTCCCTGCCACTAGGAGTGGAGAACAGTTGCCATTGCTGCATACCCTTGTCAGCACTTGGCATTGCCTGACTTTAATTTTAGCCAACCTGGTGGTTGTGAAATAGTTTTAATTTGCATTTTCTTGACTGACATGAGATTGAATATCTTTTCATATGTTTAGGAACTGTTTATGTGTTCTCTTCAGTGAAATTCCTACTTGGTTATTTGCAGATTTTTCTAGTAGGTGTTCTTTGGCTTTGTCTCATTGATTCATCACTGTTCTTTTATATTCCGAGTGCTAATCCTTTGTCAGAGTTATATGTTTTGCTGATCAACATGTTTCCTTTTTTCTGCAAATCTAATCACTCAAGGAGAAGTTTGAAAAACACTGGCCCAGGCTTCTGTTCTGTGCACCGCAGTGAAATGGCCCTGTGGTTTTGCACAGGGCGGGTGTGGGTTCTTGGAGTGAGTTGCATTGTAGTTACTGACTGCTGCTGACCTGTGGTGCTTGCCTTTGCAGGTGGAACAGGAGGATTTTGTAATGGAAGGGCACGGCAAGACTCCACCTCCTGGTGAAGAAAGCAAACAGTGAGTTACAGTTTATTTAAAAAGAGTTCTATTACAGATCCTCAGAAACACTTTGGTTCAACATGCTGATAGTGTATTTGTCGGAGATGTATACGTTGGAGACACTGGGGAACTCACCGGTTGCTTTGGTGGCTGTTAATGCATTGCTTCTATTTATAGACCAACTAACTGGAAGGACAAGAAAGTTAGCTTTATAGTTTTTTCCACACTCTCCTAATCAAAATTTATGTTATGTTGTAGCAAAGGCTTTAAGGCTCAGTATGTTCCAAATTGAACTAATTCTGTTTCGTTGACTTCCAAAGAAAGTATAAAACGGTACATCCTTTTCTCAGCATGTCTTTATGAAGTGAACTAAATTAATAGAACATTTCCCTGCAATCTAAATGTGAATTTATTTGAATAGTACTTCCTGAAATTCTATTCCATTTGGTTATTTACACTGCTGATCTTTGTTTAAATAACAAATTGTTTCCCTAAAGGAACAGGAATTATAAATAATATAACTTAGCCAACATTCTAAATAATTCAGAATCTCTCCCCTAACTCCTTAAGGGGTGATTGGTTTGTTGTTAGTTTTTTTTTTTTTTTTTTTTTGAGACAGAGTCTTACTCTGTCACCCAGGCTGGAATGTAGTGGCGCAGTCTCAGCTCACTGCAACCTCCACCTCCTGGGTTCAAGCAATTCTCCTTCCTCAGCCTCCTGAATAGCTGGGACTGCAGTTGCCTGCCACCACACCCGGCTAATTTTTCTATTTTTAGTAGAGATGGGGTTTTACCATGTTAGCCAGGCTGGTCTTGAACTCCTGACCTCAGGTGATCTGCCTGCCTCGGCCTCCCAAAGTGCTGGGATTACAGGCGTGAGCCACTGCACCTGGCCATCAATTTTGATGTAGTTGTAAATTTGGCTTCTTTGATTCTTTTAATTTTTTCCCAATATAACTTACAAACAATCTTTAAATCTAAGCTTTCAGTCTTTATTTTGAAATTGACTCGGGGCTGGATGCGGTGGCTCACACCTGTAATCCCAGCGCTTTGGGAGGCCGAGGCGGGTAGATCACAAGGTCAGGAGATAGAGACCATCCTGGCTAACACGGTGAAACACTATCTCTGCTAAAAATGAAAAAAAGTAGCCAGGCATGGTGGCGGGCGCCTGTAGTCCCAGCTACTAGGGAGGCTGAGGCAGGAGAATGCCATGAACCCAAGGAGGCAGAGCTTGCAGTGAGCCAAGATCGTGCCACTGCACTCCAGCCTGGGCAACAGAGTGAGACTTCCATCTTAAAGAAAAAAAAGGAAATTGACTCAAATTCTCAAAAGATACTTACCTTTAATGTACTAAAATTACTGAATTTTTCTTTTTCTTTTTTTCTTTTTTTTTTTTTTGAGACGGAGTCTTGCTCTGTCGCC
>NW_012120154.1:1096813-1118699 GCF_000951035.1 Colobus angolensis palliatus | reverse complement strand
TCCGCCCGTCTCGGCCTCCCAAAGTGCTGGGATTACAGGCTTGAGCCACCGCGCCCGGCCTACAAGTTTTAAAAAATCTTATTTCATCTGAGCGCGGTGGCTCATGCCTGTAATCCCAGCACTTTGGGAGGCCGAGGCAGGCAGATCACAAGGTCAAGAGATTGAGATCATCCTGGCCAACATGGTGAAATCCCATCTCTACTAAAAATACAAAAATTAGCTGGGCATTGTGGTGCGCGCCTGTAGTCCAAGCTACTTGAGAGGCTGAGGCAGGAGAATCGCTTGAACCCAGGAGGAGGAGGTTGCATGAACTGAGATTGTGCCACTGCACTCCAGCCTAGTGACAGTGCGAGACTCCGTCTCAGAAAAAAAAAAAAAAAAAAACGTATTTCATGATTCATTTTATAGACAGTATCCGCTTTTTAGGGATTATTGATAGAATATTTAGAATTGACAGAAATTGTATCAATACCTATATTTTTATATTTCTGCTTCCTTAGGGTGCCATCTTTTTTTATTCTGCTCTCTAAGGGAGAACTATTTCAGAGGTTACATAGGAGACCTATAAGGAAATGGAATTATTGAAGACAGTTTTGTTTGTTTGGTTTTTGTTTTGTTTTGTTTTTGAGATGGAGTCTCACTCTGTCGCCCAGGCTGGAGTGCAGTGGTGTGATCTCGGCTCACTGCTACCTTCCCGGGTTCAAGCGATTCTCCTGCCTCGGCCTCCCAGGTAGCTGGGACTACAGGCGTCTGCCACCATGCCTGGCTAATTTTTGTATTTTTAGTAGAGATGGGGTTTCACCATGCTGGCCAAGCTGGTCTCGAACTCCTGACCTCAAGTGATCTGCCCACCTCGGCCGCCCAAATTGCTGGGATTACAGGCGTGAGCGACCACGCCCGGCCCTGAAGACAGTTTTATATAGATGATTCAGAGAGAAAGAAGAATGTAATTTATGGAGTTAGCACCGCTCTCCATACTCCAGTGTGGTGTGGTTCGATGTGGCTTTGTGCTCCAGGTGCTGTTTTTTAAGTTTTTTTTTTTTTTTTTTTTTTTTTTGAGACGGAGTCTTGCTCTGTCACCCAGGTTGCAGTGCAGTGGCCAGATCTCGGCTCACTGCAAGCTCTGCCTCCCGGGTTCACGCCATTCTCCAGCCTCAGCCTCCCAAGTAGCTGGGACTACAGGCACCCGCCACCATGCCCAGCTAATTTTTGCATTTTTAGTAGAGACGGGGTTTCACCGTGTTACCCAGGGTGGTATTGATCTCCTAACCTCGTGATCCACCCGCCTCGGCCTCCCAAAGCGCTGGGATTACAGGCGTGAGCCACCGCGCCTGGCTTTTAAGTTTCTTAACTCTGTCATCTTGATTAAATTCTCTTCTTCCTAATTACATTCTTCCCAATTTAAGTGTCTAGTTATAAAAGGCCCTTTTAATTTTTCTGAATTTTACTTATTATAGATCTTTCTTAAGTCCTAACAATTTGTCCTCACCTTATCTCTGTTTCTGCTGCCACCCCAACTCCCTATCTTACAGCTCTTTTAAACTTTTAAAAGTTGCACTTGTAGCACAAGATAAATCTCCACTGTAAGGATTCCTTTTATTAGTATATTTCTTGTTTCATATTTAACTACCCAATTAGGCACTACACTTTTTGGGACCATTCTTTTGGGTGTTTGTTTAAAAACATTGGGCAGCTCTATAGCATTTCCTAAACACAGGGAAAAGTAAAAATTTTCCAAAATCATGAATTTTTGTAGATAATCGTCTTCAGAACACAAATGTTGGTATTGGCCATAGGAAAGTTGTTGCTGACGTTTTAATTTTGTGTATTATACCATAAGGTTTTCTCCAGTTTTTTTCCCTTTAAACCATTACAATATGTACATGTTGAAATTAATTTATTAAGAAGTAGCAAGTTGAACTCTGTAAACTCGATCATTATTACACACTAGTAAGCTAGACATCAGAAGAATAGTTGACTTTTCTATATAATCTTGAACAGCTTTTGGGGGAACGAGGAAATGAGTTTTCTTTTCAAGTTAATTGGTATTTTGAAAACGCCACAAAGAGGTTCAATAGATGATAGTTTATACTCATGGAATTTTTGCTGCTGGGAGTTTTTGTAAATCCATCAACATTTTGTGCTAGATCTTTGGGGAACTTTCAGTTCCTAATAAATTTTGTAATTTGCATTGAAGTTACTTTAAAAAAATTCTCTAACAACATCTTTTTTTCCCCAGAAGTCTCAGAATTGTAATAAATTATGAATTCTATTTTGTGAGGTTTTTCTTGGATGCCTGGACCATGGATTAATTACAGTAAGAGTAACTTCAAGGCCGGGTGTGGTGGCTCATGCCTGTAATCTCAGCACTTTGGGAGGGAAGAGGTGGGAGGATTGCTTGAGCTCGGGAATTAGAGAATAGCCTGGACAACATGGCCAAACCTCATCTCTACAAAAAATGGAAAAATTAGCTGAGTGTGTTGTTGTGTGCCGGTAGTTCCAGCTCCTCAAGATCACTTGAGCCTGAGAGGTAGTGGTAGCAGTGAGCCAAGATCACAGCACTGCGCTCCACCCTGGGTGACAGAACAAGACCCTGTCTCAAAAAAAAAAATAAGGGTAATTTTAATAGATGACAGAATGAGACCCTGTTTCAAAAAAAAGGCCAGGCACAGTGGCTCATGCCTGTGAATCCCAGCACTTTGGGAAGCCGAGGCGGGCGGATCACCTGAGGTCGGGAGTTTGAGACCTGGCCAACGTGGAGAAACCTGTCTCTACTAAAAATACAAAATTAGCCGGATGTGGTGGCTCATGCCTGTAATCCCAGCTACTTGGGAGACTGAGGCAGGAGAATTGCTTGAATCCGGGAGGCAGAGGCTGTGGTGAGCCAAGATGGCGCCATTGCACTCCAGCCTGGGCAATAAGAGCGAAACTCTGTCTCAAAAAAAAAAAAAAAAAAAGGAAGAGAAAGAAAAGGGTAACTTTAATAGATATGTGTTTCACAATTTTATTTTATTTATTGTATTTTATTTCATAAATAAGAGGGGAGGGGAGGCTCAAGGCAGAAAAGATCGGGTTAAAGCTTTATGCTAGATCTTCGGCTCTGTGAGGATGGTTTTCTGTTGTCTTGGTCACTGCCTAGAGAAGTGCCTGGCACAAAAAGCATCTATAAATATATGTCGAGTGAATAAGTTCCCATCAACTGTTAACAATCCCTCTTCTACACACTCACTTTGAAATCTGAGGTGGTGTTATTAAAAAGCCTAATTCCAGAATATTTTATCTGTTATCAGCAGAAGAAAAGTACATTGAAGCAGTTTGGGAGGCCGAGGCAGGTGGATCACTTGAGGTCAGGAGTTCAAGACCAGCCTGACCAGCATGGTGAAACCCCATCTCTACTAAAAAGAAAAAAAAATAGAAAAATTAGCTAGGTGTGGTGGTGGGCTCCTGTAATCTCAGCTACTCAGGAGGCTGAGGCAGGAGAATCACTTGAACCTGGGAGGTGGAGGTTACAGTGAGCAAAGATCACAGCACTGCAGTCCAGCCTGGGCAACAGATTGAGACTCTGCCTTAAAAAAAAAAAAAAGGTTGCCGGGCATGGTGGCTCAAGCCTGTAATCCCAGCACTTTGGGAGGCCGAGACAGGCGGATAACGAAGTCAGGAGATTGAGACCATCCTGGCTAACATGGTGAAACCCCATCTCTACTAAAAAATACAAAAAAACTAGCCGGGCGAAGTGGCAGGTGCCTGTAGTCCCAGCTACTCAGGAGGCTGGGGCAGGAGAATGGCGTGAACCCGGGAGGCGAAGCTTGCAGTGAGCCAAGATTGCCCCCCTCGGCCCCCGCCGGGGCGCAAGAAGGAGCCTTTGTCTAAAAAAAAAAAAAAAAAAGGCATTGTTAACATTGTTACACCTTTTTCTTTTTTTATTATTATTATTATTATTATTTTTTGGCCAGGCGCGGTGGTTCATGCCTGTAACCCCAGCACTTTGGGAGGCAGAGGTGGGCAGATCACCTGAGTTTGGGAGTCCAAGACCAGCCTGACCAATATGGAGAAACCCTGTCTCTACTACAAATACAAAATTAGCTGGGCATGGTGGCACATGCCTGTAATCCCAGCTACTAGAGAGGATGAGGCAGGAGAATCACTTCAACCTGGAAGGCAGAGGCTGTCATGAGCTGAGATCTCGCCATTGCACTCCAGCCTGAGCAACAACAGTGAAACTGTCTCAAGAGCGAAACTGTCTATTTCCTGAAATGGAATCTCACTCTACCCAGGCTGGAGTGCAGTGACACAATCTCAGCTCACTCACTGCAACCTCCGCCTCCCAAGTTCAAGCTATTCTCCTGTCTCAGCCTCCCAAGTAGTTGGGATTACAGATGCCCACCACCACACCTGGCTAATTTTTGTATTTTTGGTAGAGACAGGGTTTCAGCGTGTTGCCCATGCTGGTCTCAAACTCCTGACCTCAGATGATCTGCCCACCTCAGCCTCTCAAAGTGCTGGGATTACAGGTGTGAGTCATTGCACCCACCCCACCCACCTTTTTTTTTTTTTTTTTGAGACAGGGTCTCACTTTGTCACCCAAGCAGTGCAATGGTGCAATCTGGGCTCACTGCAGCCTCAACCAAAAAAATTCTTTTTGAGACAGGATCTCTCATTGTCACCCAGGTTGGAGTACAGTGGCATGGTCATGGTTTATTGCAGCCTCCACCTCCTAGACTCAAGCAATCCTCCCACTTTAGCCTCCGGAGTAGCTAGTACTACAGGCACACACAACCATACCTGGCTAATTTTTTTTTGTTTTTAGTAGAAACAAGGCCTGACTGTGTTGCCAGGCTGGTCTTGAATTCCTGGGCTCAAGCAGTCCTCCCACCTCAACCTCCGAAAGTGCTTGTATTACAGGCATGAGCCACCATGTCCAGTCATCAACTTTAGATTCAGTCCTTTCTTGAATATGTTCCAACAGACCTGATTTTATCATTGTTCTCCTTAAGCATCCTACTTATAGGCCAGTGTATTAGTCCTTTCTCATGCTGCTAATAAAGAACTTCCTGGCTGGGCGCGGTGGCTCACGCCTGTAATCCCAGCACTTTGGGAGGCTGAGGCAGGTGGATCACTAGTTCAGGAGATCGAGACCATCCTGGCTAACACAGTGAAACCCCGTCTCTACTAAAAACCAAAAAATTATCCGGGCGCAGTGGCGGGCGCCTGTAGTCCCAGTTACTCGGGAGGCTGAGGCAGGAGACTGGTGTGAACCCAGGAGGCAGAGCTTGCAGTGAGCCAAGATCGCACCACTGCATTCCAGCCTGGGCGACAGAGCAAGACTCCGTCTCAAAAATCAATCAATCAATCAATAAAATAAAGAACTTCCTGAGACTGGGTAATTTATAAAGGAAAGAGGTTTAATTGACTCACACATCCACATGGCTGGGGAGGCCTCAGGAAACTTCCAGCCATGGAGTAAGGGAAAGCAAACATGTCCTTCTTCATTTGGCGGCAGAAAGGAGAAGTGCTGAGCAATGGGGGAAAAGCCCCTTCTATAACCATCACATCTCGTGAGAACTCACTATCACAAGAACAGCAGGAGGGTAACCACTCCCATGATTCAGTTACCTCCCACTGGGTCCCTCCCACAACACGTGGGGATTATGGGAACTACAAGATGAGATTTGGGTGGGGACACAGCCCAACTGTATCAGCCAGTTATCAGTTATTGTTTCTTTGGTTTTTTCTTTCAGAAAATGCCTTTCCAACCAAGCCTGAACGTTTTCTTTGCTTCTAAGGGCCTCCCTAAGATGCTATTAGCCTGTCTATGCATATTTTCAAAGGAACTTGTGCTCCTCCCAGGGGCTCTCCTGAAGGTCTTCCACGCACGTCTGGTTTCCTTCTGCCTTACATGTCTCTGGGCAGGCAAAGAAATCCTTCTTTCTGACTAGCTGCAAATCCGACTTTTGTGGGAATAGTCTTTAAGAAAAAGCAAATTAATTTCAAAGACAAAACTAGGTTCAAAAGTGAATATTTACAAAGAGGAGATAAATCACAAAAATGGCAACTTAAAAAAATTAAATATCACAAAATTCAGAAAAACAATGTAATATTTGTATTAATTGGTTGCCTAACACATGGCTGTGAAACGTTTTCACCTACATTTTTTGCTTGTACTATACTCTTTGATCATCCCTCCCTATTCTGTGATCTTTTCTAAAAAGAGAATAGGTAAATAATTCAGTGCTTCCTATAGCATGGTTTACCAAAATGTGTTTTTTGTGATTAATTAGATAAGTTCCATTCAGCCTCACAACTTGTTACTGGTAACATCATATAAATTTGTAAAATTGTTGGCAGGGGCCGGGCGCGGTGGCTCAAGCCTGTAATCCCAGCACTTTGGGAGGCCGAAGTGGGCAGATCACAAGGTCAGGAGTTTGAGACCAGCCTGGCCAACATGATAAAACCCCGTCTCTACTAAAAATCCAAAAATTAGCTGAGCATGGTGGCACACATCTGTAATCCCAGCTATTCAGGAGGCTAAGACAGGAGAATCACTTGAACCAGGGAAGTGGAGGATGCAGTGAGCTGAGGTCGTGTCACCACATTCCAGCCTGGGCAACAGAGTAAGACTTTGTCTCAAAAAAAAAAAAAATTGTTAGCAATTTTGGGAAACCTCTATTGAGTATCTTTTATATATGTACTATGAAATTGCCGGGCTTCACTGTTTCTTGTACATTGGCTAATCTGAAATAGCCTTTGAATTGACATATGTATATTACAACATAATTTGGCCCTGCCTATTTCTGTCGTGATACAGAGTGAGTTCACCTAGTAACAGCTCTTTGTACATTGATGGTTAACATTATCTCAGCCATACACAGGTTCATGAACACCACATACATTTAGTTTATTCCACTGAACCCAAAACAAAGGTATCCTCAACTGAAGGTCTCCTTAGGGGGTCTCCAGAATGACTGAAGTCACTCTTAAGTCCACTGACACAAGGGGAACCATACTGGCAAGAAAGCTGGTATGGAAGGACAAATACTATTAATATATAATTCCATTTATCCAAGGTACTTAGAGCAGTCAGTTTAGAGACAGAAAGTAGAATGGTGGTTGCCAGGGGCTGAGGGAAGGGGAAAAAATGAAGTTGTTGTTTAATGTGTACAGAATTTCAGATTTGCAAGATGAAAAAGTTCTGGAGATCTGTTGCACAGCAGAGTGAATATACATAATGCCACTGAACTATAAACTTAAAAATGGTTAAGATGATCGATTTTATGTTTTGTTTTGTTTTTTTTTTTAACCACAATAAAAAGTTTTGGGCCACGTGCCATGGCTCAATCCCAGCACTTTGGGAGGCCAAGTGGGAGGGTTGTTTGAGCCCAAAATTCGAGACCAGCATGGGCAACATGGGGAGATCCCCACTGCTACCAAAAAAAAAAAAAAAAGTGGGAGAAGGACATGGACAGACACTTCTCAAAAGAAGACATTTATGCGGCCAACAAACAAAAAAAAAAAAAAAAAAGCTCGTCATGGTGGTGGATGCCTGTAGTCCTAGCTCCTTGGGAGGCTGAGTTTGAGACAGGAGGACTGCTTGAACCTGGCAGTTTGAGGCTGCAGTGAGCCATAATTATGCCACTGCCCTCTAGCCGAGGCAACAGAGCGAGACCTGGTCTCCAAAAACAAAAAACAGTAACCAAAAAATAAGGGATAATTGGGCACTTTGTTAGGATCCTTCCTAGAGCTTTAGGAGGGGCCCATGAAATTGAGGGGCCTGCAGCTTAAATTACCTTCAGAGCAAAGCAAATCTGTTTCAACCATTCTGGTCCATTCTGGTCCTATCTATCTGTTGACACCCAACTGATCTAAGCCGTAGTGCCTCCATTTTCAAACTCATCTCTTAGAGCACAACCATGCAGTTAATAATTTTATCTTAACACTTTTTTGTTGACTGCCTCATGCATATGTCTTATCTTTGAACTGTAGGATACGTGTTGTTTTCCTTTACAGCCTAAAAGTACCTAGGCTCATAGTATTCATCCATTCATTCCTTTGCTTATTTGTTCATTCATTCAGCAATATTAATTGAATTTCTCTTCTGTGCTAGACCCAGAAATAAAAGCTACATACCCTGCCCTCTTAAGGTTCATTGTTTAGAGGGGGAAACGCCAAGTAAGTGGTTAACCATAATAGGCTATGAAGGTGCTGCTTTGGAGGTATGTACAAGGTGCCTTGGAACACAGATGGGGGTACTGGACTCAGCCTGGAGTGTCAAGAAAGGCTTCCTCCAAATGCAGATTTAACTTTTGAGGTTTGATTCTAAGGAATTTGAGAAAAACTGTTCCCTAAAAGGCCTGCTAGCATTCTAACTTAAATAGAATGTTCACATTCTATTTTGTAACTGAATCCAGAGATTGTTGGATTTAGGTTGCATTGGAGATCTAACATAGTTTTGGCTATTATTTCTATCTTCTGACTTTGTTGGGAGTAAGAATAGCAGAAATGCTTAGCTCTCCCATTGACATTTTTTCTTGTCAGCCTACCTCCTTGTCATGGTTTGGTAGTACTGAAGTTGGTAAAACTTGGAAAAGCCTTTGCCTTTCCTAGGTTCTCTACATGGCAAACTCCTACTCATTCTTTGAGACTCAGTTCAAACTCTCACCTCCTCCCCTGTGAAATCTTTTCTTATTCTCCCAGCAGTTACCCTTTTTATTGCTACAGCACAGCCATGTTATATCTCTATTTATACTTTCATTATGATACTTTGCTATATTTTAATTATAGATTAAAATGCCTCTCTGTCCTTTGAAGTGTTATTAATCATTTTTATATGCCCCTGGGTCTAGTCCTATCATACAAATAAGGATTGTTGTGCAACAAATAAGGATTGTTGACTTCATGAATGAATGGTGAGTCCAGAGTTTGGAGTCTTCTTTTTTATTTTTTTCTTTGAGACGGAGTCTTGCTGTGTCGCCAGGCTGGCGTGCAGTGGCGCGATCTCAGGTTACTGCAGTCAGCCTCCCAGGTTCAAGCTATTCTCCTCCCTCAGCCTCCCGAGTAGCTGGGATTACAGGCACGCACCACCACACCCAACTAATTTTTGTATTTTTAGTAGAGATGAGGTTTCACCATGTTAGCCAGGATGGTCTTGATCTCCTGACCTCATGATCCACCCACCTCGGCCTCTCAAAGTGCTGGGATCACAGGCGTCATCCATCTTATTTTTTGACTGTCATCCATCTTATTTAATCTTCAAGTTTATTTATGTAAAGTTACATATAATTCTAGCATGATTTAAAAGATTTTCTCTAAATCTGCAGTTACGATATCCTCTTCTCAGCCCTTAATGTTTGTGACTTCTCTCTTTTAATTGATCAGATTTTTGACAGAATTATCTACATTTATTTAATTGTTTAAAACAAAATACAGCCGGGCGCGGTGGCTCAAGCCTGTAATCCCAGCACTTTGGGAGGCCGAGATGGGCGGATCACGAGGTCAGGAGATCGAGACCATCCTGGCTAACACGGTGAAACCCCGTCTCTACTAAAAAAATACAAAAAACTAGCCGGGCGATGTGGCGGGCGCCTGTAGTCCCAGTTACTCGGGAGGCTGAGGCAGGAGAATGGCATAAACCCGGGAAGCAGAGCTTGCAGTGAGCTGAGATCTTGCCAGTGTACTCCAGCCTGGGTGACAGAGCGAGACTCCGTCTCAAAAAAAAAAAAACAAAATACAATTTTGGGTTTTATTCAGTTTACTTTTTTTTTTTTTTGGCTGTTACATCTGTGCCCAAAAACAAAACGTGTATATATATCATATACATATATCATATTATATATATTTTTTAATCTGTCGCCAAGGCTGGAGTACAGTGGTGTGATCTCAGCTCACTGCAGCTTTGACTTCCCAGGCTCAAGTGATCCTCCCACCTCAGCCTCCAGAGTAGCTAGGACCACAGGCATACCCCACCAAGCCTGGCTAATTTTTAAAATTTTTTTGTAGAGGCAAGATCTCACTATGTTTGTTGCCCGGTCTGAAACTCTTGGGCTCAAGCAGTCCTCTAACTTTGGCTGCACTCCAGCCCGGGCGACAGAGCGAGACTCCCTCTCAAAAATAAATAAATAAATAAAAATATCAATAATAATTTTTATTACTTTGTATCCTTACCTCATAATAATATAATTTTAAAACATTGTCTAATTGTTAATATGAAAAAAGTATAATAAATCTATCACAGAATCTATTATGCCTGGAAACACAAGGGAGAAATAATATATTTATTGCACTTGTTTTTTTTTTTTTTTTTTTTGAGATGGAGTCTCGTTGTGTCACCCAGGCTGGAGTGCAGTGGCCGGATCTCAGCTCACTGCAAGCTCCGCCTCCCGGGTTCCCGCCATTCTCCTGCCTCAGCCTCCTGAGTAGCTGGGACTACAGGCGCCCACCACCACGCCCGGCTAGTGTTTTGTATTTTTTTTAGTAGAGACGGGGTTTCACCGTGTTAGCCAGAATGGTCTTGATCTCCTGACCTCGTGATCCACCTGTCTAGGCCTCCTAAAGTGCTGGGATTACAGGCTTGAGCCTCCGCACCCGGCCTTGCACTTGTTTCTTTTAGATAAACAATTAGACTAACTATACTGAATTTAGAGGTATTGCATAGAAAAGATGATCTGGAGGTTAAGGAAAAAGTATTCAGTGGCTGGGTGCAGTGGCTCACGCCTGTAATCCCAGCACTTTGGGAGGCCGACGCGAGTGGATCACGAGGTCAGGAGTTCGAGACCAGCCTGGCCAACATGGTGAAACCCTGTCTCTATTAAAAATACAAAAATTAGCTGGGCATGGTGGCTAACACCTGTAATCCCAGCTACTCAGGAGGCTGAGGCAGGAGAACTGCTTGAACTCAGGAGGTGGAGGTTGCTGTGAGCTGCTATCATGCCACTGCACTCCAGCCTGGGCGACAGAGCAAGACTGTGTCTGAAAAAAATATATATATATTATATGAATATATATATTCATCATATTATTTGAAATTAGAACCAATATTATATTTAAAATATGTTTGTTCTGTTTCCAAACTTTTCATACAGTTTGCTGTTTAACACTTACAAGGCAACACATTTGTATACAATAATATTCTACACTGGGGAATGGAACTTAGCAAAGTTCAGTTTCATAAAGAAAGCATGTCCATCACAAATTAAAACAAGGTGGATGTTCAGTCTCCATACATTTTTACAAATCGAGCCTGCTACAACTTTCAGTAACTCATCTGGAAGGTATTGGAAGGATAAAAATAGACTAAATAATCAGAATTTCCATTCTAGGAGTTTCCTGCTTTTTCCTGCATCTCAGTTGTAAGTGCAGGGCTTGGCTATTCCACTGAGTGCCACGCAAAGACAGTGGAAGCTTGTTAAGCCGCAGCTATTCAGGCTGCCAGATTGTCCAGGCATTGGCTTTTGCCTGCCCTGAAACAGCTCTTTTCCTGTCCTCATATCTGAGTGGAAAAAGCAAAGGCAGGCGAAGGTATAAAGACCCAGAAGCCAGGATGACAACAAGTGTATGGGATTTTACAGGCATTCATAGGTTCCTTTTCAAGGAAAGCTGGGTTTCTAGAATCCGTCAGTTGTCTGCTGGCTGGCACGGCAGCCTAGTTTATGGGAGAAGCACACTGGGGAATCCTCCCTTTTCTGGTTTATAGAGATAGGTGGAGTCGATAGTCACAGGGCACTCTCATGCGCTTTTTACCATTTTAGTTACTTTCTTTCCTGAAGCTGTCCTTAAAACATAGATGAATGTGAGTTTCTGGGAACTATGTGACCCTCATTCCCCTAAGTTGTTTATGTTCAGGTGGCAGGTTTCCTCCTACTCAGCCCAGCCCTTCTGAATATGGTCCAAGTCATAGATTTATTCATTTATTTAGCTCCTATGTGAGGTTTGGTGTGGAGCCTCACCGAGCAATGAAGACGTGGTATTTTTCCTTATACAGTTTACAGTCTGCTGGGGAAGACTAATATTAAACACATTCGTTCGTAAATACTAAATTGCAATTATGACCATTGCTCTAAAGAAGTAATAAAAGATATTATGGGAGTGTTAACAGGAGGGCCTGGTCTGGACTGTGAAGGTCAATAAGCCTTCCCAGCGTGGAGGCGAACTTTTGAGATGGCCAGGAAAAAATGAACGGAACTATTCAAAGAAAGCAGCCAAGTGCAGAGTTTCGGAGGTGAAAGAAACCAAAGATACCACCTAGCAAAGCCCAATCTCCGCCTGCTTACAAATGAGAAAACTGAGGCCAGGCAGGGTGGGAGGGTGGGTAAGGGACTGACTTACTTGCTGTTAGCACTGAAGTTACACAGCCTGTGAGCCACAGGGCTGGAGATGCAAACCGAGCTTGGGTTTCTTAGGTGGGTAGGAATGGAGATGTATATGGGAAGGAGAAGGGATTAGGAGTGGTGGAAACCAGGTAGGTTTTAATTTAATGCCTAGTCTCCCTCAGCTGCAGAGCTACCTCCTGCGGTGGGGGAGGGGATTAAAGATGACTCAGACCTGCCCTAGCCCAGAGAAACTCCGTTTGCAATGTTGAAGCATAGTTTTTATTTGGGTTTGGGGGAGGAGGTACTGAATACACATACAGGCAAAATAGTAAGTGTAGAGTTCAGAATTGGGAAACCAGTCCCTCTTCTGCAGCTGTTTAGCTGTGCAATTTGGGATAAGTCACTTAACCTTTCTGAATTGCAGTTCAGTTTATACTTTTGTGCGTTTCTTTCAGTCTTTTTCTATGCATTTTAGGAGCTTCTTAGAGATCAGTCGTGCCCTATATTTCACCTCAGGCTTTCAAAACTGAAGCCTCTTGTTTGGTAGAGCTGCGTTTCAGCCCCTTGTACAGAGCAGTTTGCCAGCCTGTGCTTGCCCAAACATCTAGAGAATAACTAGCAAGCGAGCCAGGAGAAGATCCAGGAGCTGTAAGAATCGTTAGCAACTGAGCATATTTCTATAAACCAATAAAGGTTTTTCTGTTTTGTTCATCTGTTACCCTTATGCTGTTGCCACTTTCACATGCAGTGTCTGTAGGCGGAGAGTATGAGATAACAGCATTTCACAAATGAAAGTGAGTGGAAAAGGGCTGCTTCCCCTTTAAGGCAGTCTCAGCTCCAGCTCCCTCCCCTTTCCTGATTGACAAACCTACCCGAAGTCACATGATCTGCCTCTATTTGAAGGTCACAAAAAGCTGCTTCCTTTAGAGACAGAGGGGGAGAGAGAGAGCAAGAGGGAGAGTGTGTGAGAGAGAGTTAGTTCAAGCCAAAATGGCCGACAGAGTCTCTGCTGGTTTCTGAATATTTAAAATACAAAAAAACAGATAGACAAAAAGAATTCATTTTTTGGACCTTTTTTCATTTCCATTTCTACCTTGTATGCCTCAATTTGCTGGATTTAAGCACTGCTGCACTTTATGAGGTTGGTAAATATTTTCAATTTTTTTAAACCAATTGATTTATATGGATCTTGTCTAACCGTTTTCACTGGTGGTGTTGCAAATCGACATTTGTCTAGCATGGAGACTGGCTTCAGACATTTCGTGGATCTGTGTAAATCAGACCCGTGATGTACTTTTGGTTCGGCATTTTAGAAATGGAAAAGACGTGTTAAAATATTTAGATTTTGAAGTGATTTAATTGCACTTTTAATGTATATGCAGATTTTCATCATCGTTTCTATCTTGCAATAAATGAAGCTGCGAGTAATTGGAAATTTGCTATTTAGAAAGAGGTTTTTTAAAAACACAGACCTCCCCCCTCCCCCCTTAAATCTGCTGCAAAAATTTGCATAAATATAAATGGGTTTGCATTCTTTCGGCTGCTAAGGCCGACAAAGGATCTGGGAGGGCAAGCCCTAGAACGGGAAAGCCTTTTTCTCTCTTTTTATTTTTTAAACTGGGCCCTCCTTCCTAGAGAGATGTAAAACCTAAAGTAAGACCTGATACATTTTAAACATCAGGTTGGGGGCGGGTGAACACCAGGAGGTTTGGGGTTTGTAGATTCCCCTGCTTGAAAACCTCCCAAGCAATATGTGGCTCACCCTCTCCTTTCTGCGCGCGCTCGTTTGCACTGGGTCTCTGTGTGTGTTCTCAAATGTGCAGCCAGATGCGCTTTTATTTTGATCGTGGATTCAACCAAAGGGTAGGACTATGTTGTAAACATGGTGTTTTAAAGATATGAACAGCTATTCACCGCGATTAGAAATTATTTATCAGTTCTCCCTGTGTATTAGCCTTCTTCATTCCTCACGAAATAAAATTTTTGTTTAATTTTACACAGATGCATAACTGGGCTTTTCAGCATAAATTCGTCGTGTGGGTGTGTGGTTGCCTGTTTTGGCCATGTATCCACTGCGAAGTGGTCATTTAGGGTCACATGTATAAGTAGCAGTCTATGTGATTGTTAGTAACCCCTGAAGCTGTGCAGTGCCTGAAGTTAAATTCCATTACTCCTAATGCAGGATTCTAGAAGCCTGAGAGCAGGGAGGAAAGAAAGCTGAAAACTTGCTTTCTCAGAGCCTCCTCCCCCTATCATTGTGAGAGTGTGATGTAATGCTTCTCGGTCTGGTGGGCTGAAAGGATTGTAGTTTGTGATGTGGCGGGTAAATTGCCCCCACCCCTGGGTAAATTACTCCACCCCCCTGAGCACATCCCTGGCTCTGAGAGGCCTTGTTTTCTTTTCTCTTTTTTTCCTAATTTGTATCCTCCTGATTTATGCTGTGGCATATTGGCATGAGAAAGAGACTGTTCTTCTAAATCTGTTACAAAGTATAGTTTAGAAAAGGCATTTAAAATATGCAAATAGGTTGAATTGTCATATCCCCATCATTAAATATGTAGACGTGGATTAAAGCTAATTAAGCATAAATGGAATAATTTTGATCAGAAGGGAGCAGTGTTTTTTGTTGTTTCCTTTTTAATTAATCTAATTATGAGATGCTTACTGGGCCTGAAAGTGTTAAAAAAGATAAAGTGGAAAAAATGCTGGACCATTTTGAAAATTTGACAGTCTGGAAGAGGGTGTGTGGTGCTTTCAAAAGCTTTATTCACTCTTAAAATGGATTGACCTCTTGTGCTGAAAATGGCCTGTTTCTTTGGGCCAATTGTGTGTAGATGAAGGGACTTTCACGCTAATTTAACAAAAAGACTTTCCATTTGAATACATAAGATAATTAAAGCCCTCTGTCTCTAACAAGCAAGGATGTTATTATTTTAAAAAATTAATGTTGTTATGTTAGTAATGGTAATAAATACAGAAGTGACTGTTTAGGTTCACTGTAAATTTTTTGATGATATAAACCCAGCTTTTGTATAAGAAGGATTGGAAACATTACATGAAAGAGGTAGTCTGGAGCAAAGTTGTCTCTAAATTTTTTAACGGCTTGAATTTAAAGGGAAAAGATAGAGAAATTACCTTAGTGATAGGAAGTGTTGCACTGTGGTAGACCTAAAGGAAAATCAGAGCTCTGATTTTTGTTGTTGTTTTTCTGAAAATGAAAGCACTTTTTGGGGGCTTTGCTTGTTAGATGATTCATTTTACACCTGTTTCCTAAAGTTGGTCTTACTGAAGAGGAGAGAAAAACCTAGGGTTTGCATGTTTTGCCATTAGCTTGTTTGTGTGGACTGTGTAAACATATGAATGGCAGGTTAATTCAGTTTGCAGAGAGGAGGAACCAGAGCAGGGTACCTGCTCTCTTAGGCAGAACAGAGAATGATAGAATGAATGCTATTTGATTCTTTGAAATGTTTTTTGTAAATTTTATTTTCCCCCAGATAATTAAAAGGCGAAATAAATAAGACCTGGCTTCACGTATGGGAAACATTATGGCTCTGGTGAGTCGATAGCTCGACTGCCATTTTGGATCTCAGATCCTGCAGAACCAATCCTTCTGGCTCACCAACGTGATGGTCATCCAGAAGGAAATGAAAATGGGTAATCAATTAAGTGTGCATATGGATAGTATTTAATTTGTGCCTTCTGTTGAAGTTTTCTTTCTGTGAGTATTGTGAATTGAAGCTTTAAAAACTTTAAAGATGTGGCCGATGTTATGAGGAGCAATATTCAGGGGTATTGGAACTTGCACGTTGTGGTTTTACTTTTATAAAATGAGATGGCGTATGCAGAGGAAGTTTCTTACTGGAGAAAGTGAATATAATCCCTATTAACCTCTCCACCCCCCAGCCAATCCATATTTCCTAATGCTGGATCAACTAGTGATAATATCATAACACTACTCTGTCTCAGAAAAAAATGTCACAGATTCATGACTGAAACATCACAAAAATTGGTAGCGTTCATCAGAAGTAGTATCTCAATTTTAAAGTGCTTTTCAGTCTTTCCATCTGGTTCCCAGAAAGGAAGCTTTGGCATCTTTGATATATGGTGCAAACTCAGCTCTGCTCTTCAGCTGTGAATGGCCATTTGTTATTCTGTATGGCCACTTGGATGATCCTTTAAAAATAAACTTCCGAACATTGAAGCAGAGGCTTCTAAGGCTTCTCCAGCCCTTCAGCTCTACAAGAGACTGTAAGAGTGTTGTGCGATGATGAGACCTTCAGGTTCTGCAGAGCAGACTGAGCAGCTCCGGCTCTTTGAGGACCACCCTGAGGAATTAGGGTGGTCCTCACCCTACCCAACTGCTCCATGACTGAAAAGTTTGGGGGGATTTTAGTTTTTATAACTCAGATCATATCATCATTGATCATCTGCAGTTTAAGCTGGACACGGCCCTGAGGCAATGCAGATAGATGAATGTACTTTGTCCCTTTCCTCAAGGAGTACCAGGTCAGCATTATTGGTAAACAGAGCGTCACAACTTGGCAGTTTACGTGCAATATTCAGAGCAAGTTCCTGGTTACAGAAGTATCCTGAGTATCTGCATTAGGAGAGTCTGTATTTAAAAATTTTTTTAAAGAAGCCAAATAGGCCAGTCGTGGTGGCTCATGCCTGTAATTCCAGCATTTTGGGAGTCCAAGGCAGGTTGATTGCTTGAGCTCAGGAGTTTAAGACCAGCCTGGGCAACATGGCAAAACCCTGTCCCTACAAGAAATGTTTTAAAAAATTAGCTGGGCATGGTGGCTCACGCCTGTCGTCTCAACTGCTCAGGAGGCTGAGAGGTGAAAGGACAGCTTGAGCCGGTCAAGTCCACACTGCAGTGAGCCAAGATCACGCCACTGCGTTCCAGCCTAGGAAACAGCGAGACCCTGTCTGGGAAAAAAAAAAAAAAAAAGCTGGCCGGGCACAGTGGCTCATGCCTGTAATCCCAGCACTTTGGGAGGTCGAGGTGGGCGGATCACGAGGTCTGGAGTTCGAGACCAGCCTGGACAATATGGTGAAAGCCTGTCTCTACTAAAAATACAAAAAAACTAGCTGGGGGTGGTGGCGTGTGCCTGTAGTCCCAGCTACTCAGGAGGCTGAGTGAAGCCAGGAGTCGGAGGTTGCACAGAGCTGACATTGTGCCCCTGCACTCCATCCTGGGCAATAGAGGCAGACTCCATCTCAAAAAAAAGAAAAAAGAAAAAAAAGCCAAATAATTACCCCATTTAATAATTTTTAGTTAATTGGATATTAGACTTCTTTAAGTGGAACTTGTTTCTATCTGGTGGCTGCGGAGAGGGACAGCATATGCTAATTGTTTCTCTGTAAGTATTGTTCGTGGATTTACTCTAATCCCACTTTCCTCACCTGCTTCTTGTGATTAAGACTGGTGTCGGGGGTAGGGTGGAGTGAATTGAACCCACTTGGCCAGAAAAGGGATTTATTTAACTCATGGCAGTGACATCTTAACATTGTTTCCTTCTTTCCGTCATATATTTATTCAGCAATAATTTATTATGCACTGATGTAGGTGCTGGGGCATCTAAGAATTCATTTGGTTGGCCCATTGCCTTCAATAGTTTGGTTCATGTGGAAATTTTTGCCATCTGGTGACTATATAACTTACTGCTTTAGGTTATGACTGAGATAACTCCTTAGTTATCTTTTCTGATAATCAGGGAATTAGTTCATTTTTTGCTTCTGGTAGTTTTAGAGACTTCCATTGAAAGTTTGACTTGATAGTCACTTTATTAAACATTGTCTTTAGCTCTGTGCACTCTCTTCAAAAGTATCTTTTGAATTATCTCTGAGAACTTTGCAACCTAGAATTGCCTTCCTGGTTATTTTATCACATCCTTCAGTTTTACTTTTTTAGTGCTACTAAACTGTATCACCATCTGAAATTATTTGTGTATGGTACGTCTCTCTCCACAGTACTATCCGGTTTCCTGAGAGCAGAGACCTTATCTGTTTTCCTCACTGTTGTATCCCCAACGTCTAGAACTGGGCTTGGCAGGAGTAGATGTTGAGTGAAAATGTGTGAGTATAAGGTCACCAGGACTCCCTGTGTGAAGGCGGTAGGCTCATTTCCTCACCAGCAAAATGGGGATAATAACATTGTTGCGAAGCATAAAGGAAATGCTCTCTGTGAGGGCTGGGCACCTAGTCTTGTTGCTTAGTAAGTGTTTCCTTCCCCTTTGCTGTATCTCCCTTTGTTGAATGAACCAGAAAGGCTTTTATGGCCCCACAGAATGGCTCTGTTCTTTCTCATGGCTACCAGGATCATGAAGCCTGCACGGTGATTGCACAGAGCTTTGGCCTTCACAAGGACAGGAGCAGCGCGGAGCCTTTTCTTTTTATTCAAGTCCCTACATTCCTGTGGTCTGATGTCGTCTCTTCATACTCTCCAGTTTCCTGCAGGCCGTGCCTCTGTGTTGTATCCACGTTTACTTGGCTGTTTTTCATACATTCTGTGCTTTGCATCAGAAAGTTCTCAGCAATTTCAAATGAATAGGTCTTAGAGTTTACTAGGCAAAGGAGAACATTGAATACAGCGTTTTCTCCCTCATCGTGATTATTCTGAGCCCACACATGTAAATTCTGTTGATTTGACCAAATTATTACTAGTTTTTTTTTTTTTTTTTTTTTTTTTTAAATATGAGATGGAGTCACTCTGTCGCCCAGGCTGGAGTGCAGTGGCGCGATCTTGGCTCACTGCAACCTCCGCCTCCTGGGTTCAGGGGATTCTTCTGCCTCAGTCTCCCGAGTAGCTGGAATTACAGGTGCCCACCACTATACCCAGCTAATTTTTTGTATATTTTAGTAGATACAGTGTTTCAGCATGTTGGCCAGGCTGATCTTGAACTCCTGACCTCATGATTCGCCTGCCTCGGCCTCCCAAAGTGCTGGGTTTACAGGCATGAGCCACCGTACCCAGCCACCAGTTTTTACTCAATAGGTAAAATAAAAATTTAGGTCCACTGCCCACTTTATACAATGCTGTGGAATTAGTATAGGTGACAGAAAAATGGCTTTCATTCATTGACTTTGGAATTTGTTTTTTAAAAAACCTAGAAAATGATCTGTTTACTCATTCATTCTGCAAATAATTACTGAGTGCCTTTTACATGCCAGGTGTTGATAAGTACAAGTACAAACCTAGCAGTAGTGTGAAGATTTTCTCCAGACACAACTGCTGAAGTAAGACAATAGATGCAAGGGGCTGGCTTGTGCTCAGGGTGCTGGGGGGTTACAAAGGATGGACACCTACAGAGATAACAGCTTCTGCAAAGACCATGGGGGCACTAGTGGACATTGGCATGTTTGGGGAACAGCATAGAGAGTACTTTGACATGGTTGGAGTGTCGTGTGCTTAAGGGAAGAAATAATCTGAGAAATCAGAGGCAAGCTGAAAACCTAAGCCTTAACCACATGCAGAAGAGTGTATAAGCCATGTTTGAAAGTCTTTTTCCTGAGAACAGTTGAAGGGTTTTAAGTGGGAAAGTCACTTGTTGAGATTGGATTTTTGAAAGATGATTCTGGTGTGTTGTGGAAACTGGCTGGGACGTTGCACATAAGACCAGATGATATTATAGTAATCTCAGGTAATAGTAGCCTGAACTGACAACAGAGTTGGGGACAAATGAATGAATTCCAGAGGCATTTAGGAAGATTTCGGAGGAGTTGGTCATTGGGTATGAGAAGGCGGGGTTGGAGAAATGTAAAATAACACCTATGTCTCTGGCTGGGCTTCTTGCGGGAATGGGGCCACCATTCATTGAGTTAGGGTGCATTTAGATGAGAGACAGGTGTGGGGTTGAGATTATGAATTCAGTTGGAATCATTGAATCCTGAGATATCCAGGTGAAAGGCTGGAGTAATTACAGGTCCAGTCTGGAGATAAAAGACTTAAGAGTCATCCATAGTTTGAAATTTACCAATTTTTTTTTTTTTTTTTGAGACGGAGTCTTGCTCCATTGCCAGGCTGGTGTGCAGTGGCACAATCTTGGCTCACTGCAACCTCCGCCTCCCCGGTTCAAGCCATTCTCCTGCCTCAGCCTCCCGAGTAGCTGGGATTACAGGCATGCGTCACCACGCCCAGCTAATTTTTGTATTTTATTAGAGACGGGGTTTCACCATGTTGGCCAAAATGATCTCGATCTCTTTACCTTGTGATCCACCTACCTTGGACTCCCAAAGTGCTGGGATTACAGGTGTGAGCCACCGCGCCTGGCAAGATTTTCCTTTTGAAGTTGATTTCTTTGTTAGGATGTCCAAAGATGGCATACCTGTACTATGCAGTGCAAGGTGCTGTTCAGTGCTATTAAGGGGATACTATTTTATAAAGATAAGGCCATATACTCTCATTACCATAGTGATTATTAGAAGTACCAAAGGAGTTTGAGGGAGGAGAGACACTGATTTTAACTGTGTTGATCAGAGAAAGCTTTCTTAAGGACTTTATGTATTTGAGTGGAACCCTACAGATCGGGCAGAATGGTGATGAGTAGACTCAGGGCAGGCTGTATTAGCTAGAGGAAGGTGGAGGAGGGCTAGGTGTGTCCAGGGAGGATTGAGGGGAGGTTGTACATGTGTAGAGGAGCTGAGTGGCTGCCGAGTGGTTTGTATTGCCGTGGTAGATGTTGGGGACCTGTTGAAAATCTGATGGCAGTGCAGTGAGAATACTGATATGGCAATGGTGCAGAGGAGGACTTGGTGGGGGGCCACCGATTAAAGGAAGAATTGAGAGGCAGGCAGGCCAGTTAGGGGATAAAAGGACTATTATGAAAGGTCCTGCTAAAGGCTATAGCTATGGGACTAGGGACCGGGTTTTTAAGGTGAATGATGAGACTCTTCAACAAAAAGGAAGATGATGCATTCCCAGGTCAGACTTACTGAATTGGAGAATTTGGTGGGACTTGGCAATGGAACTGGTTAGCAGGCAGCTGGCAATGTGGATCTGCAGCTTGAGAAGGAGGTCAGAAGTGGAGATAAAGACTTGGAAGGCTTCCACGTGGAAGTGATAGTCGAAGCTAAGGGAGAGGATGAGGTCACCATGGGAGTGTAAAGAATAGAAAAGAGAACTGAGAATGAGACCTTGGGGACAGGAAGAGAAAGAGGACCTGGGAAAGGATAAAAAGAACGGTGGCTCTGTAGGACAGTCATTCCTCATCACTGAAGATGAGGGAAGGACTGTTCCATCACAGGTGTGATCAGCAGTTCAAATGCTGCACAGAAAGAAAAGTATTTGGTTATGGCAACATTCCCGAACCTGATGTTGGGAGGTGGTTCCAGTGTTGGTTTGGGAATCATTCGATGGCACCAGCACCACCCAGTAGAAACAGAATGCAAGCCACGTGTGTTATTTTAAATTTTCCAGGAGTCACATTTAAAAAGTAAAAACAGGCCGGGCACAGTGGCTCACGCCTGTAATCCCAGCACTTTGGGAGGCCGAGGCAGGCAGATCATGAGGTCAGGAGATCGAGACCATCCTGGCCAACATGGTGAAACCCCATCTCTACTAAAAATACAAAAATTAGCCAGGC
>NW_012120154.1:1071753-1096505 GCF_000951035.1 Colobus angolensis palliatus | reverse complement strand
CTACTCGGGAGGCTGAGGCAGGAGAATGGCGTAAACCCGGGGGGCGGAGCTTGTAGTGAGCTGAGATCCAGCCACTGCACTCCAGCCTGGGCGACAGAGCAAGACTCCGTCTCAAAAAAAAAAAAAAAAGAAAAAGGCACATTATAATAAATAAATAAATTAATTAATTAATTAATTAAAAAGAAAGTGAAATTAATTTCAATAATATCGACTTTATTTAACCAAATATATGTAAAATATTGTCAATTCAACATGCTATTGATTTTAAAATATTAACGCAACGTTTTACATTTTTTTTTGTACCAAGACTTTGAAACCTGGTATGTATCTTAGGCCTACAGCAGATTTTAGTTCAAACATAAAATTTTCATTGGAAATACTTGATTTGCTTTTAGATTTCATAAAACTTACTACTTTTTCATGGAAAAGTAGATTCACATACCCAGGTTTTTCCAAACATATAAAAGTTTTCCAGCAGTGGAAATAAGTGTCAGTTTTTATATTTAAATTGATTAAAATAGTTAAAAATTCAGTTTGAGTGGCACTAGTCTCATTGCAAGTGCACAGTAGCCACGTGCGGCTACTCTGTTGGACAGCACAGGGAGGGTTATGCAAAGTAAAACAGGCTACTTTACAGCGGGTGTGCACTCTGAAAATACCCAAAATGGTTTTAGCACCATCGCAGAGCATTTCACAGGATTAGTGTTTCTTAGAATACATGTTGGCTTATCCTAGTGGAATTTTTAGAATTAGAAGGGTCACATCTCTAATTTTGAATGTGAGGAGACAAACTTTTTATGAAAGTACACAGATTCCAAAATTTGAAATAGTGTTTGGGCTACAGTCAGCAGAGTGGTACATTGGTAGAAGTTCCTAAACATTCCGGTTTGTGCCATATTTCTGAAATGCTTGGTGCAGAGGCTTACACTTAAAAACAGATCCAGCAGGAGGGGTGGGAGCGTTCCTGTTCCTGTCTGTGAATTTCTTTTGCACTCCCTGGAGTCAGTGAGGTGGTGGCTTCAGGTGGGGGGATGAAGTTAGGATTGCTTTTAGTCGGTGTCCCAGCCTCCCTGTGTGGTGGAGGTGTGAGGTGGGAGAGGGTGCTACCAGGCTAATTATCTTGTGCTTGTCTCTCACTTTTCTTATCTCACTTTTCTCAAGTGATATGCAGGCCGTTTAGCCCCAGATTGTCACACTCATTGTGTAATTTTTGCCGACCTGGGCCAATAGCACACATATTTACTAAATACGGGTGGGTCTTTTTAGTTTATAAAAAGCAGGTTCAAAGACTTTCATTTAATTATCTCATTGATTGAGACTGCTTTGCAGCTGTCAGCTAGACCGTCTAAGTGATAACCAGTAAAGATAGAAATGATTTTGAATCCTTCCGGGCACAGTGGCTCACGCCTGTAATCCCAGCACTTTGGGAGGCCGAAGCACGTGGATCACCTGAGGTCAGGAGTTTGAGACTAGCCTGGCCAACATGGTGAAACCTCGTCTCTACTAAAAATACAAAAAATTAGCTGGGCATGGTGGTGTGTGCCTGTAATCCCAGCCACTTGGGAGGCTGAGGTAAGAAAATCGCTTGAACCTGGGAGGCAGAGGTTGCAGTGAGCCGAGATCGCGCCATTGCACTCCAGCCTGGGCAACAGAGCAACACTCTGTCTCAAAAAAAAAAAAAAAGAAAGAAAAAAAAAGAAATGATCTTGAATCCTGCTTGGAACCCAACCTTGTTCACACTGGAGAGAGTAAGTGCTGGTTTTTGGTTAGTACATAATTTCATTTCAGTTGACATAGAGGAGCTTGTTTTTCTTTGAAGTGCCCTGTCAGAGTTTGGGGTATCAGCTATTCAATCTTGTTTTTTTGTTTGTTTAATCAGTATGACTTCTTACATTTTTGTTTTTCTTTAGAAGTGCATTTTGGTTATTCATTTGTGCCTTTATAAAAACCAGACTGTATAGTGGTGAGCAGAAATAATGCCCTTTAATGCCTTAATAAGGTCAGAGACCTAGCAGGTGATCGTGTGCGCTCCTACCCAGGATCCCAGGGCAGCGAAGCTTGTGATCTGTTGTTGCCTCTTGTTGCCGTTGTTTCCTTTACCCCTCTGCTTACAGAAAATAATTGCTGTTCTTTTAATGCCAAGAAGTTCTCATTTATAAACTGAAGTTAGATAATTAGGTAGCTTAAAACAGTGGCTTTTACACTTTTTGATTGGCTCTACTATAAAAAATTCAATTTGCATTGAGACCCATAGCTATATGAATGTTTACGCTGAAGCAGAAGTATTTACTTTCTGATAATAAGTGCATGTAGTCAGATACAGTCTTTTAAGTCCACTTTGTATGGTACAGAACAAAACCCTAATAAGCTCATTCCAGCCCACTAAATTGATTTAATGATCACTGAGGGTTGTCTTACCATGGTTTCAAAACATTTAGAAGGCACTCCTCATGAGTTGCCCCGTTTCAGCATATGATCCCCACTTTTGCTGGTCTGTAAGGATCATTTATCAGTCCCACTCAGTTATATCAACCAGATTTGTTAGTGACTTTAAAAAGTGTTAATTCGTTACCCAGAGTGTTGTCTTCCCCGTCCAGGGTATCTCATTCTGATCAAACCGAATTGACCATCCATATTGAGAAGTGGTTATTGACATACTTATACTGAGAAATGAATATGTGTGTATACTTTCTCCCCCAGATATCAGAGAAACTGAAGTGGGAAACACCTTTTTAGCTACCAGATTATGTATTCTCTTTTGGAAAAGCCTCATGGAAAACACTGCTGTGCTGTCTTCCAGCTTCCAGGTTTCACGAAGGCACATCTCTCAACTAGTAATATGTTCTGTTTTAGACACACTTCAGTACATTTGATTAGTTCAGCATTTCCCACTGTTTGTTGGGGTGCTAATAGATTTGTCTGCCAAAAAAAAAAAAAAAAAGATTTCTTTCCTGCTTAAACTGAATTAAACTGGCCTTTCCTTGCTACAGGATTTCTTAGCGTCTCTAAGATGGGAATGTGCATTGGAAATCTTAGTGATGTGTATATAAAATCTTAAAAGTGCCAGATTTTTGTTTTTTCGTGTCCATTAGGGGAAATGCTTGATTAGCTTTCCATGTCAGTTATCCCTTTCTAAAACTGGGTCTTAAGCAAACTGGAATTGGGTGTTTCCCAGGTCTCTTTAAACACTTTCATATGGTGGTTCCCAGACTTTGGTTTCAGGGAACCGTAACATTGAAAAAGGCACATTGGGGCCGGGCGCGGTGGCTCAAGCCTGTAATCCCAGCACTTTGGGAGGCCGAGACGGGCGGATCACGAGGTCAGGAGATCGAGACCATCCTGGCTAACACGGTGAACCCCGTCTCTACTAAAAAATCCAAAAACTAGCCGGGCGAGGTGGCGGGCGCTTGTAGTCCCAGCTACTCGGGAGGCTGAGGCAGGAGAATGGCGTAAACCCGGGAGGGGGAGCTTGCAGTGAGCTGAGATCCGGCCACTGCACTCCAGCCTGGGCGACAGAGCAAGACTCCGTCTCAAAAAAAAAAAAAAAAGAAAAAGGCACATTGGGATCCATCATGAATTACTGGTTTGAAATTTGCCAAGTAAAGGCATTTTTGAAACTTACTGTTTGTTACCATCATTTCAAAGAAAAAAAAATTTTAACAAAAAAGTAGAATGAACAGTCTCAGAATGAACAGTCTCAGAATAAGAGCCGTCTCATTAAATTGAATAAAGCTTTATGAAAATGATTACATTGTGTCCTTTTTCCCATAGATATCACAGGTGCTAAAGTTTGGCATTTGGGAACCACATCCTAATTATAGACCATCTCTTAGCATGTATTACAATTAACTATGTGCTTGCCGGTTTTATTAGCCTCACTCATAGGAGTAAACCTTATTTCAAGTCTGGAACTACCTTCCTTCATTCTTATTTATTGACTACCAAGATAATGATTTCATGACTCATCTGTTTAAAAAATTACTTTGTTCCATCTGAATATACTGTGAGCAGATAACCATTCTGCATTAGTGTCTGAAAAAAGAAAAACCAAGCCCACTCCATTAGGTTCTGAGCAGTTGTAGCATCTAGAATAGTACTCAAAACTTACAGCAAAATTATCCGATTCATGGTGGTTATGTAAAACGGCAAGTAGGTTATAAAACTTACATATCTGTGTTACTTGTATACATTTCAGCCTGTTGGCTCTTCATGAGTTATGAAAATGGCCATGGCAGATTTTCTGTCATATTATGTACATTTTAATTTTTATGTCCATCATCTGCTGTTGCATTTTAAGTGACAAAGACCTTAAATCTGGCAACCCCACATTAAATGTCCCCTCTGTCCCTGTCTCAGGGAAAGTGCTTCTTGGATGCACTTTACTCCTGTAATCAGGAGGGCCATGGCCAGCAGCTCCCTGGCCTGCCCTGGTGTGATAATGCTATCAGCTGGTTGTGGGAGTGGCTGCCCCAGCAAGGCCTGCTCCTTCTCCTTTTCTAAGAGTGCTGGGGCAGAGAGGGGAGAGGAGGAGAGGTTATGGTTAGCTGTGTAGGGTGTTTGGGAGCATTGGCATGCTGGGTGGGCTTGAATTGGAGCTTGGTATAATCTAGGTCCAGTGTGATTGGAAGGATGTGTTTACTGCATCAGTATTTATTGAACACATCTAATGTGTCGAGCACTGTATAGTGCTGGGAATAAACAGGTAAAAAGACCTAGTTTTTATCTTTGGAACTCAACCAGTAATGTAAACAGACAGACACACAATGAGGCTGCCCATAATAAAGACAGTGCTGTGGGATCCTAGAGGATAGAGAAGAGGAAGAGAATGGGAAAGTCTCCCCCAAAGAGGAAACATTTGAGCTGGGTCTTAATGGGCGAATGGGAGTCGCTTGATGTGGCAGAGTGGTTAAGAACTGAGGTTCTGATGGCGGGGTGCGGTGGCTCAAGCCTGTGATCCCAGCACTTTGGGAGGCCGAGACGGGCGGATCACGAGGTCAGGAGATCGAGACCATCCTGGCTAACACGGTGAACCCCGTCTCTACTAAAAAATACAAAAAACTAGGCAGGCGAGGTGGTGGGCGCCTGTAGTCCCAGCTACTCAGGAGGCTGAGGCAGGAGAATGGCGTAAACCCGGGAGGCGGAGCTTGCAGTTGAGCTGAGATCCAGCCACTGCACTCCAGCCTGGGAGACAGAGCGAGACTCCGTCTCAAAAAAAAAAAAAGAAAAAAAAAGAACTGAGGTTCTGAAGTCAGGACAGCCGTGTGGTCAGATCAGCCCAGTGTTGAGCAACTGTGTCATCTGTGTGCCCCAGCTTTCTCATTGGTAAAATAAGGGGATAGTAATAGCACCCACCTCGAAGAGTGATTGGGAAGATTCAGTGAGAACTCGTTTCAAGTGTTTAGCATGTTGCTTGGGTCAGTGTTAGCTACTGTTTTCATTATTGTTATTACTGGAATTGGGTGTTTCCCAGGTCTCTTCCCTGCTCTATTTCAGGCAGAAGAAATAGAATAAACAAAGACGAAGAGTTAGGGACTGAGTGGGAGAGTGGGAAATGGTGAGATATTAGTGGGACACAAGTGTTACCTCTTTGGAGGAGAGTGGAAGGGTAGCTTGGGTTGTAGTTTGATTTGTTTTGTATTCTAAGAAATTTGTTTTATTTTTTTAAACAAGACAAGTTCTCACTCCAGGCTAGGGTGCTATTAGTGTGATCATAGCTCACTGTGACCTTGAACTCCTAGGTTCAAGCGATCCTCCTGCCTCAGCCTCCTGAGTAGCTGAGACTGCAAACGTGTGCCATCATGGCCAGCTTATTTATTGATTGATTTATTTAGAGACAGAGTCTCACTCTGTTGCCCAGGCTGGAGTGCAGTGGTACACTCTCAGCTCACTGCAACCCCACCTCCCGGATTCAAGCAGTTCTTTTGCCTCAGCCTCTGCAGTAGCTGGGATTACAGGCATGCACCACTACGCCAGGCTATTTTTGTATTTTTAGTAGAGACGGGGTTTCGCCATGTTGGCCATGCTGGTCTCAAACTCCTGACCTCAGGTGATCCACCTGCCTTACAGACGTGAGCCACCGTGCTCAGCCTATTTTTATTTTTTATAGATAGGATCTTGCTTTTTTGCCTAGCCTGGTCTCGAACTCCTGACCTCAAGTGATTTTCCCACCTCGCCCTCCCAAAGTGCTGAGATTACAGGTGTGAGCAACTATGCCCGGCCCAGAAATTTGGATTTTATCCCGTAGAAGGCAGTTTTAAAAACTAAACTTGCCTCCACTGATTTTCATGTTAAGGATCCGGTGGAAGGGACAGGCAGTCAAAGCAAGAGGGGCAAGTGGAGAACATAAATTAAGGTGGTGACCATAAAGATGGAAATTCCAGGTTGGGTGTGATGGTTCAGGCCTATAATCCCAGCTCTTTGGGAAGCCAAGACGGGCAGGATCACCTGAGGCTGAGCGTTCGAGACAGCCTAGCCAACGTGGTAAAACCCCGTCTCTACTAAAAATACAAAGATTAGGCGAGCATGGTGGTACACGCCTGTAGTCCCAGCTACTGCGGAGTCTGAGGCATGAGAATCGCTTGAATCCGGGAGACGGAGGCTGCTGTGAGCCGAGATCATGCCACTGCATTCCAGCCTGGGCGACTGAGCGAGACTCTGCCTCAAGAAAAAACCAAAAAACAAAAAAACAGATTTTAGAGCTCCTTCCGAAGTGGGATCAGTCCATCAGCTATGATGAGAAAGAGGGAGGGGCCCTAGATTACCCCAGGCTAGGGGAAGCCATGAATTGGGGTAGGCGGTCAGTGGGTAGAGCAGGGGTTTGGGCTATGTGGTGGGATGAACAACAGGGGTAGAAGGCAATGTGTTTGGCTTTGGGCATGTTTAGATTTGCCAGACATTTCGTATAACTTGGCAGGCAGAAATAAGGGTCTGGAGCTCCAGGCAGAAGCTTGGGAGCCACTTACTTATATACAGAGGTGGTCCTTTAGGCCATGGGAGTGACAGTGCTCCCTTAGGAGTTGCTCAGAGGAGCAGAGTGAGAACAGGAAAAAGGATGGTGCAAGAGAAACCCGAAGAGGGAGGGTTTTAGGGCCGGCGCCCCGGTGGTCATCTTGGGAAGCCCTGAATGAGAGAGCAGTTAGATTTAGCCTTGAGGAGCACTGGCGTCCATCAGGCTGCACTGAGCCCCAGCAGCCCAGCGCATTGTTCATCCTGCTTGTTGTTGTCACGTAGCGAAGTCTCCTCATGGATTTTGGGGTCTCTTCCTGGTAATACATTGAGCAACTCTCGGGCAGGAACTCCCAGTACTCATCAGTGTCACCCCAGGACCTGCACAACTTCTCACAGAGGGTGCTCAGTGAGCATTTGTTGAATGAATAAGTGAATCAAAGATGACTTGAAACAACTCAGCAAATAATTATGGAGTGCCTCATATGCTCCAGGAGCTGTGCTGGTCTCTGGGGATAAAGCAGTGAGCAAAAATAGATTGAAAAATGCTGCCCTGGTTGGGCTTCCCTTCTGAAGAGGTAAGCATTGAAGGCGTGAGGATGGGCCCTACCTCCATCATTTGTGGGCTGCAACCTGGCACTCTGTAGGCACTGGATAAAGTTAGTTGACTTGTACCTGGAAGAGAGGATGTCCTGGGGAGAAAAATCTCCCCTCAGAGAATAGACCTGAGGCTTGGGGAGAGATCAGCCTCTGAGAAGGAAAAGTAAATATGGAAATGGAGGAAGGGTGTTTGAGGGAGTTCTCCGGGGAAGCATTCACTGTTTCTGTCAAGTAGGAATAGGAGGTGAAGTCTGAGTGGGAAAGAGAACTTGAGGTAAGATAAAACGTGGAACAGCGCCACCCGCCCTCCAAAAAAAAAAAAAGAGAGACTGCAAAGAGAACCGGCTGCCAGCCCTAAGAGCTTCACTGAGAGAGGAGATGCGTTATATGTAATTGCAGTGATCTGTGTAGCTGTGCAGGGTTTCCCCCCCCCCCCCCCCCCGGCCCAGCAAATAAAGGTGAAGAACATGGTTAGTTGGGGTTGGGGTTTGTCTGAGGTTGTGTGAGGATAGGCTTAGAAAGGTAGTGTGGGATAACCAGGGGGTGAGGTCTTTGGAGAATGCTGGTGAATATGCATGACAGTGCCGGTTAGGTTGAGAATAAAAGAACCAGGGGCAGGCAAATGGTCTGAAGAAAAGGAAAAGAAGAAAGAGTCTGGATTGGAGGAGGTGGGTATTTACATCTTCGAAGGGCTGAAGATAGCACTTCCTGTGGCGAACCCCGGGCACTGTGTCCTGCGTGCTTTACCTGTGCTAACTCGTTTCATCTTCATGAAGACCCTGTGAGCTGGTGTGGGGAGACTGTGTTCCCCGAGGCTACACAGGTAGGAAGTGACCCCGATGGCCTCGGCTGCTGAGCTTCTGTGCTTGGGCATTATGGTATTCTGCCCTAGGAAGAAACCAGACAAAATACTTCTTCCAGACCAGGTATCTTTGTAGTAGCTTCCTGGGCCAGCTTTCCTTCCAGAAGAAGTACTTGGCGTGGTGTGGAAGGGGGCTGTGAACTGTCTCCTCCCTTTTAGAATAAATATCTGTATTTCAGGTAGCAGCGTTCTTGATACAGAACTGTTAGTTTTCCCCACCTGCTTTGCACGTGCTTGAATGTCCTTTAATAGGAAACAAAGAATGCCTAACATCTCACAATTGGGGAAGGCTTTAAATGCAGTCAGCCTGTGAATTCTCTGAGCTGTAGCAACTTCTTTGTTTAGTTGTCCTCCCCCCACCAATAGAGAAGAAAAGCCAGAGTGACTGGCCCCTCCACCAGCTTGGGGAAGGGGAGACTTTTAGGGACTATGGTCCCTAAAAGGAGGGGAACTGGTGTTTCCTGCTGCAGAACACCGGTGTGTCTGCAGTGGTTTGGGGAGGACGTCTGAATCCTGTGACCTGTCACTCAGGGTCTAGGCCCTTTGTAAACCCAGGGGAGACCTGCTTTAAGCTTCGCTGGGAGCCCTCCTTTAAACTTTGCTTGGAGGCCGTTTGGAAGCACAGAGGCTCTGCAAATGACACATGCAGACAGCTTTATCCTTCTGTGTGAGGAAAGAATTATTTGCAGAGACAACAATGTATATTCATGGTACCTTTTTTGTTTGCATTTTTTAAATGTCTGGCTTTGCTCTTGAGGCAGTTTGGAAGGAGCACCACTATATTTTCTTGGATGTAAACAAATTATCATGGTTTTAAAAGAAACAACACACCAAAACCACATCATCTTACATGCCAAGGAAGTTTAGATGTTTCAAATATTGAAAATATAGAGCAAATAGATCATCTGGCATTATGTACTGAGAATTCTTAGATTGATTCCTGATCCTAGTATTTTCTTTCGAGGCCATGTGTTTGAAATGTCTAACCTGCTGGGACCTTTCCAGCTCTGCTTGATTTGCTGTTAGGGACTAGCTTTTTTGCCTTTGTCTTCTTCTTTTTTTTCTTTTTTTTAATTCATTAGAGACCGGGCTTTGCTCCGTCACCCAGGCTGGAGTGCAATGGGACGATCTTAGCTCACTGCAGCCTTAGACTCGACCCAAACAATCCTCCTGGGTTAGCCTCCCAAGTTGTTAGGACTACAGGTGCACACCACCGCACCTGGCTAAATTTTTTTGTAGAGACAGGGCCTTGATATGTTGCCCAGGCTGGTCTCAAGCTCCTGATCTCAGGCAATCCTCCTGCCTTTGCCTTCCAATGTGCTGGGATTACAGGCATGAGCCACCATCCTCAGCCTTTTTTTTTTTTTTTTCTTTTTAATACACTGCTAGGTTAGCCCATAGTGTATCATATTATTAACACCTTTGACTTTAAAAATTGCTTACCTCTAATGGATTTCCTTTTTTCCTTTTCTTTTTTTGAGACAAGGTCTCATTCTGTTGGAGTGCAGTGTCACAATCTCAGCCTCAACCTACCAGGCTCAAGCAGTCCTTCCATCTCAGCTACCAGAGTAGCTCGGGCTACACGTTCCACCACCATGCCTGGCTAGCATTTTTGTAGAGGTGGGGCTTTCTAATGGATTTTTAATGTGATCTTCTGTCACATGTTAAATCCTTTTTTTTTTTTTTTTTTTTGAGACAGAGTCTCCCTCTGTCGCCCAGGCTGGAGTGCAGTGGCTGGATCTCAGCTCACCACAAGCTCCGCCTCCCGGGTTCACGCCATTCTCCTGCCTCAGCCTCCCAAGCAGCTGGGACCACAGGCGCCCGCCACCTCGCCCGGCTAGTTTTTTTGTATTTTTTAGTAGAGACGGGGTTTCACCGGGTTAGCCAAGACGGTCTCGATCTCCTGACCTCATGATCCGCCCGTCTCGGCCTCCCAAAGTGCTGGGATTACAGGCTTGAGCCACCGCGCCCGGCCGTTAAATCCTAATAGTTACTGGTACTTAACAGAGCTAGAGGTAAAAACCAGATAACCCACCATTGAACAAATGAGTGCCTCAGTGGTCCAGGACCCTCAAACTGGGCCTCGTTGGGAGTCTCTAGGACTTGTTGGCACCTTTATTTGGAAGTCAGGGTAGAAAAAACAGCTTATTTATTCTTCATTTCCTTTCCCCTAGAATATTTCTATTCTCCTGAGGCAGGGATGAGTTGGTTGCTCGTTTTTAGATTATGGAACTCTTGCCGGTGTATTTTTCTGGTTTCCCTTTGTTTGGGTCAGAGGCCGTGATAGGGCAGGCGCGGTTCAGGCTGGCAGTTATGACCTGTGCTCTGCAGTAGCTTCTCTCTGAGGTTCTGTGTAACCAAATTTTAAAACACTGCTCTGAGTCATGCTGAGATTTTCCATGAGGCTCTGGTGGGGAAGGGACATGAACTGATTCATTAAGTGCCTATTATGCTGCACAGACTTCCATTACCTCATTTAGTCCTCCAGACAACCTGATGTGGAGGATGGTTTTATCTTCATAAGAAAAAAGGAGTGCTGACAGCTCAGTGACCAGGCTGTGGCCATGTACACAAGGAGGTGGGGGAACTGGGTGCTATAACTCCACCAAAATTTTCTTCTCTTCCCAAGCCGCCTTAAACAGTGCAGAATGATTTGCTAATTGATTGGTTGAAACCCTGTTTTATAAAGTGGAGTGTCTTAAAATACTGATGCAGATGACGAGAACTGCTTGCTGGCTTTATGGTATACTCAGCACTGCATTCACGATAAACAACAGGAGAAGGAGACTGTGTTGATGATGTGCAGAATAGGAGGTCTTCGGGAGCAGCCCTGGCTGGCTGCTGAAAGGCGTTTTTCTTTCTTTTTTTTTTTTTTTTTTGAGACAGAGTCTCACACTGTTGCCCCTGGCTGGAGTGCAGCACGGGGCTCGATCTTGGTTCATTGCAACCTCAACCTCTCAGGTTCAAGCGATTCTTCTGCTTCAGCCTCCCAAGTAGCTGGGATTACAGGCACCTGCCACCGTGTCCAGGCTAATATTTTTGTATTTTTAGTAGAGATGGGGTTTTACTATGTTGGCGAGGCTGGTCTCAAACTCCTCACCTCATGATCTGGCCCCCCTCAGCATCCCAAAATGCTGAGATTACAGGCGTGAGCCACCGCGCCCAGCCGAAAGGCATTTTTCTTTTTCTTTTTCTTTTTTGAGACAAGGTCTTGTTCTGTTGCCTAGGTTGGAGTGCAGTGGTGTGATTCATAGTTCACTGCAGCCTCGACCTTCTGGCTCAAGCGATCCTCCTGTCTCAGCCACCCAAGTAATTGGGACTACAGGCATGAGCCACCACGCCTGGCTATTTAAAAAAACTTTTAGCAGAGATAGGGTCTCCCTATGCTGCTCACGCTGTTCTTCAACTCCTGGGCTCAAGTGATTCTCCCACCTCAGCCTCCCAAAGCGCTAGGATTACAGGCATGAGCCACCATGCCTGGCCCATTTTTTCTTTTTAAGCAACATGACAGATTAACTATAAAAGAAAAACCACTGAATGGTTAAAAAGTTTATTTCAGGTGATTAATTGAAAAAACAAATTGATTAATAAAGGCATTTTTAAAGGATCTAAACTGTATTGGGTTTAAGTTGTAATTCTTAAAGTGTAATCAGAAGGCCTATTAAAGCTATAACTAAGAAAATAGAAGTCATTTGTAATTAGACAATAATTAAAGGCAAGTACATGCCCAGTGATTTTAAAGTGCTTGAAAACAATTAGTTTTCTTAAGTAGGTTAAATATCTGGGTTACAAGCTTGTTTACACTATTAATTTACTTAGCAAACCTGTTCTTCATAGATGATGCAAAGTTGAACTTTAGTTTGGCTCTCTGAATTATTACAAGTTCTAACTTAACTGATACCCTTTAAAAAATACATTTTTACATTAATTCTTTTTAATTTTAAAAGTAATCGTCTTTTCTCTCTTTTCCTTCCTGAACAATTCAGTCCTAGAGGCTATTAAGTGGGATGAGCAAGGTGTTGGCCTGGCCCAGGGGTATCAGAGCCTGAGTAGGATGAGGAGGTGTTTACCTAGGAGGGAGGGTCTGGTGTGCTGTGTCAGCCCAGGAGAGGTGAGAAGGGCATCCATTGCTTCTGAGATGCCCTTCCTGTATTGATTGGTTGAATATAGGAGGATTGATGAAATAAGTATGTTCAGGATAATGGCTCCCAGCAGCTCTCACGGTTGAAGAATGTTACAAATATTGGAAAGGAGACAGCTAGAATTAACCCGGTGATGCTAGATTGGAATCAGAAGTATTGGTGTGAATGCATGGATTTTAATAAGGACCTATAAAAATAGCAATAAAGGCCGGGCGCAGTGGCTCAAGCCTGTAATCCCAGCACTTTGGGAGGCCGAGACGGGCGGATCACGAGGTCAGGAGATCGAGACCATCCTGGCTAACACGGTGAAACCCCGTCTCTACTAAAAAAAATACAAAAAACTAGCCGGGCGAGGTGGCGGGCGCCTGTAGTCCCAGCTACTCAGGAGGCTGAGGTAGGAGAATGGCGTGAACCCAGGAGGCGGAGCTTGCAGTGAGCTGAGATCCGGCCACAGCACTCCAGCCTGGGCGACAGAGCGAGACTCCGTCTCAAAAAAAAAAAAAAAAAAAAGCAATAAAATATTTGCAAAAGGCGTGCATGCATGTGTATTGATATACATATGTGTGTGCACATACATGCACACATCTGTTTCCTAGTTCTGTTCATAGTAGAGGAGGAAGGTGCCTGGGATCAGCAATATTCCAATAGCAGTGAGTGTATCAGGTTTCCAGATCTTGGCTTCTATATATCATTTTCCACTAAAAGGAACCCTAGCTGCTTGGAGAAATGGCTGATTATAGGATTAGAGCAGGAACGTTTAACATGAGCCTGGAACATCTTGGGTTAGAAAGCAAAGAAGTCTTCAAAGAGTGATGAAAACATGCCAGAAGGACCCAGAGTCAGTTTGAAGGGGTTCCAAACTCAGGCTAAATCTGAGTTAATTTCAAAATTTAAGAAGTGATAGTCATGGATTAGAACCTGTTGAATGAAAAAGAAAGCTTAAGCGTTTTCACACAGCTTCACCTACTTTGTAAGAAAACCTATGTACATACTCATAAATAAATTCAGCATTTGAAGAATGGGTTCTTTAAATTGCAAAATACTTCTTCAAAAATACTTACTGATTACAAAGGCGAAAAAGAGCAACTTTCCAGTGGAGAGGCCTGGCAGACGCCACCTTAACCAGGTAATCCCAGCAGTGGGACAAATTGAAATCATGCCACCTGCTAGGATGCAAAGAGAACACACCATTCCCTCTGCAGATGACCTGAATCTAATTGTGAGGAAATGATAGACAAACCTGGTTTGAGTGACATTCTGCAAAATAACTGGCCTGTGATCTTCAAACATTTCATAGTCATGAAAGTCAAAGAGAGACCAAAGAATGATTCCAAACTGGAGGAGACTAGAGTGACATGTAAATGCAACATGTGATTCTGATCTACGTCTTTTTACTAAAAAGGCCATTGCTGGGACAAGCGACGAAGCTTGCATGGGGCTTGAGGATTTAATGATAGAAATGTATCAGCGTCAATGTTCTGATTTTGATGGTTGTATTATGGTTATGTAGGACTGTGGTTTGGTTTTTGTTGTTGTTGTTTTTGTTTTGAGACAGAGTCTGGCTCTGTCACCCAGGCTGGAGTGGTGCAGTGGCGTGATCTCGGCTCACTGCAACCTCCACCTTCCAGGTTCAAGCAATTCTCATGATGCCTCAGCCTCCCGACTAGCTGGGATTACAGGCATGTGCCACCATACCCGAGTAATTTTTGTATTTTTAGTAGAGATTGGGTTTCACCATGTTGGCCAGGCTGATCTTGAACTCCTGACTTCAAGCGATCCGCCCGACTCAGCCTCTCAAAGTGCTGGGTTTACAGGCGTGAGCCACAATAACCTGGCCTAGTGGTGTGGTTTGGTTTTTGAGAAAACACATACTAAAGTATTCAGGGTGATGGAGCCTGAAGTTGGCAACTTCCCCTCAGTGGTTCTAGGGAGAGACAGTTCTTTGTACTATTCTTGCAAATTTCCCTAAGTTTGAGATTGTTTCAAAATTTTAAAATAATTTAAAAAGTAATTTTTTTGTTTGTTTGTTTTGAGACAGAGTTTCACTCTTGTTGCCCAAGCTGAAGTGCAATGGCATATTCTCAGCTCACTGCAACCTCTGCCTGCCGGGTTCAAGTGATTCTCCTGCCTCAGCCTCCCGAGTAGCTGGGATTACAGGCGTACACCCCCATGCCCAGCTAATTTTTTGTATTTTTAGTAGAGATGGCGTTTCATCGTGTTAGCCAGACTGGTCTCGAACTCCTGACCTCAGGTGATCTGCCCACCTCGGCCTCCCAAAGTGCTGGGATTACAGGCGTGAGCCACCGCGCCCAGCCAGAAAGTAATATTCTTGCCTAAAATTTAAATCATGAGAAGTACATAAAATTAAATATTCCCTATTTCTTATTTTAGCCTCCTCTTTTAAGCATTTTATTTATGTATATATGAATGTGTATGTAATATATGTTGTAGGTCATATTGAGTATTTATGATATGCTAGGCACAGGCACACTGTATTCCTGGGAATTACAATGGTCATCAGTCAAAAACAACAGTCCCCCTACCCCTGCCACGAGAACTGCATGACCTTGTGTTATTTGGAGAAGCCATCATTTCTTTAAGTTCTCTCTCATGAGAAGCAGTGGAATGTGGTGGTGGTAGGAGCTCAATCTCTATATTTGTATCCCAGCCCTGCCAGCAACTGTGCTGAAATCTTACTCAACCTCACTGTGCCTCCACCTCCTTATCTGCAGGCTGGAGATGTGTCTCATCACTCTTTAACAGAGCTGTTGTGAGCAGGACACGTGGTGATACACGTAGGGTGCTACACTTGTGGGTGGCACATGGCAAGCACCTGGTAAATGGTAGCTCCCACTGAGGGACGTTTAGGTTATCGTTCGCACTTTTATAAATCTAAAAATTGCCTTGTATACATTTTTGCACACTTACACTTAAGAATCTTTAAAAAAAAATTGGCTACCTTTCTGTTGTGAAGTTTTGCTTTTAGTGGCTTTGTTAGTTTGTTAGAGTGCTGTGAAAAACTAGATGGAGAATAGGGAACGTGTCTGAAAGTCTGTGCCATATAGGGCTGGAACTTGAGCAGTATGAGATAGGAAATACTGGCTTACTTTCAGATTTTTCTCTACTCAAGGGTTGGCCTACTAACACTGTTTTTATGTGATGATTGGCGCATTTTCTTTTTCTTTCTTTTTTTTTTTTGGGGGGGGGACAGGGTCTCACTCTGTCACCCAGGCTGTAGTACAGTGGCGTGATCATGTTCACTGCAGCCTCGACCTCCTGGGCTTGAGTGATCTTCCCACTTCAGCCTCCTGAGTAGCTGGGACTACAGGCGTACACTACTACGCCTGGCTAATTTTTTATTTTTTTGTAGAGACGGGGTCTCACTATGCTGCTCAGGCTGGTCTCCAACTCCTGGACTCAAGCAATCCTGCCACCTCGGCCTCCTGAGTAGCTGGGATTAGAAGTGTGAGCCACCGCACCCAGCCTCCATTTTCAAATACAGGTTGAGAATCCCAAATCTGAAAATCCAAAATGCTGTGGAACCCAAAATGCTCCAAAATCTGAAACTTTTTGAGCACCAGCACGATACTGAAAGTGCTTATTGGAGTATTTCGGATTTCAGATTTTTCAGATTCAGGATCCTCAACCAGTAAGTTGCATGCAACTATTTCAGAATTCGACAAAATTTGAAACGCTTCTGTTCCCAAGCATTTCAATAAGGAATACTCAATTTGTAATACCATTTTAGAATAGTTAGGCAAGCTTTGCTCAGTTTTGAAAGGGTCATGTAATGTTAATCACTAGGAAATATTTTGGTCTCAAGTAGTGTAAGCCAAGAAAATATTGTTTTGAGAACTTTACCTGATAAGTTTTGAATGTCAGAGAAAGGAATAATATTAATTCCTACTTCCTCGAGTTGAGTTAAAGTCATTTAATTTGATGTTTTCTTTCTGTATACACTGCTTGAAAAACCAGAATAGACTTTTAAAACCTCTAAATGTGTATTTTTTTTTTTTTTGACTTTGGCAGACCTATTTTGCAAATGACCAACTTTCTATTACGAGTTTTTAACAAGAATGTTGCCACTTGTTACTTTTCACATTTGAAATAATCAAATAACTTATTTTTAGGGTATTATAATTGCAAATAGATCGTGGTTTTCTGCAGTTAGTGGAGGAATGTAAATAAACCATTGCTGTTGTAACTATATATAAATGCATGTAGGACAGGAGATGTGCTTGAAAACTGTGAAGCAAAAAGCAGTCCATCTTTCAAAAAGAGACAGCCCATTTCTTTAAGATGAATCTGATTTATGTGTTGCCTCAAGATAACGAATGCCTTGTTTCTCGGTTTTGAAATACGTAGCCCACAGTGTTGGATAAACACCTTCATAACTTCATGAAGACCACAGTATTTCTTCCATGTCACCGGCCATAGGGATCCCTAGTCCTTGAAGGTGTATCAGAGGAGTCCATGTGTCGAGTGCCTGCTGGAAGAGCGCCAGGAGTGGACTGCGTGGAGGGGATAACTGCCAGTGGAAGGAGCTCTGCTCTTGACTGTCCACCTCAGAGCCTGCACTATTGGGTATCTCCAGAGTTACAGCTTGTCAGCATTGCTTTCATCCGTCTTATCTCCACACTTTTTGTCTTTTCTTGCTAGCCCTTTCCTTCTTGCCCAGGTTTTCACTAACATTTGATCTAACACACTTGAATTTAGTGAGGAGGACTTCAGGCCCATTGTCTTAGACTATGATAAGGCCAAGTTGTGTGTTGAATGGGCTTCAGCCTTGCAGGTTGCATTAGCTCACTAGCAGGTTTCAGAAAATGCTGACCACTGATCATCAGCCTGTCTTGTTGAGTATAGTAGAGAGAAGTAGTTGTTGGTGATCTTGTGTTGGTGAACAAACTTAACTGATAGCTCAAAACAAAACCTATTTTTGGTTCTAAGCTATGGGTGCTTCCCAGCCAAGTGTCAGGACACTCTATTGCATCACAAAGACCTAATATGTCACAGCATGCCAGGCTTCCCCCAGGTCCAGGGTCTGACCCACCCCCTTAATGGATTCCCACTGGGATTGCTTCTGGCTCTATGACCCACTTTCCTCTTCCCATCAGTTCATGTCCCGCCAGTTGCCCTACCGTAACGGAAGTCACCTTCATGAGAGTACTCCTTGTGTCTGCTTTAATCTCTTCCAGGTATATCGTAAAAATGCAAAAATGTACAAGTCTGTGGTAAAATAGAATTGAGAAAACAGCCTAAAAAACTCTTTGATTACTTTGATAGATACCACTTACGGTAATTCTTTAGTTATAATAAGTTCTGTATTTAAGATGAAATTTTGAGACCCAGTGTTTTCTTTCCTTATACAGTCTTAGGTTCAGTCATCAGAACAGACTCATGTGGTGAGGCCTTCTGCTTCTGCCAATTTTGTTTTGTTTTGTTTTCATTTCCTGCCACATGGCAGGTGCTGCTGAGAAGTACCTTCAGGAACCACTGAATATTCTAGCCCCATCTTTCTAAGGGTTTGGTGATCTATAATGCTAAAAGGGTTTGGGCTGTTAGTCACAGAGTGGGAGGAGGGTGTCCAGCATCGGCGTGGGCCTCTAGTTTTTCTTTTATTGCCCCTTATGATGTGTCTGTTTTGTTTTTTCTTTCCTTCTTCAGTTTTCCTTCTCTCCATCTCCCCACCCAAATAGCATCACCTTCCTCAGCCCTCTACTTTTTATCCCTGTTCGCTTCTTAATAAATGAAAGAGAATCAAAAAGAGACAGCAAAGAGAAAGGAGAAACATCTTGTAATGCAGAGTTTTCAGCAAAATACTTAACTCTGTGCCTTTATATGCCACTACATATCTTTAATTTTTAGAGGTTATGAATATTTTGTCTTTTGTATTTCATAAGCCATCTGTACTGTGTTCAGACTCTGTGGTTCTTTGTTGTTTAATTATAGGAGAAGGAAGTATAGGGCAGGAACTTTTTACATACTTGTGAATTTTGGTCAGTCCTGTGAAATGTAAGCCTCTGGCATTTATTCATGGCATTTATTCACGGACCGTTAGGATAAACCACGCATGTAGATTCAATTTTTTTTTTTTTTTTTTTTTTTTTGTCTCACTCTGTCGCCCGGGCTGGAGTGCAGTGGCCGGATCTCAGGGCCAGTCATTCCAGATTCATCCCCTGCCACTCTGGTCCCCAGGGACTAGCAGAGTTCAGACAGGGTACATTTTCCTGACTATGGACCTGCCTTTCTGCTTCCTCTGTCCCACTTCATTCCAAAAATGCTAACAAGTGACTAGCGAGTGTAAATTTTACGTGTTGCAAAGCAGTTGTGGAACTTGGGTTTCAGTGTTTGCACCACTATTTGTAAGCAGGATGTTATCTCTAAATGATACATGTGTAACCGACCCAGGGGGGCTGCCTGGCCTCCTTGATACTCTTCTGTGAGAATAATTGACTCTGGTAGTGACAGAGCTGCCTGCGGCTATTAAGAAGCTCTGCTGTACTTATGCCACCTGCTATTGTTCTCTCTCTGCTGCTGCTGCTGCTTTTTCTATTTTTAATAAGTTGCCAATTACTTGATTTTTATAGGTATACCAACAGTTCACTGAAATGGGCATAGGAAAAATGTAGTTGATTTCTAACCTTCAATTTCATTTATCCAGTGAAATTAATGACATTAAAAACTTTCATCAGTTATTTCGAAAGTACAGGTACATTTTTATTTTACTGAACATCATTGTTCAGTTTTTCCATTTTGAAGACAGTATACAGCTATGTAGCTAAGAGCAGTTTGCCCAACATATGTTAATTTTCACAATGATAATCTCAGGTGCATTCCACAGATGTGATCTAATAAATTGATCAACTGTTCCTGACCACTACTGGGCCACACTGGAGTGTGCTGAGTTCCCACCTCATAGAGGAAATTGTCAGAATCTTTTGTCTGTTGGGTTCACTGATGACCTCAAGCACTTAGTAGAAGTCTAACAAATATTTGTAGCATTGTAGTAAGCAAACAAATGCAATTAAGTAGATGGTGTTCACAGATTATCCATTAACATAAGGTGAGACCAAAGTTTTGTGCACCAGTATTGAAAAGGGATTACTTGGTATTGGCTAAGGTCAGAAGATTACTGGTATTCTAGATATGCTGATTCTGTGGCTTATAGATTAAGAATTTAGATATATTAGTGTAATTACTGAAAATCACTAGAATGGTCAGCTGATGGTTTGTCCATAGAAACTCTAATCATCATCAACCTAGAAGCTTTAGGATCTAGGCGAAGTCCATTACTGAATCTTGAAAATGAGTCATTAATCTGAAAATTGACAGTTAAGCATTGAGCATTTTTAAGAAAGTAATTGAAAAAAATATCTGGAAACTACCACTGCCTAACGGTAATACTAGCTTTGTGATGTTCTTGGTTTACTATATTATCTAATTACTTTAAAAATATAATTGAAAGTGTTGGAGCATTTAATCATCTAGAAAGCATTTTATTCTAAATTAGTCAAAAAAGTTTTGAATCCACAGGTACAGTCAGTTTCAATACTGTTTTGATGTGCAGAACCCACCAAGTGAATTTAGGCAGCCAGAAGGGATTTTGATTGTTGGGAAAGTCTTTTTGGGTTCTGAGGTTAAGGTGGATTTTATTCTTCTCATCTGTCAGGACGAAGGGGTGATACATGCAGTAGTAATTAAGAAATAACGCAGTGGAGCCACATGCTGGCTTCCGTTTCCAGAGCTACCTCCTGGGCCTTTACCTCTTTAAGCCTCAGTTTTCTCAATTGTACAGTGAACTTCATAGAATTTACTTCAGGAAAGTGAGGTTTACACATTTAGGGCAATGTCTAACACATAATGAGCACAGAAATAAGTTTTTTAAAATTTTTAATGTTTTGTTTTTTTGAGCATGGAAATATAAATATAGTTATTAAAATATCTGATTTCTGTATGGGATGCTCATTCAAGAACTTACTGGTATAAGTATATGATTAGGTCCTGTTTCTAAACATCAGCAAAGTTTTGTCTTTTTTATTTAAATGATTCCCTGTTTAAGAATATAATTTTTAAGAGTATACCAATATAGTACCAAGAGAAAATACTAGAAATGTGGGACTAGACCTCACAAGACCTTCATGGGAGAAAATGTAAAATTATATCAGAAGACATTAAAGTAAAACCTAAATAGAGCTTTGTCATATTCATGGTTAAGAAGGCTCAATTATTTTTTAAAATGTCAATTCTTCTTGAATTGGTATATAAATTCAAAGTAATTCCCATAAAAACCCCATGCTTTTTTTCTGAAACTTGATAGGCTGGTTTTAAAATTTACGTGGAAAAGAGTAACAGGAACAACAAGTAGGAGGATTTAACCTGCTAGATCCCTTACTGTAAAGCTGTAGTAACGAAGGGCAGTGTGGTGTAGATGCAGGGGCTGAGGTGGGTCAGCGCTAAGTGGGAAGCCTAGACAAGTCTGCCATGCGTACATGGACTCTTGCTCTGTGGTGGAACTAGCCTGACGGTCAGTAGGGAGAGGCGACAGTTGACACTGCAGTTTACTGGGGGAAATAATGGACTTTCTGTCAAGTGCTCTGGGATACTTGATATGGATTGCATTAGTCTCTTAAGCTGCCATAACAAAATACCACAAAGTGAATGGTTTAACACATCAGACGTTTATTCTCTCACAGTTCTGGAGGCTAACAGTCCAAAATTACTCTACCTCTGAAGGCTGTAGGAAGAATTGCTCCCCATCTCTTTCTAGCCTCTGGTTGCTGGCAATCCTTGACGTTCGTGCCTTAGAGCTGCATCACTTCAGTTTCTGCCTCTGTCTTCACATGAATGTCTTTCCCTTGTAAGGATCAAGTCATACACCACATACAAAAATAAATACCAAATGGATTCAGATAAATATGAAAAAAATTATTATTTCTAGAAATAAATATAGAAGAATATTTATGACCTTGGAGCAGGGATGATTAAACAGGATAACATGGCCAGGCACTGTGGCTCACGCCTGTCGTTCCAGCACTTTGGGAGGCTGAGGCAGGAGGATGGCCTGAGCTCAGAAGTTTACGGGTGGTATAGCAAGACCTTACCTCTACTGTTGTCACACCACTGCACCCCAGCCTGGGCGATGGAGTGAGACCCCGTCTCAAAAATATATATATGTGTAATAAAATACACATAACAAGAATGAAAAAGTTGATACATGTTCATTATATCATAAGAACTTAAAGTCACCAAATGACACTATGGCCATAGTGAGAGACAAGCTAGGAGAATATATTTTCAGCACATGTGATCAACAGAGGATTTATATCCAAAATACAGTGCAGAACTCCTACTAATCAATAAGAAAAAGACCTAGTAGAAGAAAAAAAATGCACAAAAGAAACATAGAAATTTCACAGTGGAGAAAATCCAAATAGCTAATAAATATGGAGGGGGAAATACAACTTAATTAGTAATCAAGGAAATGCTAGTTAAACAACAATGAGGTCCCATTTTATACTCAACAAATTGGCAAAAATCAAAAGAATTAAGAAAATACTGGCCAGGCGCAGTGGCTCACACCTGTAATCCCAGCACTTTGGGAGGCTGAGGTGGGTAGATCACAAGGTCAGGAGATCGAGACCATTCTGGCTAACACAGTGAAACCCCATCTCTACTAAAAAAATACAAAAAATTAGTCGGGCGTGGTGGTGGACACCTGTAGTCTCAGCTACTTGGGAGACTGAGGCAGGAGAATGGTGGGAACCCAGGAGGCGGAGCTTGCAGTGAGCTGAGATGCGCCCTTGCACTCCAGCCTGGGCAACAGAGCGAGACTCCGTCTCAAAAAAAAAGAGAAAATACCAAGTTTTGGTGTGGATATGGAATAGTAGGAGCTTTTACTCTTCTGGTGGGAGTGTAAATTGTTGTCACCACTTTGGAAAACAGTGTAGCAATGTCTAGTAAAGTTGGAAAACATGGACACTGTATGAGCCAGCAGTTTCAGTTGTGGGCTGGTAACCTACCCCACAGAAGAACCGTAGGCACGTACAGGAGGCATGCCCTAAGATGTCTTCCGCAATGTGACTTGTCGTGGCAAAAATGGGAAACCTTAATGCCCATCAATAGGCAAATGGATAAATACAGCGTGGCACTCTTTACATTTACATAAATATTAGGGACATAGCATTGTGTGAGAAAAACAAGTTGCAGAAGAATAAAGTAATAAAATTCCACTTAGGAAATTCAGAAATACATAAACTGAAGTGTTTAGGTTACCAAGCATGGTGCGGTCAATCCAAGGGAGTACTAAGCATTTGGTTAAGGGGGAAGTTAACGCTTGTGGAGTAAGAAAAAGTGGGATTATACAGGCGGCTTCTGAGTACTGGAAAGGTTCTATTCCTTAAGCTGAGTGGGGGGGTCTATAAAAGTTTTTTCACATGTATTAAATATGTAATAAAAATTTTTCTCCAGAAGTTTTATTATTTTTTAAGAGTGGAAAAATAACAGAAATGTCATCTCCATCCAAAAAGTAATTCAGGCACTGAGCACTTATTTTTAAATGCGTTTTGAATTCTTTGCCAATGAGAGATGCCTGAAACATGGAAAGGGAGGACCTAGTGATCCTTGTTTGTCCCATGACTTTGGCATTGAGAGGCTTCTGCCGCTGTAGATGTGACAGTGTATCTCAAGAGCAGGCTGAAGGAAGTTTTAGTGGCACGTGAAAGCATAGTCACATTTTTATCAGAGCAACAATATGCCTATCCCCTGTTCATTTTATTATTATTTTGGCAACTAAGTAATTGGGCCAGATGGAAAATGTTTCCCACATTGGGTTCTCTTTCAGCTTTCATGCATGTCAGCCATTTAATTTTACTGTTCCTGTTCTCCTAATGATAAGACTTCAAATTGTGAATAATTGGCTAAGCGAGTCCAATTTATTCTCTAGAACAGAAACTTCTAAAGATAGCTTATACCTACCCCTTTCTACCAGTATCCATTTAGTTAATAGATAGTAAGAACAAAATAATAAAACCATCTTTTATTTCTTCCTAGCCTGTCTGAACGTGCAGTCATCTGGTTGGTTAGCAGTTGAAAAGGCCCAAACCTTTATCTCACCATAAGAACATGGGCTTGGAAATCAGACAAACAAACCTAGAATCAGGCCTCATCTCTGCCACTTACTATGAGTAAAAACTCTGTAATTTACTTAAAGGCTCTGAACCTGGGTTCAGGACATGGTGGTAGTTCTGCCATTGGCGTCCCAGAATGGTGGCATTCTTATGCTAACCTGCCATGGCACGCATAAGAAGCATACCCCCAGTGAGAGGAGCCCCTGCTGCAGTCACTAGTTGTGTATCTCAAGAGATTTTCACTTGAACTCTCAGAGCCTCGGTTTCCTCTTTTGCAAAGTGGGAAGAAAGACTTCCACCTCTCAGGATAAAGAGATATGCAGGCAGAGCGCAGCGGCTCATGCCTGTAATCTCAGCACTTTGGGAGGCTGAGGTGGATGGATCATGAGGTCAGGAGTTCGAGACCAGCCTGGCCAAGATGGTGAAACCCCATCTCTACTAAAAATACAAAAATTAACAGGGCGTGGTGACGGGTACCTGTAATCCCAGCTACTCTGGAGGCTGAGGCAGAGAATTGCTTGAACCCAGGAGGTGGAGGTTGCAGTGAGCTGAGATCTCACCACTGCACTCCAGCCTGGGCAACAGAGCAAGACTCTGTCTCAAAAAAAAGAATGCAGATGTGAGCACAGGCATACTTGGTGACCTGCAAACTGCAGGCCCTGCATCACCACTGTTGGAGACCCTGTACCCTTGCCTGCGGGATGCCCGCCTTGTGCCTTCCCCCCAACCCCCAGGCTGCTAGAGACCTCGCTTCCTTCCCCCACCTGAAAGAGTTTAGCTGTAAAACAGAGATGGAAATATCTGTGGTACAAGTTCACTACACGGATCAAGTAGTCAAGTGAGATGAGACGGACAGTGAGTAGGAAAAAGCTGTCATCTCTCAGATTCTACGGGAATATAGGCACAGATGATGCTCATCCTAACGCCAGACATTGGCCCCCTCACTGAGCAAGCCTGGTAATGTTATTTGTTCAACATGCAAAGTTTGATTTTTTTTTTTTTTGAGACAGAGTCTCGCTCTGTCGCACAGGCTGGAGTGCAGTGGCCGGATCTCAGCTCACTGCAAGCTCCGCCTCC
>NW_012120154.1:1040451-1071373 GCF_000951035.1 Colobus angolensis palliatus | reverse complement strand
TACTGGGGAGGCTGAGGCAGGAGAATGGCGTAAACCCAGGAGGCGGAGCTTGCAGTGAGCTGAGATCCGGCCACTGCACTCCAGTCGGGGCGACAGAGCGAGACTCCGCCTCAAAAAAAAAAAAAAAATGCTTTGAAAGTTACATGGCTTGGACAGTCTTTTTCCTAAAATTGGTAAGGGAGTTTGTGTATCAATTTCTGTTTCTTTATTCGTTGAAAACTGTTAACACTTTGGTAAAAATTATTTTCTTCACCATTCTCTATGCACGGCTTTCAGTAGTTAATACTGGTGTAGAATCTAAACTCATTTACTCATTTGCCCCTTTGACTGCAGTGGAGATGGTGTTAGGGCTTAAATAAAGACTGGCATTGGAAACTATTAACATTGTTGGTAGCAAGCATTCGTTGATACCCATCTTTCCTAGAACTTAATTAAATTGTAAGGAAGATATTCTTTACCTGTCACCTTCGTCCGGGAACCTGGAAATATGCTTGACCAGAGTTTCAAAACCTTGGAAATGACATTTGGGGCTGGGTAATTCTTTGTTGTGGGGGCCATCCAGTGCATTGTAAGGTGTTTAGCGGCCTCCTTAGCGTTCTACCCACTAGAAGATATTAGCACCCCGCCACCTCAGTCTTGACAGACAGATGTCTCTATATATTGTCAGATGTCTCCTCAAGGGCAGAATCATCCTTCCTGAAAACCACTGTCTTACACTCTTCTTCTTCACTTCCCTCCCACATTTAGTCAGTTACCAGCCCTTTTAATACTGCTTCCGGAATATCTTAGTGAGATTTCTTCTTCTTCATCTTCTTTTTTGAAACAGGATCTTGCTTTGTCATCCAAGCTGGAGTGCAGTGGCATGCTCATGGCTCACTGCAGCTTCAGCCTCCTACGTAGTTGGGAGTACAGGTGTGTGCCACCACGCCAGCTAATGTTTTTATTTTTTGTAGAAACGAGGTCTTGCCATGTTGGCCAGGCTGATCTCTAACTCCTGGACTCAAGCGATTCTTCACCGTGGCCTCCCAGAGTGTTGGGATTACAGGCATGAGCCACCATGCCTAGCCTCTTCTTTTTTTTTTTTTTCCTCATTGTTCGTGTGTTAGTTCGAGTGCTTTCCCCATGCCTGAACTATTCTGGTAGTTACCAGGAACCCCACCTGTATTGAATAACTGATAACGTGGTGCTTTACATATATCATTTGTTGTCCTTGCCACAAACTTATTGTGGCTCTCTGGGTTGTAAGCAACCTAAACCCAGCTCACACTTTTAAACCCAAAGAGGATCTTAGATGCCTAAGATACTAGGACGCCTCTGACTCCTCCTTTCTCTATATTTAACGGATGTGCTTGCACATGCTTCGCTTCCTTGTCCTTAGAGCCCGCGTCCCAGAACGGGACAGCAGAAGGGTGTCTCCAGGAGAAATCTGGCAGCAGTCCTTGGAGGGGCCAGTTCTTCACCAAAACTGTTAGGGAGATATCCTCATTTTATATGTCAGGAAATTGAGGCTCTGGGAGGGAGGAACCCTGTGCCCCAGGCTACACTGTGGCTAGTGCTGGCAGACTCTGACTGCAAAGCCTGAACACTTCATATTACTGTGTGCTGCTTCCTAACTCCTCTTTCCTTTCGTCTGTCTCTTCTCCTGCTGGTTGGTCTTCCTGATTTCAAATGTTCACTTTTGCAATTACAAATGTGGTTGTCTAATTACTTTGCTTAGTAGGTGCCTTCTGTGGTTACTCACCAAGATGAAGTTCAAATTTAGCCTGAAAGACAAAGCCCTTTATATTTGACCTCGCTTATCTTGGAGTTATAGATTTACTTCCTGTCATTTACGTAGTTGTACTTCAGGCTTCAGCTACCCAGTGCTTCACAACTTCATGCTTTTGCTTCTGCAGTTTTCTCAATATTGGGGAGTGGTCAAGATCACAGGCCCTAGGGAACAGACGTGACTCTACTACCTACCACTTCTGTGACCTTGGACCCTGCCAAACGTGTCCTGCCCACTGCATCCCCTTAGCTGATGCCTGTTCAGGATGCAACATGGCCCTCACTGGAAAGCCTAGCCTCTTAACCATTTCATTCTTAGCCTCTGTACATAGTGCCGTTAGCACTCTCCTTAGTGAGTATCCTTATTGCCAGCATTTATTATTTTTTAAATGCATACCTTTGGGAACAGATTAGTTTGGAATTTTTGTTGTCTTTGGGTATGGACGCAGTCCAAGGTTGTGATCTCTGTGTACTGAGTTTCTACATACTTCCAGCATGCATAGTTTCCTCTGTGGCTGGGCAGCTTTGCTCCTGCTTCTTGCCCTTCAACAGCTGGGTGTTTCTTTTTTGTTTGTTTTTAGTTATTTTTATTTTTTATTTTTTGAGACATAGTCTCACCCTGTTGCCCAGGCTGGAGTGCAGTGGTGTGATCTGGGTTCAAGCGATTCTCGTGCCTCAGCCTTCCAAGTAGCTGGGATTATAGGCACGTGCCACCATACCCAACTAATTTTTTGTATTTTTAGTAGAGGTAGAATTTTGCCATGTTGGCCAGGCTGGTCTCGAACTTCTGATCTCAAGTGATCCACCCATCTCAGCCCCCCAAAGTACAAGGATTACAGGCATGAGCCTCCGCGCCCAGCCCTAATTTTTAAATTGAATTTCAGTTGCCACATGTGGCTAGTGGCTACCATATTAAACAGGTCAGGTCTCAACTGTTAATGATGGCTTAACCTTCTTGTTAAATGAGACTCTTATGTCTTCCCTAGTGTATAACTTCTGATATTCTCCTTCCTCTCTTTTATGGAAAACTTTTCTATATTAAGACTTAAATGCCTGCTGTACCTGGAGTAATTAACTTGTGGGAAAATTGAATAAAGTACTAATGCCACTGAACTGTACAGTTAAAAACAGTTAAAATGGTAAGTTTTATGTTACATATATTTTACCAAAATGAAAAGTCAAAGAGTGCATGGTGAAGGGACACAGCCTGCAGTGAGAGGCCGTCAGGGAGGCTTTCACAGAGGAGGCGGTGCCCTGAGTCTGAGAAGTATTGATATAAGCAGTGACCCCGGGAAAAGAGATGACAAATGGGTTCCTAACTTGGACCTGAAGGGGCTGGAGAGCAGTCAGGCCCTGGTGTGGCAGACTGAGGAGGTGAGACTTGGCCCATCCAGCCACAGGAAGCCATTGAGGGATTTTAAGCAAGCAAATGGCAAGTTTGGATTCCGTTTCAAGAAAGATCACTCTGGCTGCTCTGTAGAAAATGTATCAGAAGGTGGCAGAACTGGATCAAGGGAGACATAGTCAGGCTAATAACAATCACAGTGATAATAATAGCAGCTAACATCCTGCGGTGCAGTGGTTCAGGAGGAAATGATGAGCGCCTGGGAGGCTGTGTGGAGTGCGGTGATCGCACAGCTCGTAAATGATGGGGTTTGGAAAGATGCCAAGGTTTCTGCATTTGGGGAAGTCTTCACCCATTTTGCAGTGCACTATTGTATAGGAATAGCTAATCCAAAGTCAACTGATCACTCTTCAAATATGGAAAAAGAACTCGGGTTCATAGACAAATAATGAGAGAATAATATGTAAGCTCTCTTCCTTAAAAAAATAATGTAGACAGGTACTGAGGAGAAAGATGTCTGTGGCTATAAATAAAGGGGTAGCAGGCTGGGCGCGGTGGCTCACGCTTGTAATCCCAGCACTTTGGGAGGCCGAAGCAGGCAGATCACAAGGCCAGGAGTTTGAGACCAGCCTGGCCAACATGGTGAAACCCTGCCTCTACTAAAAAACGCAAAAACTAGCTAGGCGTGGTGGCGCGCGCCTGTAGCCCCAGCTACTTGGGAGGCTGAGGCAGGAGAATCACTTGAACCCAGGGGACAGAGGTTTCAGTGAGCCGAGATTGCACCGCTGCACTCCAGCCTGGGGACTAGAGGGAGACTCCATCTCAAAAAATAAAACATTTTTTAAAAAAAGGGTAGCATGAGGGATCCTTGTGATGGAACTGTTCTCTCTCTTGACTGGGGCGTTGGTTATAAGTTGCATAGAACTAAATACACACATAAATGAGAGCATGTAAAACTGGTGAAATCTGAGAAAGGTTGATAGATTTTATCAGTGTCAGTTTCTTTGTTGGGATATTATAGTTACATAAGATGTTACCATTAGGGGAAACTGGGTAACGGGCATGCACAATCTCTGTGTGGTATTCCTTTCCTTCTTTCTTTTTTTTTTTGGTGGGGGGAGAAGGGGGACAGAGTTTTGCTCTTTTGCCCAGACTGGAGTGCAGTGGCACGATCATAGCTCACTGCAGCCTTGAGCTTCTCAAATGATTCTGTTGTCTCAACCTCTTAAGTAACTAGAACTACAGGCACACACCACCATGCCCAACTAATTTTTTATTTTTGTAACGATAGAGTCTTGCTATATTGCCCAGATTGGTCTCAAACTCTTGGCCTCAAGCGATCCTCCCACCTTGGCCTCCCAAAATTCTGAGATTGCGGGCATGAACCACTGCACTCAGCCTTGTGTAGTATTTCTTACAACTGCATATGTATCTAGAATTATCTCAAAAAGTTAAAAGCAAACAAACAAAATTGAATAAAGCAGGTCTCCCTTGGTGCTCCTAGTTTTCAGTATTTTCTACTTACCCAGATGTTTCTTCTGTAATAATTTTCTCTGCAATGATTTGTTTTGATCAAGTTTGACACCTTACTAAAGAATATTTAGCTTTCTTTTTTTTAACCTTTTAACATCTTTCAAACAAGGATGTATCTTAACAATTCATGGAGACTTAGCATTGAGTCACTTTAATTGGCGTCACTTTTTCTTAGTGGCAGATGAAATATTGATGTGTCTTACAATCACTGGTGTCCTAGATTCGATACATATGATTAGTGAGTCATTCAGCCATGTTGGAAAAGCACAGTAGCTGGTGACAGTTTTGCTAGCTACATTTTTCATGTGTGATTTATCAGTTAAGTGTGTGTTTCTCAGCCCCAAGCCCCCGTTCTCTGTGTGTGCCTTTAAAGCTAGGATCCTGCCAGCTACATTTCTCATTGCCACCTGGCTCTTCCTTAGGCAGTGCCAGTGAGTGGGTGACTGCATGGCCGGAGAAGGAAGAAGGAGCTTACTGCTTCCTGTTCCAATGAGGGCACTTGAGCAATGCTTTTTTGCCCCACAGCAGCAGCAGTTCCTTCCTGTAGATGCACCTGAATCCATTTTGCAGTTTTCCCAATACTTGGAGGACCATCTTCGTTGCATCCCCAGGGGTGTTGACACTGGACCAGAGCTCCATGGAAGCCTCTTCCCTGTGTTCCCCCAGCCCTGGGGCAGCTCCCACCTCTATGGTACCTTAGTGTTCTCTCTCTCCCCTTTTCAGTGTTCTCTCTCCCCTTTTCAGTGACTAGTTAATAACTTTATGTCTAGTTAACATTTTTTTTTATATTCTTTGTATTACAATCTGTATGTTAAGATGAGGAGTGTGATTTCTGTCTTCTATGTGGACCTGGACTCATACCTCGTGAACAGAACCACCAGCTCAGCATGGGCTGCATCTCAGCTTCTCCTTCATGCATGCTCTGTTCTCTGTAGCCAGTGACCTTTTGAAATGTAAATCTGATATTCCTCCCCTTCAAATCTATCAGTGGATTCCTGTGCTCTCAGGTAAAAGAAGAAAATTCTTGCAGGGACGTGAGTGGTCTGGCTCATTTGCGAGCCCTGTCTCATCTCACACTTTGCTTCCTTTCATCTTTGTGATCCAGCCACACGGGGCTTATTTTAGCTCCTCAACAGCCAGATTGCTTTCTGCTGCATAGCCTTGGCCCATGCCGTTCCCCCTAGTGAGATGCCCCTTCTGCTTTTGCCTAGTCAGCTTTTTCTTTCTTGGGCCTCAGTTTAATTGTAACTTCCTGGGGAACACCCTTCTGGCCTCCCTGGTGAGGTCTGTTCCCTGACTACATGTACTCCCAGCCCCTCATTTCCCTTATGGCACTCACAGTCTCCATGAGCCTTTGTATGTGCTACTCTCTACAGCAGGCCTCTTTCCCCACCTGCACTATTTATTTTCATGAGTGCAGGAACTAAGTCAGTGTTTTTTTTCTTACTGCTGTGCCCCAGAGCTTGGCACATTATATATGCTCGATAAATATTTGTTGAACTAAAAGTAGGAGGAGACCATTTGGTGAATCCGTTTTTACCATAAGCACGAATCCCATGAACCTAGGACGCAGAGGTTGTATTGAGTCTGGATTGCGTCACTGCACTCCAGGCTGGGTGACAGAGTGAAACTCTGTCTCAAAAATAAAAAAAAAAACAGAAACAAAAACGCAACACCTCTGTATTAAGTAGTTGTTTCTAATTTTTTAGAAAGTCTCTCTTGCTGTGCATTTAGCTACTTCAGTAAAAATACTGACAAGGAGCCAAACCAGGAGAAGAAATCTACTTATTAAACTGGAAATACTGTATGTCAGGTTACTGCCTTCTCTCATATTCATTGGGAAAGATAATATTGAAAACGTACATACTCAGTTGAAACCTAATTCTCATAGTGGTTTCTGTATTACCACCCCTCCTTAAAAGACAAACATGAATTATCCTACTTCCTTTCCTTGAGTTGCCATCAGTCCCAAATTGGAGGTTTTGACACCATGAACCCGCAGCGCACAGGTATTGCCCTCCTAAAACTTCCTGTATTCCAGTACAGTGCGTCTGTCTGACCAATGCAGCTGTACCTTTGTTTGCCTTTCCTCTAAGTCTTCTGCTCTGGCTAGGTGTACCGTATATCCTTCCAGTAGCTCATTTCCATACTCGGAAAATTCCTCCTAACCTTGGAAGCATTTCCCTCATTGTTCGTTGTCTTCATTACTGCATCATTAGCATCAACCTTTTTCTGTAGTGAATAAAAAAGTAGAGACTGCTTCTTTTTTTTTTTTTGAGACGGAGTCTTGCTCTGTCACCTGGGCTGGAGTGCAGTGGCTGGATCTCAGCTCACTGCAAGCTCCGCCTCCCGGGTTTATGCTATTCTCCTGCCTCAGCCTCCTGAGTAGCTGGGACTACAGGCACCCACCACCTCGCCCGGCTAGTTTTTTATATTTTTTAGTAGAGACGGGGTTTCACTGTGTTAGCCAGGATGGTCTTGATCTCCTGACCTCGTGATCCACCCGTCTCGGCCTCCCAAAGTGCTGGGATTACAGGCTTGAGCCACCGCGCCCGGTGAGACTACTTCTTAACACATATCCTACGTAGCAGTTCCCAGATTACTGTTTTGTTGAAGTTGGATTTTTACTAATTCTCTAAAAGCACCATAAAATGTAGTGCTGAAAGGAACCTGACATTGTGTAGCCCAGTTTCTTTTCTCATAAGTATGACCCCAAGCAAGTGAGTGGCCTGCCCAGGTCTCCTGGGGTGTCAGATGTAGAGCTTGGGCTCCTGATTTGGTGACAGTGAGGACCATAAACCTACTGTGTGTAAGGCACTGTTGGGAAGGGACAAACAGTGTGACTGTGTAAATTAATTTCTTTTTAAACTAGTCTTCTAGAATTTACACATCCAAATCCATGTTGCCTTTAAAAAGCAGACTATGCAGATGCTGAAAAAGATGGCTTAACACTGGTTCAGTCTGTCTGAAAATAGTTTCAAAACAGTTTGAACCAAGAAAATATTACTGAGGCCGGGTGTGGTGGCTCACGCCTGTAATCCCAGCACTTTGGGAGGCTGAGGTGGGTGGATCACCTGAGGTCAGGAATTCAAGACCAGCCTGACCAACATGGCGAAACCCCATCTCTACTAAAAATGCAAAAATTAGCCGGGCATGGTGGCGTGTGCCTGTGGTCCCAGCTACTCAGGAGGCTGAGGCAGGAGAATCACTTGAACCTGGAGGCAGAGGTTGCAGTGAGCCAATATCGCACCACTACACTCCAACCTGCACAACAGAGCAAGACTTCATCTGAATAAATAAATAAATAAATACTGAAATAAGCACAGAATCCTCCAGGGTAACTGCTTTAAAGGGAATAAAACGTATTTGTCTCAGTAAATTCTAGTGTGATTGTTACAATGGCTGACATTTCTTTATACTGTCCTTTACAGACTGTGGCTACTAATACCAAAGTGCTTGTAATATTCTTAGAGATGATGACCCAATTTGATAATATTAGGAATGATTTTTTAAATTATTTTATATAATACATCATTGATTACCAAGTGATAGCAAGAACTAGGCATTCCAAACAGGAAAAGGAAGTGCTACCTGGAGAGCTTTTGTGGGCAAGAGATTTTTTTTTTTTTTTTTTGAGACAGGGTGTTATTCTGTCACTCAGGCTGGAGTGCAGTGGCATGATCATGGCTCTCTGCAGCCTCAACCTCCTGGGCTCAGGCAATATTCCTACCTCAGCCTCTTGAGTAGCTGGGAGTAAAGGCATGCCCCACCATGCCTGGCTAATATTTTTATTTTTTGTAGAGACATGGTTTTGCCATGTTTCCCAGGCTGGTCTCAAACTGCTGGGCTCAAGTGATCCACTCGCCTTGGCCTCCCAAAGTGCTGGGACTACAGATGTGAGCTACTGCGCCTGCTGAGGCAAAATACTTAAGTTAGCTGCTGGTAAAGACTGGCAGACATTCTCTTTATTTCTTTGTTTAAGAAGCATTTATTTAAGTACCTTTCTTGGACCAAGCGTGGGTGGCACAAGGTGACCAAAGAAAGGCAGAAGGTGACAGATTACAGGTGGATTCTGGTAACAGCGAGTACACGTCTCTTCAGGGAGACAGAGGAGATGGGGATAAAAGTTGAGGCCACGTGAATGTCGAGCTTTTAAGAGCCAGCCAAGAATGTTGGCTTGATCCTGATGGGAAGGATGGAGTCATTGTCAACAGTGGGACACTTTTGAGGAGCAGCAGGCGTGAATTAGAACTTCCTGGGCTTTCTGAGAAGCAGGTTCACCTGCCTCTTGAGTTTTCAGGCTGAGCTGGGCAGATGACATCATACACACAAGCACAGAAGTATTAAGCTTCTGTCAAAGGCTGTTATTTGATGAAAAGTCAAATAAACTTTATTGTTACAGTCACCACATTGTATAGGATTTGTTTGCCTACCAGTTCCTCTCCCTGGGTGGCCGGGCTGAGCCCCTTGAAGACAGGCTGTGTCTGGTTCACCTGTGTATCTATATCCAGGACCAGTAGCACTTAGTAGGTGGGCAGTAAATACTTACTTTCAGAAATGAGTAAGTGCTCCATGCTTTCAGGACTACATTGTGGAAAAGGAGAGCTTTGAGTAGGAAGGTATATGAAGGAGCAAGAAAGTCATTTATGGAGGTGCGAATGACCTAAGCGAAGGTCTAGGCTTGGGAATGAGGACAGGAGGCCAGCAGGAGGGCGGAAGTTCTTTGATCGCAGCCTAAGGAAAGGATGAGTCCTGGAAAGGATAGCAGGGGCCCTCCCTCCCGGTCTGTATGGTTCAGGCATTCACCGTGCCCCGCTCCACGCCACATCTGTTCCATCTGCCCTGCTGCCTTTGACTGAGGAAACTGGTGTCCGTGGTGGCCACCCAGACCTCCTTCCTGTGCTTCACACTCAAATGAGGGTGTTCCCCGTGTCTTGGGGCTGTCTTTCCTTTACCTGGATCATTCTTCCCCAGTGGCCTGTTCTCAGGATTGAGTTCTGAAATGTCCCCCCTTTTCCTCATCCAAAGGACCCATTCCCCGTCCTCTCCATATTCTGTGCTATTACCCTGTCTGCTTTATTTTCTTCCTAGTATTGATTACTACTGGAATCAGTGTATTCATCAGTCTGCTGGATTAGTGCCTGTTCCCTTTCCTGGAATGTAAGCATGATTTTGGTCTTTTTCTCCTCTGTCCTGAGCACCCAGAACAAAGTGTGGCCATAGAGGACACTGGATGAATGCGTGGGGGAACAAAAGGGTTTTATTGCAGATGGAGACCCTTCGTTTCATACAGATCGTTTGTAAACTTAGAGATTTTATTAGCAGCAAATTATGATAGAGCTCGCAACTGGTCTCCTTGAGAATCGCTGCGGAAGTAGATGGGGGGTGGAGCTTTTATAGGCAGCATTTCAGCGTGTCCTAGCTTGGATGCTGTGGCCTCCCGAGCTCTAAATCTATACTGCTGACTCTGGGGATGTGGAATGTGTAGCAGGGAATCCTTGCTGAAGGATCCCCAAACCCTTGATAGCCCTGGACAGCCCACAGCAGTCCTGGAGCCAGAGCCAGAATTAAATTCCCAGCGTGAGCAGGAGCTAGAGTTTAAGTCAAGGCAGTAGGTATACTCAGGTGCATTTTCCATTCCCTTCGAGGGAGGGGTGGAGGTTTGAGCCCCTCCACATCCCACCCCATTGGGGTGCCTTTGTCACTCTGTCAGCTTTAGAGCAACTTCGAAGGGAGGTTGGCGGGGGAGAGGCCGCTGTTTGAATCTATCCTGCTGGAGGTAGTGAATAGTTTTATAAGTATGTGAACACTCTATCGTTCAAGTGTTTGCTTCAGTCACTTTATCTTCTTAGACATTTCTTTAACCTTTTGTTTAGCACTGTTACAGTTTAGTTTTGATGCTCAGTATTTGATTTTCCATCTCCTTTCACTTTTTATTTTTTATTAAAAAAAAAAAAAAAGCAAAAGATGCACGTAGAACAGTGGAAAGCTTAACCACAGAAACCCTGAGCCGGCCAGGAGAATTGGCAGGCGCTGCGAATGTGCTTGCTTTCTTCACTTTCCCTTCCCTTTTAAAGCCTTTGTTTTAGGAAAAAGGAAATTGGTGTGTTTGGAGAGCAGTTGTGAGTTTTTCAAGACTGGACTCGTTGGTCTAATTTGGTAAGGGCCCAGAACACGTCCCATGAAGTAAGGGAAAATGTGAAGCTGAAGCCAGCGTGTGGGGGAGAGCTAACAACTGGACATTCTCACCCAAAGCCCTGCCTCACATGCCTTTAGCCAGAAGGCTTGGCTATTTATTTCTGGGAAGCTTTAGGTTTCCTACTGATGATGGCATCCCCCCCGGTGTCTGGGATGTTCCCTGCCCCTCCCTCCCAGCTCTGTCAATACCTGTAGCATTGCTTCTTGGGTCTGAGCACTCAGTCCAGGCCACCTGTGAAAGATTCCAGTTCTTTCACCGTTCCCTGTGACACAGCATGGCAGGTAGCTTCTTTTTTGTCAGGGCAACTGTTTCCTTCTTTTAGGTATATGAATAGTGTGTAGTACGTACCTGGGTTCCTAAGATAGATCTCGACTGTCTAGCCTGAGTGTGTAGCTATTTCAGGAACAATGTTCCTACACCAGTCACCAGTTGAACACTCAGGAACTAAAGAAATGCAAATACGTTTAGTCGTTAATTTTCTCTCTGAGATAATATATGTAGCTGAAGATTTTTGGCTACCTCTGTTTTCTGTTTATTTTTTATCTTTTTGAGGCAAGATCTTGCTCGGTTCCCCAGGCTGGAGTGCAGTGGCACAATCACTGCTCACTGCAGCCTCAACCTCCCTGGCTCAAGTGGTCCTTCCACCTCAGCTTCCTGAGTAGCCGGGACCACAGGTGTGTGCCACCATGCCCAGCTGATTTAATTTTTTTGTAGAGATGAGGGTTCCAGTATGATGGCCAAGCTGGTCTTGAATTCCTGGGCTCAAGTAATCCTCCTGCCTTGGCCTCCTAAAGTGCTGGGATTACAGATGTGACCCACCACACCTGGCGCACCTTCTTATCTCCCCCCCCCTTTTTTTTTTTCTTGACTCCTGTCTACTTTCCTGCTGCCCCTTGCTCCAAGGCTCCCGCTGGACATTCTGCCCAAATACCTGTCCTTACCCAGGTGTTCTGTGTAAGAGAATGAGATGGTCGCTTGGTGAGCAAGGGGTGCATATATGGGGGCCTTGAATGGAAGGATCTTAATGCTTCATGTCCTGAAGTGATGTTGTCCTGGCCCACTCATCTCAGTTTTTACTTTAAGGTGTACCAGGAGGTGGGATGACTCACGTCTAACTCACTTTAAGCTCCGGGAAAAGTGGAGACCAGCTCAGTCTTGCTGTCTGGAGACATCTCTGACCCATCTCTGTTGGGCAGTATTCTGTCTTCACGCTGTCTCTTAGTCCCTTCCTAAAAGTAAAAATAAGGCGTCCCTGGAACCTCTTACCTATTTGTGGTCTGTTGCTGAGGAGGGTTTAATTGATGGCCACTCTAGGCAGCCCACATATACGTGTTTGGGGAATTTTTTTTTTTTTTTTTTTGAGATGGAGTCTCGCTCTGTCGCCCAAACTGGAGTACAGTGGCCAGATCTCAGCTCACTGCAAGCTCCGCCTTTCAGGTTCACGCCATTCTCCTGCCTCAGCCTCCCAAGTAGCTGGGACTACAGGCGCCCGCCACCACGCCCGGCTAGTTTTTTGTATTTTTTAGTAGAGACGGGGTTTCACCGGGTTAACCAGGATGATCTTGATCTCCTGACCTTGTGATCCGCCCGTCTCGGCCTCCTAAAGTGCTGGGATTACAGGCTTGAGCCACCGCGCCCGGCCCATGTTTGGGGAATCTTAAGTCACCTCTGCATACCACTCTACAGAATGCTGAGGTGTCAGGAATAAAAGAGGCTTAAAGGGGATGCATAGATGAAGGGGAAGTTTTGTGGCTATTTGAAGGCCTTACTAGGACCAGAAGAAAGGAGGAATGCAGTCCAGGCAGGGAAGTGCATGAGTCACAGGGCCAAAGAGGAATGGGGCTTGTTTGAGGAAATGGGGAGTTCTCAAGGAGGAATGCTAGGGTCCCTGTGGCAAAGCCTAAGGTGGCCTTTCTTCTGAACTCAGGACAACATTCCAGTCTTGACCACTCGTTTGACTTCCAGATCCATATTGATTTGTTTTTCTAAGACCACCAGAGCGGGCACAAAAGAACCAGCGAGTAGGCAAGGATAGGAGCAAAACTGCAACTTTATTTTTGGTCACCTAGCTTCAGGGAAGAAAGTGGGTAGGGAGAGGTCTGTCGGCCTCCGGCAAAGGAGGCCAAGCGAGTCGCCCTGTGGAGCTCTCGGACGGAGTTCCTAATGCAGTCCCGACAGGAGTGGGGGGCTGGGAAGTCCGTGCTGCCCGTCTGCCAGGAGCGGCTTTTCTAGGAGTGGGAGGGCAATAGGCGGGGCATGGGCGTGTTGGGGGGCGTTTTGCAGGTGCGACTAGGTAAATCTTGGTCTCTTCGGATTGACGTCACCTGGCGCATGCCCGGTTGGTCTGCACCTTCCCGGGCACCGGCTACATTTTCGCGCGCGCAGGAAAAGTTGGTGATGAAGACCCCGGAAGTGCGCCATCTTGCCTCCGTTCGTCCAAACAGTCCAACCTTTTATTGGTAATAGTGATAAGGGGCGCCGTGGTCTGTCTGGCTACTTCCTGCTGTTAAGGGGCGTCGTTAAGGTCGGGGCCTATGGTTGGTATTTGGATGTACGGATGAAGAATAAAATAAGGCACAGTATTAGTATAGGAATAAGGAATGGAAGCATTTGTTGGAATATGGGCAAAACCCAGAAGGATGGTCCTGGCAAGGTTGGGGAGTATGAGATAGTTAAGAAAATTTAGTAAGTTTGAGGCAAGTGGGGGAAAGTTGAACTGATTTCTCGGCCTAGTAAGGGGGTAGAGCATGGGGGTATAATGAGGAACGAGTGCGCAAAGTAGTTGTTGGCCAGGCAGCAATTAAGGAGTGGAGTTTTTCGTGGAGTGGATGGCTTTCCGCTTACTCCTACTACAGAGATACTGGATGGAAGGCTAGGTCCAGAGAAGGACGGCAAAACAGAATAGATAGCCTCGCTGTTGATTACAAAATTAATTGTCTTACCCGCTACCAGGAGAGTTACCCACGGCTCGGCGAGGGTGATGGGGGTCCCAGAGTCTCGGCACCTTCAGTTGTCGTCGTCCAGAGGTAGGAGCTGGAAGGAGCTCCCAGGATCCTGGGAAAGGGGGTCACGTGGAGACACAGCACCTGTTCTCAGGATGGGGCAATCAGATTTCCAGTGTCCTCCCTGTTGGCAAGCAGGGCAGGGGGTTGCTGGTGGACGAGGGTTAGGACATTCACTGGCCCAATGTCCTGATGCCTTGCACTTATAGCAAGGCTGCGTTGGGGCTCGGGGACCTTGCGGACACCTGTTGGCATAGTGTCCTGCCTTGCCGCACTTACAGCAGGCTCCTTTTGTAGCCTTGGAGTCTGCGGGATGTGTGCTCTCTGGTCTGGGGTTACAACTGGGCTGTAAAGCCGCTGCTAGGAGCTGAACCTTCTGTTCAAGGCGAGCCTGTCACTGTGCTTCAGCCGTCTCCTCTCTGGAGTTATAGACCTTAAAAGCTAATTTAACCAGGTCTTGTATTGGTGCCTGAGGACCATCCTCTACCTTTTGAAGTTTTTTACGAATGTCAGGAGCTGGTTGAGAAATGAAATAAGACACCAAAATGGTGGCCCCTGTGGGGGAGGCCGGATCTAACCGGGTATATTGGGTTAGAACCTCAGTTAGCCTATTTAAGAATGCGGCTGGATTTTCTTCTGGATTTTGAACAATTTCTTTTAATTTGTTAAAATTTACAGTTTTGTTTGAGGCTGAGGCTGCTTGCATACCAGCCAACAAACACTGGACCATTATGTCTCACCTACGGCGCCCAGGCTGGCCTGCTTGGTAGTTCCAGTCTGGGTCTGCCGAGGGGACTGCTTGCTCCCCTAGTGGGATGGCGGCGTCAGTTAAATGTAGTTGGCTGGCGTGCTGCCTGGCGGCCGCTAGGATGCACTCTTGCTCCTCAGGGTTTAGGGTGGAGGTTAGGATAACCTGGAGGTCATGCCAAGTTAAGTCATAGGCCTGACAAAGGTATCTAAATTCCTTTATGTATATAGTAGGATTAGCTGAGAAATCACTTAAACGCTTCTCAGTTTTGGAAAGATCGGCCAGTGAAAAAGGACACGTACTCTGACTATCCCCTCCACCCCAGCTACCTCTCGCAAAGGTGCTAACACTGTAGGAGGGTGTGGGGCAGGAGTGAGGGCATCAGCAGGGCACTTAGAGCGGGTGTGGGCAGAGACAGGAGACTCAAGACAGCCAGTTGGGGGCCCCGAAGGAGGCACGGGACCGAGTGGATTACTAGTAGATAAGGAGGAGGAAGGAGGAGTTGGACGGAGGGAGGAGGAGGAGTCTGGGCAGGAAGGGAGGGGGTGGAGAGGGCAGGGAGAGAAGGAGGAGTATAGGGCAGGTCGGGACGAGAGCGTAAGGCCCAAAAGCCTTGTATGTAAGGAAGTGCGCCATCTTGCCTCCGTTCGTCCAAACACATATGTTACTCAAATACAGTGCATTCTCTCTCTTTTTTTTTTACTTAAAGATTTTATTTAAATTTGAGATAATTATATATTCACATGCAGTTGTAAGAAATAATCTCTTTTACCCTTTTATGCAGTTTCCTCCACTGGTAACATCTTGCTGTATTCTCTCTCTCTCTTTTTTTTTTTGAGACGGGATCTTGCTCTATTGCCCAGGCTGGAGTGCAGTGGCATGATATCAGCTCACTGCAACCTTACCTTTGCCTCCCAGGCTCAGGCCATCCCCCTGCCTCAGCCTTGCAAGTAGCTGGGACTACAGGCGTGCACCACCACGTCCAACTAATATTTGTATTTTCTTGTAGAGATGGAGTTTCACCATGTCACCCAGGATGGTCTCGAACTTCATGACTTGAGCAGTCTGCCTCTCTTGTCCTCCCAAAGTGCTGGGATTATAGGCATAAGCCACCACACCCAACCTATATTATATTTTTAAAAATTGAATGTATCTAGTTAAAAAAGGTATACAGTTGTGTTACAGCCAATAGCATTTCCTTCTCTGACTCGGAAGTAATGCTAGGTTTTTTGTTTTGCTTTGTTTTTCGAAACGGAGTTTTGCTCTGCTGCCCAGGCTGGAGTGCAGTGGCGCAATCTTGGCTCACTACAACCTCTACCTCCAGCGTTCAAGTAATTCTCCTGCCTCAGTCTCCTGAGTAGCTGGGATTATAGGTGCGTGCCACCACGCCTGGCTAATTTTTGTATTTTTAGTAGAGGCTGGGATTCACCGTATTGGTCAAGCTGGACTTGAACTCTTGACCTCATGATCCGCCTGCCTTGGCCCCCCAAAGTACTGAGATTACAGGCATGAGCCACCGCGCCCAGCCAGTTTTTTGTTTCCTTTCAAGGAGTCTCTGTTCACATATAAAGAGTTATGTAAAAGCCCCCCTTTTCTTATGTACATGATACCATCAAGTACACTTTTTTTGCATCTTTTAAAATTTAACACCTTATCTTGAAGACCTATCTCCATTAGTACATAAAGAACTACTTGTTGTAATTGCATAGTATTCTCTTGTGTGGATAAGGTGTAATTTATTTAACCAGTACCCTAATTGAAGGACTGTTTCTGATCTTTTGCCATTACAAACATTTTTTGCAGTGAATATCCTTTGCATATGTAATTTCCCACACGTGTAAGTCTTTTCCTGTGATAAATACTTACAAATAGGCTAGCTGGGTCAAAGACTGTGTACACTTTCATTTTGATAGGTAGCTGCTAAATTGTCCTCTACAGAGAATGCACCAGTTTATATTCTCATCAGCAATGATATATGTGAGTGCCTTTTTCTTTGTTACCTTGGACGGCACTGTGTTGTTACCAGATTTCGTTTTTGCCAGTCTGGTCAGTGAAAAGCGGTATCTTGGCATACTTTGGTGTTTGTTTTGTTTTGTTTTTTTGAGACCGAGTCTTACTCTCTTGCCCAGGCTGGAGTGCAGTGGTGTGATCTCAGTTCACGGCAACCTCCACCTCCCGGGTTCAAGTGGTTCTCGTGCCTCAGCCCCCCGTGTAGCTGGGACTACAGGCATGAGCCACCACGTCCAGCTAATTTTTGTATTTTTAGCAGAGACGGGGTTTCACCATGTTGGCCAGGCTGGTCTCGAGCTCCTGACCTCAGGTGATCTGCCCGTCTCGACCTCCCGAAGTGTTGGGATTGCAGGCGTGAACCACCATGCCCAGCTTGTCTTGGTATACTTAGAATACTCAGTTCCGTTATAGAGATTGCAGTTGATCTTCTCCTGTGTCTTAGAAGGCTATCTTTCCTTTTCTGTGAACTGTCTATTCATTTCCTTCACCCATTTTTCTTTTGTATTGTTGGTCTTTTCCTTGTTGATTTGTAGGAGTTCTTTGTGTATTATGAAACCTTGCTCTTTGAGATATAAATGCTGATTTTTTTTCCCCAGCAACAATGACCTTGGTGGGGTCTATCATAATACTTGTTTTAAAGCATTTCTGTAGTCAGATGTAGCTGTCATTTGTTTATGGCTTCTGAGTTTGCATCATAGTTAGAAAGTCTTTGTTCATCCTTCATTATGAAAAGAAAAATTAGCCACAATTTTTTTCACAGGCTTTAATGGTTGCCTTCCCAGCTTTCTTCTTTCTCTCTTTTTCCCTTCCTTCCTGTGTTCCTCCCTGTTTAAATACTTTATCCATCTGGAGGTATGAGGTATGGGTCTGATCTTATGAAGTCATGTGTGGTTCTTGAGTGCCTTCTCCAAGCGCTGTGTGCCTCATCCTTGTGTTACTCGGCACCTTCTTTGCTGATGCATAGTAGGTGCTTGATAGAGAGGAGGAGGTGGACCCTGCTGCCAGAAGCAGTAGCAGCTCATGTGCTTTGTATTGTTAGGTGCTTTCCATCCATTATTTCTAATCAACACAGCCTCTCTGCATAAGTAGTATATAGCTCCCATTTTATAGATGCAGAAACTTAATGCCAGATAATTTGCCCAAGCTCCTACCATTGTAGTGTCCAAGATACATAAAATTTGATCTTAAACTGTCAGACTCCAAAGCCTGTGCTTTTTCTCTTGACCTGGCTGCAGTGTAGCAGGGGAGCACCTTGGGAGAGGCATGCGCTTATTGCAGTTGACCATGCTTGAGTATAGGATTTTGAGAGATGGGAGTCAAAAGAACTTTGAAGAAGGTGTCGGAAGGGTCTGGAAACACAAAGAAATGCAGAAATACTGTATGCACTCACTAATACAATCCCTAGGTCAATGATGTATAGGAAGCATAATGCTCAACTGAAAGAAGAAGAAAATGCTTCTGATAGCTTAAGAGAACCTAACGTGTTCTCTCAGAAAAACATATTTGAGGCTGGTTGCGGTGGCTCACGCCTGTAATCCCAGCACTTTGGGAGGCTGAGGGGGGTGGACCACTTGAGGTCAGGAGTTCGCGACCAGCCTAGCCAACATGGTGAAACCCCATCTCTACTGAAAAAAAAAAAACAAAAAACAATTAGCTAGGTGTGGTGGTGTGCACCTGTAATCCCAGCTATGCGGGAGGCTGAGGCAGGAGAATCGCTTGAACTCGGGAGGCGGAGGTTGCAGTGAGCCAAGATTGTGCCACTCCACTCCGGCCTGAGCGACAGAGTGAGACTCGGTCTCAAAGACAAAAAAGGAGAAGAACATAGTTGACACAGCTGTTACTGAGATTGTCTATTAAAGATTACAATGGTAGATCATTCATGAAACATTTCCCCCAGGTTACGTAAGTAGAAATTAGGTGTTAAACTGTGTATAGAGACTTGGATGTCATTTTAAATGGAGCTGGGCATCCTGTAACTGATCCTGAAGAGTTAAACGCAGGTAAATGTTGACTTAGTTGTTATCAAAATGCTGTATGTAAATCACTTTTTAGATTTGAAGTCATTTTCTCACTGGTGTATAATTTTAGTTGAAGAATTGGGTCATGTAAGTTCACAAGTCAGCTTTACTCTGTAGTTTGTGATTACTATTAAACATGCTTATCTTTCAGAAATATACATTTTCCTCAAGGTAATTCAATTATTATTCAGCTTGCTAAATTTAAATGACAACTGCTGGCACACAAGAATGTGACTTTCCATTTTTACTATTCTGAAAATAGAGCACAAATTAAGAGCATTGAGAAGTAGAGTACGACTGTCACCTGTGGAGTCTTGAATTCAGAGTTGATTTCCTTGTCTGCTGATTTTTTTCAATACTAAGATAAGTGTCACAAATAGCTCCCTTTCTCAGAGGATTTCCAGGATTCGAGTAACAGACACAAACATAATAAAATGTCAGTGGTGCAGCATAATCAGAAAGCCCACCTGCCACCAGGTCACTTGTTTGCAGTAGATACCGTGTGATCTCAGGAGCAGAGTCCACATCTCTTCCATTTATTTTCTAACATAAAATTCTTGGCTTTTTCTTAAAGCATAGATCTGGAAAAGTGTGCAAAAATCACTTTCCTTGATGGACTGCCTTAAAACAAGTCTCCTCCAATCTTATTAACCGGATATGCATCCTGCTAGAGTTGAGAACACATGGGTCAGAGGAGAACCAAATGTATCCTTGTTTGAATTCACTTAGTTTTGATTCCTTGCATGTGATCAATGCTTTTTAAAGATCTTCATGTACATTATTTAGCTCCATTTCTTCTGTGTACACATGCAGCCCTGACACAGACTTGGTCATTGGTCAGTGAGAGAGGAGGGCCCAGAGCTTGAGGGGAGGGGCTCTCAGTTGAGTGCTCGCTTTCCTGGTGTTGGGAGGCAGGAGGCCTCCTAATACCACTAGCTTTGTTTTTGTTTTTTGAGACAGAGTTTTAACTCTTATCACCCAGGCTATAGTGCAGTGGCACGATCTCAGCTCATTGCAGCCTCCACCTCCTGGGTTCAAACCATTCTGCTACCTCGATCTGATGTTAGGAGATCGAGACCAGCCTGGCCAACATGGTAAAACCTCGTCTCTACTAAAAATACTAAAAAATTAGCCAGCTGTGGTGGTGGGCACCTGTAATCCCAGCTACTCAGGAGGCTGAGGCAGGAGAATCCCTTGAACCCAGGAGACGGAGGTTGCAGTGAGCCGAGATTGTGCCATTGCAGTCCAGCCTGGGCGACGAGCAAAATTCCATCTCAAAAATAGAATAAAATAAAATAGATAAATAGATAAATGTATGTATGTTAGAATATGTGGTATAAGCCCTCGCTGGGAAGCTGTTTCTTTTTTTTTTTTTTTTTGAGACAGAGTCTTGCTCTGTCGCCCAGTCCAGAGTGCAGTGGCACAATCTCGGCTCACTGCAACCTCCGTCTCCCAGGTTCAAGCGATTCTCCTGCCTTAGCCTCCTGAGTAGCTGGGACTACAGGCATGTGCCGCCACACCCGGCTAATTTTTTTTTTGTTTTTAGTAGAGATGGGGTTTCACTGTGTTAACCAGGATGGTCTTGATCTCCTAACCTCGTGATCCACCCACTTCGGCCTCCCAAAGTGCTAGGATTACAGGTGTGAGCCACCATGCCCGGCCCCAGGAGGCTGTTTTCTTAGCCTGTTTGGATATTTGTAAAACCACTCCTAATTTCAGGCTGTCATTAGAAGCATGGCATATTAATTGTAGTGTATAGGAAAGTACTTTCAGGAGTAAAATGTGAGGTGATGTTAAAGATTTATTCACTAAATCTTACTTTAAAACCTAAGGTGTCCTTTGAACTCGAAGAACCTTATTTGAAGGCAAGCAAAACCGTAAGAATGGTTAAAAAATTAACAGCTTTGGTTGAATTACCTTATAAACACACAGTATAGGTATTGCTGATCAAAGGAAAGTTCAGTGAAGATGCTGGTAGTTGACAGCACTCTAGAGAATTAAAACAATGAGATGTAAAGGTAACAGCTCTAAAGATTCAGACATTTTCCTTATTAAGCTCTTTTCTATAAGAGGCTTCATCGCATTGAAAAATGAAACCTGGCACCCATCCTAGGAGCGTTATCTGTGCAGAAGCTCTGATTTACAGATTCGTGATCTTAGGGAACAGTGTGCACACCCAGGGTGAAATTTCAACTGATAAAGAGATCTCACTTATGGGGCTGTGTCATTCAGGGTTCTGCCAGGGAAATGGGCCATTCCAGGTATCCATGTAGGAAAGGCTTTTCTTTTTTTTTTTTTCTCTTCCTTATTTTTCCTTTTACCTCCTTATTGAGGTATAATTGACATTTACAATGTGGTAATTTCAAACAATGTATGCAAAGATAGTTAAATGTCCTTCACCACCCTCTGTCTCCTCTTGCCCATTTATCACCCCTCTCTGCCACACTTCCCTGCCCCTTCTCCACCCCAGGTAACCATTGATGTGCTTTCTGTCACTATACATTAGTTGACATTTTCTAGAATTTTAGACAAGTGGAATCGTTCAGTAGGTACTCTTCTTTGTCTGGCTTCTTTTACTCAACATAGTTATTTTTAGGTTCATATTTATTTAGGTTCATCTATGTTATGTATAACAGTAGTCTGTTATTTTGATTTCTGAGTAAGTAGCATTCTGTTGTATGTTTTACCTTAATTTGTTTATCCATTCACCTATTGATGTGCATTTGGGCAGTTGCTCATTTTCAGCTATTATGAATAAAGCTATGAATATTCATCTAGAAGTCTTTGTTGGACATATGCTTTCTTTTCTCTAGAGTAAATAACCTAGGCATGGAATGGCTGGGTCATATAGTTGGTGTATGTTTAACTTTTCAAAGTGATTGTACCATTTTACATTCCCACCATGAGAGAGTTCCATTTGTTAATTCTTGGAATGGTGAGTCTTTAATTTTGGACATTCTAGAAGTACATGTGTGTTGACATCTCATTGTGGCTTTAATTTGTTTTTTCATAATCACGAATGATGTCGAATATCTTTTTTATGTGTTTATTTGCCACATGTATGTCTTCTCTAGCAAAGTGTTCAAATCTTTTGCCCATCTTTCTTTTTTTTTAAAGACAGGGTTTCACTCTGTCGCCCAGACTGGAGTGCAGTGGCACCATCTTGGTTCACTGCAACCTCCGCCTCCCAGGCTCAAGCAATTTCCCCTGCCTCAGCCTCCCTAGTAGCTGGGATTACAGGCATGCACCTCTACCATGCAGCTCATTTTTGTTTTTTTAGTAGCATTGGGGTTTCACCATGTTGGCCAGACTGATCTCAAACTCCCGACCTCAAGTAATCCACTCGCATTGGCCTCCAAAAGTGCTGGGATTACAGGTGTGAGCCACTGTGCCCGGCCTCTTTTGCCCAGTTTGAAGATGGGGTTCTTTATATATTCTGTATATAAATTCTTTGTCAGATAAGTGATTTGCAGATAACTTTTTCTCAGTCTGTGGCTTAATCTTTTTATTCTCTTAATTGTCTTTTGAAGAGCAGAAGTTTTTAACTTTGAGTCCAATATATCAGTTTTTTTTTTCCTTTTATGGATTATGCTTTTTGGTGTTGTGTCAAAAAAATAATTTTTCTAACACAGGATCACAAAGATTTTCTCATATGTTTTCTTCTAGAAGTTTTACAGTTTTAGGTTTTACATCTAGTTCTATGATTCATTGAATTAATTTTTATATATTTCCAAGGTACAAATTGAGGTTCATTTTTAAAGATATTCCTACCAGTTATTCTAACACCAATTGTTGAAAACACTCTCTTTTCTCAGCTAAATTACCTTTGCACCTTTTTTGAAAATTGGTTCTCTCTCTCTCTCTCTTTCTCATTTTATATGTGTGTGTGTGTGTGTGTGTGTGTGTGTGTGTAATCAGTGTAGTTCTGGATTCTGTTCTACCCCATTAAACTTTTTGTCTATAGAAAAATAAGGCAGTACCATACTGTGTTAATCACTTTAACTTTATAATAAGTCTTCACGTCAGGTTGTGCAAGTCCTCCAACTTGGTTCTTTTTATAGTTACTGACTATTCTGAGTTCTTTGCTTTTCCACATGAATTTTAGAAGGTACTTATCAATTTCTACAAAATATTCTGCTGGGATTTTAATATAGAGATTTTGTTGAATCTAAATTAATTGGAGAGTGATTGACATCTTAACAATATTTAGTCTTTTCATTCATGAGCATGGTATATCTTTTCACTTACGTAGGTTTTTAAAATTTTCTATCCGCAATGTTTTGTAGTTTTCAGTGTACATATTCAGGGCTTGCATATTTTTGTCAGATTTATTCTTATGTGTTCACAGTTTTTGATGCTATTATATATGGAATCTTTTTTAAAATTTCCATTTCTGGCTGGGCGCGGTGGCTCAAGCCTGTAATCCCAGCGCTTTGGGAGGCCGAGACAGGCGGATCACGAGGTCAGGAGATTGAGACCATCCTGGCTAACACGGTGAAACCTCGTCTCTACTAAAAAATACAAAAAAAAACTAGCCAGGCGAGGTGGCGGGCGCCTGTAGTCCCAGCTACTCGGGAGGCTGAGGCAGGAGAATGGTGTGAACTTGGGAGGCGGAGCTTGCAGTGAGCTGAGATCCGGCCACTGCACTCCAGCCTGGGCGACAGAGCGAAACTCCGTCTGAAAAAAAAAAAAAAAAAAAAATTTCCATTTCTGATTGTTCCTAGTATGTAGAAATATAACAAGTTTTCTTATATTGATCTTGTATTTTGCAGCCTCGTTAAACTCACTTACTAATTTTGGTAACCTTTTTGGTAGGCTCCATTTGACTTTCCAAATAGGAAAGATTTTAATCTAGGGAATCGAAAGTTCACACAACCATTGGAAAGTCTGATGAAAGAAATTCAGGAAGTCTCCTATTATTGTTAATGAGATTAGAGTGCATCTTCCTAGAGGAGCAGTGATGTCCGCTGTGTGCTGCTATGGCTTTAGATCATCTGGAAGCTGCTGCAGAATGGGAAAGTCCTGCCTGTTGTTGCCTATGGTCTTTATGTAACTGTTTCTAGAGAATATTGACTTCTTTTCTGCTTTCCAGATCTAAGAAGGGTAGGGATCTAGGGACCTCTCCTTGGTGGCAGGTAATCTGGAACCCTACGGGGAATGGGATTTTGGAAAATACAGTTCCAGGCCATTTCCTGAAGTGCAGGGAAGATCAGGAGAGGTGGTGATGGCAGTTTGACAGTCTGACACTGAGGGCATTAATAGAGATACATTATTACTCAGTCATGGAAAAGTGACTTAGCAATATTGTGGAAAAACAGGAGTGTTAGGTGGCTGTAACTCAGTAAGATGTGATTTCCAAGAAAGCAAATGACCTCTTTAACAGTATTATCAGTGGTATATCATAGGGGACAAGTAAATGGCAGGCCCTCCCTATTTGGTGCTGCCTTGCCTGGTAATTGGATGAGGGTAGACAAACTGGAACATGTTTAAGGGATAATAATCCCAGTGGTAAGGGGGATAGAAAACCAGGTCGTGAGTGGAATGTGTGAAGGAACTAAGAATGTCTCGGATGCATCATGGATAACCGCACATTTTTGGAGAATTTGTTCCATGTGTTCTGAAAAGGAAGTTTTAGGACCAGGGAGTCGAAGCTATCAGGAGACACTTCTCAAGGCACTATGAAGAACTTCCTACCCAGCTGCACTAAGTTTGAGTAGGAAGCCACATCTCTCTTTGTTTGAGTTTGCTGAGCTGCCCAGCCAGAGTATGTAAAGCATGAGACGAATGTTCTTCAGGCACCATTCTAACCCTGAAATTTTTTGCGGGGAAAAATCTTTCAAATTGTTGGTTGTAGCTTTTGCCACATAGAATTTTGGAAAGTAAAAACAAGTTTTTAAAAATAGCTGGCTGGGCGCAGCGGCTCACGCCTCTAATCCCAGCATTTTAGGAGGCCAAGGCAGGTGGATCACTTGATATCAGGAGTTGGAGACCAGCCTGGCCAACATGGTGAAACCCCATCACTACTATAAAAATTAGCCGGGCGTGGCTGGGCGCGATGACTCACGCTTGTAATCCCAGCACTTTGGGAGACTGAGGCGGGTGGAACACGAGAGCAGGAGATCGAGACCATCCTGGCCAATATGGTGAAACCCTGTCTCTACTAAAATACAAAAAATTAGCCAGGTGTAGTGGTACGCGCTTGTAGCCCCAGCTACTCGGGAGGCTGAGGCAGGAGAATCACTTGCACCCGGGAGGCGGAGGTTGCAGTGAGCCAAGATCGCGCCACTGCACTCCAGCCTAGCAACAGAGTAAGACTCCATCTCAAAAAAAAAAAAAAGAAAAGAAATTAGCCGGGTGTGGTGTCTTGTTCCTGTAGTCCCCAGTCCCCAGCTACTTGGGAGGCTGAGGTAGAATTGCTAGAACCGTGGGGGCAGAGGTTGCAGTGAGCCGAGATCACGCCACTGCACTCCAACCTGGGCAACAGAGCAAGACTCGTCTCAAAAAAAAAAAAAAAATTATCAGCCGGGCGCAGTGGCTCATGCCTGTAATCCCAGCACTTTGGGAGGCCGAGGCGGGCGGATCACAAAGTCAAGAGATTGAGACCATCCTGGCCAACATGGTGAAACCCCATCTCTACTAAAAATACAAAAATTAACTGGGCTTGGTGGCAGGCACCTGTAGTCCCAGCTACTCGGGAGGCTGAGGCAGGAGCATCGCTTGGACCCGGGAGGCAGAGGTTGCAGTGAACTGAGATCTCACCATTGCACTCCAGCTTGGTGACAGCAAGACTATCTCAAAATAAATAAATAAATAAAAATTGTCTTTGTTTGGTTTGAGTAATTCCAGACAAACCAATTCCTTGCATGTGCCTTTAAATATGTAAACTGGGAAATTCATGAAAAGCTTGGAGTCAGAGGCTATGTCTGCAAAAGTCTGTTGCCGTATTTCATGGATTCTGAGCCTCACGTTCTTTTACTCACCTGAGATCTCTGAAGTCTGCATTCATCCTACAGTTGATGCCACCCTTGGATGTCTGGTGCCTTTCATTTGCTGTCATCCAGCTGGCAGTTGTCCTTGCCTGCACATGCACAGATTGATCCTAGCTATTCCTAATGTCATCATTTCAGTAGAGTTTCATGAAGTCTGCGCTACACGAGTTGTTTAATCTAAAATACCTTCCCAGGCCGAGTGTGGTGCTCACACCTGTAATCCCAACACTTTGAGAGGCCAGTGCAGGAGTATTGCTTGAGTCCAGACATTTAAGACTACCCTGGGCAACATAGCAAAACCCCATCTTTACAAAAAATTTAAAAATTAGCTGCACATGGTGGAGCATGTCTGTAGTCCCAGCCAGTTGGGAGGCTGAGGTAGGAGGATCACTCAAGCCCAGGAGTTTGAGGCTGCAGCGAACCATGGTCACACAATTGCACTCCTGTGGGATAGAGCAAGACCCTGTCTCAAAACAAACAAACAAAAAAACTTCACTAGGTTTATACTGTAATGTCGCATTGAAACACAGATAAAAATAATGAGGCATATGCTTGATATTGAGATTTTAACTAAGAAATGACTACAATTCTATATTTTCTTGAAAAGAAACAACCAAGTGCATACTTGTGTGCTGCTCAAAGATCTAGGGACCAGCAGCTTATTAGAAATGGAAAATTGCGGGCCCTGTCCCACAACCTTCTAAATAAGAATCTGCAATTAACAAGATTCCCATTAAAGTTTGAGAAGCATTGCTTTACACAGCCTCAGAAAGGAAGGTAACACTATGTAGAAGGAACTGTGTTACATTTTGTTACCAACATATAAAAGTGTTACCTATCACATGTCACGTAATAAAACTGAAGGCAGGAGAAATTTCTTTATCCCTTAAAATTAATAAAAAATCCTTTTACCTTAATCTTTCTAGTTTTAATGTTGTTTTCTTCTTATAAGCCACTTAGAATGATTTTTATGCCCTAGTGCTTTTTGGCCTTGTCTGCGAATTTAATATGTGCAAATTACATTAGCATCCCATTAAATTCCCTCAGATCCAGCAAATGAAAAAAATGTTAAGAATAAATCCAATATAGATATTTGGAGTACCTTACTATGGAATTTCCTCTGCCTGAATGGATATGTTCCAACATGCTTTTTGTGTGTGTGCATTGTTAATTAAAAACATTTTAAGTGGATACTTTGAGCACTTTGCACCACACCATGGAACTGGGGGTCCCATGGAAGCTTTTTTTCTTTTCCTGCACATTCAGGAAATTGCCGTTACAAGGGTAGGCTCCAGGACCACGTCATCCCTATAATGCTCCCTGAGAAGATGGGTGCCCTGTGTGTCCTCCAATAAAGTCATGCATGTACCTTACTGGCACAGCATAAATCACTTCCCCATCTCTAATTGTGAAGGAGTCTTGGAAGTAGGCCAGTGGAGCTTGGAATTGATGTTGACTGAGCTGATGAAGATACCACCACAAAGTGAAATCATAGCTCAGTGACTAGTACGCCACTAAAATTCCTGGGAAAAGAATTGTCTTGTGAATTATGTGTAAGAGGAGCATTTTAAATACCCTTTAAATATCTGCTGTAGTTAAGAAATACTTGATCAATTAAACTAACAATTTGAGCATGTTAGGATGAAGTGTAGATTCTAGAATATTTTTGGAAATCTATTTCTTTAATGTGGGGACTAAATGATTTCTCAAATTCCTTTTGACTCTTATGTGACTTTCATAAAGAAAATGGTTTAAAGTAGGAGTCCTTGACAAAATTTCAAACAGGAGACCAAAAGATGAGTCAATGTTTGAAGCTCTTTTTTTTTAATCGAAATTTTTGAGATAACTGTAGGTTCACATGCCAGAAGCAAGGCAGAGATTCTGTATGCCATTCCACCAATGGTAGCTTCTTGCAGAACTGTAATACAATGTCCCAACCCAGATTCCGATATAATCTGCCAAAGTTTGATTTCCCCAGTTTTACTTGTATTTAATTGCCTATGTGTTTAGTTCTATTCAATTTTATCACATGTAGGTTCATGTACCCACCACCACTGTCAAATACAGGACAGTTCTGTCACCATAAGGGTCACTAGTGTCACCCTTTTGATTAACCACTCCTGCCTCACCCCACCTCCCTTTGTGTCCTCTGGCACCCAACCACTTGTCATCTCAGAAATGTTATCTAAGTGGAATCTACAGTTTGACACTTTTGGGAGTGGCTTTTCTCATTCGGCATAATTCCATGGAGATTCATCCAAGTTGGTGTATTATTAATGGTTTGTTCCTTTTTATTGTGGAGTTCTTTTTAATCTTTTACAGTATTCGTTTACTTCTGGCATAGTTCCCATGTTGGGTGGCTCTGTTCCTGTTCGGGTCTGTCTGCTCAGTTTTGTGGAGTTGGGACTAGGACCAAAGGTGCTGCCACCCTTCTGATCACAGCGTGTCAGGGGTAGGTTTTGATGCTGTCACAGCCAGTCATCCAGACCTTAATGGAAAGGAAGATGCTCCTGGGAATGTGCAACCATTTCCTGTCAAGATGAATCCTGGCTGTTCTTCTGAATGAAGGTTCTTACCATCCTTTCACTCCCATCAGCGTACAGGTGGAGATTTGTATGTTCAAGTGTGAAATTGTCAGCCCTGCCTCTCCTGCATGTTTGAGGCACAATAGGCTCAGAGACATGCATACAGGAACCATTGGTCATGACTCTAGTTTGTGGAAAGAAGTTGATCTCTTGGCTGGCGTGATGGCTCATACCTATAATCCCAACATTTTGGGAGGTCGAGGCGGGTGGATTATCTGAGGTCAGGAGTTCGAGACCAGCCTGACCAACATGGTGAAACCCCATCTCTACTAAAAATAGAAAAATTAGCTGGGCGTAGTGGCGCATGCCTGTAATCCCAGCGTCTCAGGAGACTGAGGCAGGAGAATCACTTGAACCTGGGAGGTGAAGGCTGCAGTGAGCTGAGATCGCGCCACTGCACTCGGGAGATGGCATGAGACTCTGTCACAAAAACAAAAGTTGATCTCTTACCTGGATCATTACAAGCTTGAATTCACACATCCAAGATTCTGGTACTTTCAAAACAGCAAAGGCACTGCAGGCTCTCTTCAGAGTATTCTAAAGTGTGTAGAGACAGGGAACAGAGCAAGGAGATCACAGTTTCCTGCCCTGAAGGTGCTGTCTGGGTTGTGAGGTGAGGTAGGACTATTTAAAAAGTGGAATTTAGAGCCCCAGGAAGGCAGGCAGCACTATGTCTTGTTTGTTGCTGATTTCTTGGCATCAGTCTGGTGCCTGGCATCAAGTGAGCACTGAGATACTGAGGGAACTGATGTGGTGGAAGGCAACCTTTCAGCCACAATGCCCAGTTCTTCTGGTGCAGATGAGGGTGACTACCAAGTAAGCCCAGAAAACCAGAGAAGGTGTGGGTGTGTGTCTGGGGAGGCTTGCTGCTGAGAGGGCAGAAGTGAGGGGAGCCATCTCCCTGCTCCCAAACTCACACCCAGCACTTTCCCATATCGGGCCCTGGGACTTCTCTTCTCGACCTGGTCACTCATCTCCCAGGTGACTTTCTTCATGGGGGGGTCTGGATGTCCCTGCCTCACAGATGCCCGCTGCAGATGCCTCCTGGAAGGCAGCCTCCTCTTCCCATCTCTTCCCTCTTAGACACTCTGGCCCCTTTCCAGCTTTTTTGTCTTCGTGGCATTGCCTGGCGTTGTGTGTGTTTTGTTTTGTTTTGTTTTGTTTTTTTGAGACGGAGTCTCGCTCTGTCACCCAGGCTGGAGTGCAGTGGCCGGATCTCAGCTCACTGCAAGCTCCGCCTCCCAGGTTTACGCCATTCTCCTGCCTCAGCCTCCCGAGTAGCTGGGACTACAGGCGCCGCCACCTTGCCTGGCTAGTTTTTTGTATTTTTTTAGTAGAGACGGGGTTTCACCATGTTAGCCAGGATGGTCTCGATCTCCTGACCTTGTGATCCGCCCATCTCGGCCTCCCAAAGTGCTGGGATTACAGGCTTCAGCCACCGCGCCTGGCGTGTGTATGTTTTTTATGTCTCCTATCTAGAATGTCAGCTCCCTGAGGGCAGGGACCATCCTTCTTTTGCATAGTCTTATATCCTCAGTGCATCACAGACTAGTGCCTGGCATATCATAGTCACTCATCATATGTTTATTAGATGATTTAGTTCGTTGTTTTGAGGCTGTTCTTTAAGTGCATGTCCGCCGGGAGCTAGAAAGTTTTGCTCGCTCTTTAATTATGCATTTTGGTAGCATTTACTTGGAGGCCCTACTGTGTTTTGGGTGTTTGTGCCACGGACATAGGGCACGGAGAAGAGGAAGGTTCATTCCCCTTCCCTTGTGTTCAGAGGCTTCATCTGTGGCAAACACACACACGCTCGGCTGGCCACACGCTGGCCGCACACACTTGGCTCACCATTGTCTGGAGTGGTGGGTGCTCTGGTGGAGCAGGCCAGCCCGCCGAGGGCAAGGTTGACAGCTGAGGGAGAGGTAGGCCTCCTGACTGAAGCTGAGGAGAAGAAGAAATTTTGGAAGTTTTGCGTTTAGGTGCTTGTGTTCAGTCCCAATTTGATTCCTTATTCAATTACCAGAAAATGTGTGCTGGTTAATTTAGAAAATGCATTCCCTGTGAGGAGATCCCCCCCTCCCCCAACCCCTGCATCCTGCTTCTGGTCTCGTCCCTGCCACCTCCTCCCTTACTCCCTGTACTGCATTCTGGCTGCCATTCCTCAGATGCACCAGTCTCACTCATTGACATTTGCCATTCCCTCTCTCTGGAATATTCTCGCCCAGATACCCACATGGCCCCATCCCTCACCTCAATGAGTCTCCATTCTCATGCAACTGTATCAGAGGCCTTTTCTAACTGTTATGTGGAAGGTGTTCCTCTCCCTACCTCTCTCCTTCTCTGTTAGGTGAACTGTCCTCTCCTGAGCACTGTCGTCGCCTGAGCTGTGTATTTTATGCATGCATCTTGTTGTATACCTTGTTCATTTGTTGTCTGTCTCCCCCACTAGGATCTAAGTCGCATGAGAGCCAAAGCTCGGTTTTGTTAATGCCAGATCTCCAGTGCTTAGAAAAAGTGCCTGGCTTGGCCAGGCGCATTGGCTCATGCCTGTAATTCCAGCACTTTGGGAGGCCGAGGCAGGTGGATCACTTGAGGTCAAGAGTTCAAGACCAGGCCAGCCAACATAGTGAGACCTCCCCCATCTCTACTAAAAATACAAAAATTAGCCGGGCGTGGTGGCAGGCGCCTGTAATCCTAGCTACTCAGGAGGCTGAGGCATGAGAATC
>NW_012120154.1:1034233-1036311 GCF_000951035.1 Colobus angolensis palliatus | reverse complement strand
CTCCAGCCCGGGCGGCAGAGTGAGACTCCGTCTCAAAAAAAAAAAAAAAGGATGAGTCAGTTCCTGGGCATCCTAGTAGAAGAGAGCCAAGTCAGTCTGTGCCTATTATCACCCCTGGTAAAAGCAGCCATGCTGCAGAAAGTCATTTCAGGTGCTCTGATGCTGCCAATGACTGGTGTCATCTGCCTTGAGACCTTAAGGGCCAAACGAGGCGGGGCAATAGTTATGGGGTCTACAGAAGAAGGCAAGTTTCTCTAGAGTTGGAGTTACTGGGGATGGTGCTGTTAAAGCAAGTGGATATTGAGCTAGGACTTGACACTAGGGTAAGGTGTGATGGACATTAAAGAGGATGGTTTTTGTCAGGCATGCAGAATGGATGAGGAAAATGTAAAAGCTAGAACTGTACTATGAATGGCTTTGAATGCCAATTACAGATGCTCCAAACTCTTAGCCTTCCCTTTGCATGGTCTCGGACCACTGGAGGATTGAGTTCTGGGATGCAGCCTGTTCTTAGGAATGTCGGCATCATTGTTTTTTGGTGTTCTGAACTTGTATGCAGGGCGGCTTTGCTATACCTCAGCTTAAGTGAATATTGGGTGTTTTCTTTTTTTCTTTTTCTTTCTTTTTTTTTTTTTTTGAGACTGAGTCTTGCTTTGTCGCCCAGGCTGGAGTGCAGTGGTGCGATCTTGGCTCACTGCAACCTCTGCCTCCCAGGTTCAAGCGATTCTCCTGTCTCAGCCTCCCGAGTAGCTGGGATTACAGGTACCTGCCACGATGTCCAGCTAATTTTTTTGTATTTTTAGTAGAGATGGGGTTTCACCATGTTGGCTAGGCTGATCTCAAATTCCTGACCTCATGATCTACCCGCCTCAGCCTCTGAAAGTGCTGGGATTACAGGCATGAGCCACTGTGCCCGGCCGAATATTGGGCATTTTCTGTTCAGCTACAAGTCACTTCTACTTTCCTCTACTATTATTGTAAAAAATTAAGAAGAAAACACTGTTATATTCTCTCTTAACCTGAGAGGTTCTCAAGAGTAGTTTGGCTTTTTACCATGCAGAATTTATTCTAGATTATGGTGTTTGCACTTGCTTTATCTTTTGCCTGCCTGCACAGTACCTCCCACACGTTCGTCCCCTGCAGTGGCAATATTAAAACCCTCAGCTCCCCTAGACAATGCTTCCTTACCTTTTCAGGTCAAGACACACAGGGAAAAGATTTGTAGAGCACACTGGCGTAAATAGATGAGGTTGGATTGGGCTAGCAGCTGCCCCAGGCTGGGCTGTAAGGAGTTTGAGGGGCTTTGTGTTCCGTATGTACTTGGAAGCTGGGTGCACCTATAAACTGTTGTTGGCACAAAGTTAGGGAATTGGAGGTGCCCGTCGTATTGCCTGGGAAGCTGTAGTAGAGACTCAGTAAATACTTAACTGAATTTGTTGAATGAATTACATAATTTGAAAGTGATGAGCTTCATATCTGGCTGTATATTTAGAGACGAGAGAAAATATGAACGACTTCTCTTGCCCTTCATACTTAGAAGCAATTGATGATCAAGTAGGAACCGCCTAGTCACTTGGCATTTGCGTTCGTTGCTGTATGGGAGGCGTTTTTTTGTTGTTTGTGTTGGAGACAGGGTCTCACTCTGTTGCCCACACTGGAGTGCAGTGGCACGATTATGACTCACTGCAGCCTCAACTTCCTGGGCTCAGGTGATGGGAGGTTTCATTTTTGAGGCGTAAATCAGGTAATAATGCTTACAAGTATAGGTTTAAACAAGAATTTTGAGCAATTTCTCAACCCTAGCTACATGTTAGAACCACTTGGAGGGACTTCTCAAAATCCCTGGAGATTTCTATGTAATTGACCCTGGGGTACTGCCTGAGCAATAATTTTATGTTGGTTGTTTGTATTTTCTTTTGTTTTTGGAAACAATCTGGAACTTACAGAGTTTGAATCTGTATGATTTTAAAAAGCCTTTTTCCCCCTGAGTCATTTGAGAATTAACTGCAGATCCAGTGCCCTGTCACCTGGGCAATATAGTATATTGCAGCATACGCTTAAAATTATGTAGAATTAAA
>NW_012120154.1:1018427-1033802 GCF_000951035.1 Colobus angolensis palliatus | reverse complement strand
TTTTTAGTAGAGACGGGGTTTCACCGTGTTAGCCAGGATGGTCTCGATCTCCTGACCTCGTGATCCGCCCGTCTCGGCCTCCCAAAGCTCTGGGATTACAGGCTTGAGCCACCGCGCCCGGCAATATAGTATATTTCTAACAAAAAGAACATTCTGGTGTAGAACCACAATGTAACCATCATAGGAAAAAAATTAATACACTGATACATTACCACCACTTACTCTTGATCTCCATTCAGGGTGTGACATTTGCCACACATTACATTTGGTTGTTACGTCTTTTCAGTCTCCTTTCATTTGGAACAGTTCCTCAGTCTTTCCTCGACTGTCATAGCCTTCAAACTTTTGAAGACTGCAGGCCAGTGTGTTTTGTAGAATGCCTCTGAATGCGGAGTTGTCTGACAGTTACTTGGATGGTATTCGGGTTAAAAACACTTTTAAAAGGGGTATCACAGAATCAATGCTGTGTTCTTCTTACAGCACCCTGTCGGGTAACTCCCAGTTTGAATTTGTCTCGTAATTGATGATGATGTTCACATGGATTACTTGATTAAGGTGATATCTTGACAGGCTTCTCCTTGACTTAATTACTCTTCTCAACCCTTTATCACAAGTATTTTATGGGGAGGTGCTGTGAAACTATGTGACTATTCCATTCCTCATTTCAATGTATTCGTTTGCTTATTTCTCTCTGTATGAACTTGTGTTTTCTTATTTTATACAATGGCTTATAGTCTCTTACTATAATTACTTATTTTGATGCTGATGTTGTTCCAGATTTAGCTTGTAGGAGCACTTCAGACTGTCTTCTGTGGTCATTTGATGGATCCCATCATTCTTTGAGCACTCTTTTGCTTCTTGGCAAACGTACATTCCAGGTTCATCTTGTACTTTCCTTATCCTATCCCAGAATTAGCTATTTTTCTCAGAGAACTCTGGTTTATTTAGTGAAGAATGGAAGCTGCAAAAGTGGGTGCTAAGTGTGTTCATTGTTATTTGGATGTTGCTTGTTCTCTAGCCCTCAGAGTGACAGAGCTAAGGGAATAAGCGTGTGTGTGTTTGTGTGTGTGTGTGTGTGTGTGTGAAGGAATCTATATTCACATATCTCACATGTACACAAAGTTACAGCTAATATTTATTATGTCTGTATATATTGGAAACCATGAGTTCATGTCAGTAACTAATTTAGATCCAAGCCCAAAGAGTTCATTTGAGTTTTCTCCCTTTTCTTCCATTTGTGTAACTTATTTTCTCAACAGTGAGAAACATGGCTGTCATTATTCTTTTTTTTTCCTTGAGACGGAATTTCTCTTTTGTTGCCCAGGCTGCAGTGTAGTGGCATGACTTCAGCTCACTGCAACCTCCACCTCCTGGGTTCAAGCGATTCTCCTGCCTCAGCCTCCTGAGTAGCTGGGATTACAGGCATGCACCACCACACCCAGCTAATTTTGTATTTTTAGTAGAGATGGGGTTTCTGCATGTTGGTCAGACTGGTCTTGAACTCCTGACCTCAGGTGATCCACCTGCCTTGGCCTCCCAAAGTGCTGAGATGACAAGTGTGAGCCACCATGCCTGGCCCTATTATTCTTACTATACTTAAACAGTGCATCAGTCTCCTGTATGTAACCCATCTCCATCACCGCCCCCATAGATGCCTTCTCTGCATAGACACCCATTGCTCTCTGCTTGGGCTCTGACTCGGAATAGGGTTTTTGTTTGTTTGTTTTTGAGATGGAGTCTCGCTCTGTTGCCCAGGCTGGAGTGCAGTGATGTAATCTTGGCTCACTGCAACCTCTGCCTCCGGGTTCAAGCAATTCTCCTGCCTCAGCCTCCTGAGTAGCTGGGACTACAGGTGTGTGCCACCACGCCCAGCTAATTTTTTGTATTTTTAGTAGAGACGGGATTTCACCATGTTAGCCAGGATGGTCTGGATCTCCTGACGTTGTGATCCACCTGTCTCAGCCTCCCATAGTGCTGGGATTACACACGTGAGCCACTGCGCCCAGCCAGGATTTTTTTAAAGCTCACCAAATGGTGCTAATGTGCAACCTAGATAGAGAACAGGACTGAATTAGAAGAAAGGTGAGACTCACACTATTTGATTTATTGTTAAGTAAATGGCAGGTTTTTAAGCCAGGTTTGGCAAAGTAGATTCTTCCTAAGGAAGTGAAATTTAAAGAGAACACTAAATCCTACCAAGATGCGTGGTTAAAACAAAACAAAACAAAACAAAAAACAGGGTGAAAGTATAGCCTGTCACCTGGAAAGCTTTGAAATATATCTGTTTTAGAAATGAATTTACTTCTGTTGTGCATGAATTTCAGTCTATTTCCCTGAATTGCCTGTTTATAGGGACAATATTTGAAAAGGTTAGTTTGTTTTTGAAGAACATGTTTGATTAAAACCCCCTTTTTTGACGTTTTATTTTATTTATTTATTTATTATTGATTATTGATTCATTTATTTATTTTGCTCATGTTGCCCAGGCCGGAGTACGATGATATGATCTTGGCTCACTGCAACCTCTGCCTCCCAGGTTCAAGCGATTCTCCTTTCTCAGCCTCCCGAGTAGCTGGGATTATAGGTGCCCACCACCACACCCAGCTAATTTTTGTGTTTTTAGTAGAGATGGGATTTCACCGTGTCCCCCAGGCCGGTCTCGAACTCCTGACCTCAGGTGATCCACCCACCTTGGCCTCCCAAAGTGCTGGGATTACAAGCGTGAGTCACTGCACTCAGCCAACATTGCATTTTTTAAAATAAACTTTTAATTTTAGAATAATTTTAGATTTAGAAAAAAATGACAATGTAATACTTTTTTTTTTTTGTAAACACCAAATCTTTAAACAGGAAATATTCAGGCTGTGGTTGCTCCTTTTCTGTAGTTGGTTTCACTGTAAAATGTAGAAGCCAAGTTACAGCAACTTGGGCGTGAGGAACCCCATCCACTCCTTCCACTTACAGCCAGAGGAAGCAAAAGGCTCTTAGGGCCAAATATAACAGGACCCATGGCCAGTCTGCCTGAGATGGTCAAAGTCCATCTTACCGGTGTTTGTAAATCCATTTTCTTAAAGGAGGGCACTGCTGCTGCAGGTGGATTTTCTCCACGCGTTTCACACCTAGACAGAGGCACACAATCTGACTCCAAAGAAATCCAGCATGAGACCTAAGGAAATTTCAGTAAAATCTCCTCCTTGGTTGGGTGGATTTTGCATGATAGGCTTTTATATCTTTATACCCAGAGGTGCAGAAGGAGAAAGGCTAATAATATTTGAATGGGGACAAAGTCAGTGACAACATGTAGGTAAAATCATTTTTAAGCCTTTTTTTCTATAAATAAAACATTATTATGTATTCACGAGAGCCCACCTCAGTTTTCGTCTATGGCTCCTTTTGTATAGTTTCAGTATGTTAAACTAGATCTCTGCTGCCCAAAGTTGAGTCCTTCAGGAACCATCTTTATGATTTTGCCGTGTTTGCAAACCTGTGACTCCCTTAACCTTTAATTTGACTCACTTGTAATTCGGCTTTATTCTAGGTGATCTCTGTGAAACCATGGATTTGTTATCTGTTGGGTGTTCTGAGGACCTGGGAACTAGATCTTAAAGTCTCCTTACAGCAATGGAATTCCATAAGCATAGAGTCTGGGGTTTCCCACTGTGAGCTTTGAAGTTACTGCGGTTGGTTGAATGTATGTTTTTTCCCATTTGATACATAGAGTGAAAGTTGACAGCATTCCAATAAATGTTACTTTTCAAATGTGTGCTGTAAATTACAGTCTCTTAATAATTCTTCAGATTCAGCACATTTCTCCAACTAGAATGTTTATGATTGTATATCATTTTTATTCTAATTCAGTGGAGCAAAACCTGATTGTCTTAATGCATGTGTACGGGAAGATGTAGTAGTGAATTCACCCAATAGGGAATACATTTATTTATTTTATTTTATTTTATTTTTTTTGAGGCAGAGTCTGGCTCTGTTGACTGGGCTGGAGTGCAGTGGTGCGATCTCGGCTCACTGCAAGCTGTACCTCCCGGGTTCCAGTGATTCTCCTGCCTCAGCCTCCCCAGTAGCTGGAACTACAGGCGCCTGCCACCACGTCCGGCTAATTTTTGTATTTTTAGTAGAGACGGGATTTCACTATGTTGACCAGGCTGGTCTCAGACTCCTGACCTCAAGTGATCTGCCCACCTTGGCCTCCCAGAGTGCTGGGATTACAGGCGTTAACCACCACACCTGGCCTGGAATACATTGATTTATAGGACACTCAGTACCTGCCTTAGAAAACACAAGTAGAAAATATATAAAACATATAGTATTAATAATAAATATAGAAAAAAAAATTTGGAATACAGAGCATAGAGCTTTATGTTCACCACTCTGAAGATGTCATGGAAAAACATCTAATTTATGATAAATACATATGTACCATAATTGAGTTAATATATTCTGCATTATCTGTGAGGAATACTGCCCAGAAGCCATCTGGATATTGTCATATTCAAATCAGGTCCTTTGCTGAGTGGAACTGTATTAATCGTGTGTGTGTTTGTGTGTGTGTTCTTTTAGGTAAGATATTACAAAAGCTCACCTTAATAGGCTTCTTTGAAACCAAACTTAATGTCATGTTTTGCAAAAGGGATGACAAACCAAGATGTGGGAGTAATTAAATGTGAGTTTTATGCATCCTTTTGATTTAAATGAAATACTGTGTTCTACTCAGTCACAGAGGTGAAATGTCGTCTTGCACACCATTTACAAGCATTTAATTTGCTACAGAAATGGGTTGTGAATATAGATGTATAACCTTCTGCTATGATGTTACTTTAACAGAGAGAAGGAGCAAGAAAGGGAAGAACAGTTAATGGAAGACAAGAAAAGGAAGAAAGAGGATAAAAAGAAAAAAGAAGCCACTCAGAAGGTGAGTTTAATCAGTTAAGTCTGTCTTTATATCCACTAGGCATCCGGCATCCAGAAGAAGAAACTGTCTTGGCTTGAATACCCGATACTGTTTTTTTTTTTCTCTGAGATAGAGTCTCGCTCTGTCGCTCAGGCTGGAGTGCAGTGGCACCATCTTGGCTCACTGCAACCTCTGCCTCCTGGGTTTAAGCGATTCTCCTGTCTCAGCCTTCTGAGTAGCTGGGATTACAGGCGCCTGCCACCACGTCCAGCTAATTTTTGTATTTTTAGTAGAGACAGGGTTTCACCATGTTGGCCAGGCTGATCTCGAACTCCTGTCCTCATAATCCACCTGCCTCGGCCCCCCAAAGTGCTGGGATTACAGGTGTGAGCCACTGCACCTGGCCTGAATACCTGATATCTCAGTAACGGTACTTGAGACATTAGTTTACTTAAAAGTTTTCATATTTGGAAGTGGGAGAAAGTTCAAGGTCTGCATTTGTTACCATAAAGTAGATGTTAAATAATGCTATGGCTGATTTTTTGAAAACAACAGTAAACAATATTAGAAAGTCAAGAGAGCTTTCAAACTCTCAATTCTTGTTGTATTTTATTTGTATATTAATTTAATCTACATTTTCTTAAGCCTATAGAATAACTTTTAAAAACTGGCTGGAGGTTGCCCCGGTGTTCTTTTGGTCCCCCCATGGTGCCGTGTCTAGATGAGTCTACCTTCGGAGAATTACAAGTAGAAATCCCTCTTGGAAAGGATCTAGTGAGCCCACATAGTGCTTTGGAGGATATGGCATTGTGTGGCTTTGAGGAATTGGTTAGAGAAAACAAGAGATGCTAAAAGAAAAAAGACAAAGGGCTGACGGCTGTCACCTCTCAGGTCTCAGGTGAGCGGTTTGTCCAGCAGAGTTGTCTAAGGCAGCGTGGTTAGAATGAGCCTGCCCTCCCTGTTTGCTTCAGAGCATGCCTCTCTACCCTGTCCGTTGTCTGATCTTACCTGTTTCCCCACCTTACCATTCTTTTTGCATCTCTTAACTTGGGCTGTGGCTCAGCAGGGGTTACTTTGGTGCCTTTTTTGGAGGCAAGGTGATTTTCTGTCAGGTATTGTTACGCTATGTAAAGCGTTTGCGAAGCAGGGCCTACTGTGGGACAGGTTTGAGGGTCCCTGTGTTGGTGCTAGTTATGGAAGCTAAGTTTAGGGAGAAAGAAACTGTGACAAGGTTCAGAGGAAACTCTAGGTTTAGAACAGTCAAGCCAATCAAACACAAGCCAGTATAACACTGCATGTTTTTCCAGCATTATTGGATATGGCATGTCTCATAACTCAATTTTTTGAATTATTGAAATAATAATGTGTGAGTATCAACATAAGAAAAATTCTGAAAATAGTTTCTGAACTGGATTGCATGGGTCCCTGCCATGTTAAATATATGAAATGTAATTTTATCTTTTCTTCATGACTTAATTAAGAGGAACATTCATTATTATTTGGTGCTATAGTAGACCGCTGTGCTCTTGAAGATTTTGTCTGCTTTTAATTGTGTTTGTTTCTATTAATAGTGGTATATTCTCCATCACATCTTCACGCTGTCAGGGTACCTACTTCTAATGTGTTGCTTCTCACCTGAGTTTGTTAGAATTGCCTAAAATTCTGGAGTGAAAAGTCTGAACAAAGAAGCCAGACTGCCTGGTTTGGTGGTTCATGCCTGTAATCCCAACGCTTTGGGAGGCCAAGGCAGGCGGATCACTTGAGTCCAGGAGTTTGAGACCAGCCTTGCCAACATGAAAACCCCGTCTCTACCGAAAAAAAAAAAAAGAAAAAAGTTAGCCGAGTATGGTGGTGCACACCTGTGGTCCCAGCTACTTTGGAAGCTGAGGTAGAAGGATCACTCGAGCCCAGGAGGCGGAGGTTGCAATGCGTAGAGATTGCACCACTGCACCCCAGCCTGGGTGACAGAGTGAAATCTCGTGTCCGAAATAATAATAATAATAATAATAAAAGTCAGATAACAGCCCAGAGACGTTTTTGTACTTCCCTTTGGGTCCATGGCCACATGCCCTGTCACTGAGGTTGCAGTATGCAGCTCCACCAGCTGTGGGGTGTTTGTAGCATTGACCCTGTGGCTTCTGGGCTCTTTTCCCTGTGCCTCGCACACATTGTGCCCTCCACCTCCAGCTGGAGTGATGTGAGATTAAATCTCAGTGAAAGTTTTCTTTCCTTAGGACACTCACACGTTTTGTCTACTAAGTTGTTACAAAAATCGGATTTTGCAGTCTCTGGAAATGAGTGGTTAATAGACTGGGTACCAAGGAACTTGAGCAAAGGCTGTTAACAAGAGGATGCCAAACAGAGTGATTTAGAGAGTATATATTCCTTCTTCATTTTTAACATACATAACAGTGTTTTCTTAAACTACAAATATCAATATCTAAAATGATTAATAAAATACGCCTCTGTAAACTTTCATTGGATTCCACAAAGAAAAATGCTTTAAAATAAAGATGGTGTGAAGTTGAGAGTGAATGAGATTATTTATGCAGAGAATGTAGTTTATGTAGCTGGATAATCGCTCCTGTGTGCTTTCATCTGCATTAAGAGCTGATTAAGAAGTGATGGCAAAGGGGAAAATCACCGTAAATAAAATTTCTAAGTGATTGATTTTATGAACAGTAAAAATTCTATCGTTTTTGCTCAAAAATGTTCCAGATCAGCTTGACACAGAATCTAGGCTGACGCAGGCTGATGCGTGGCCTTTGATCTTGTTTTATTATACTGAACCATTGCATAATTTCAGAATTAAATTCTGATTTAGCAGTTTTAAGGAGAACACAAAGCTTACCATGTGATTATCTTCGTGGCTTCCAACCTTATTGTAGAGACAACGCCTCAGCTAGGAGCCATAAAATGTGCTATGATGCAAAGAATCGTGGAGAACGTGCCAGAGGTCTATCATGTGGTCAGTGGTTCATTCATTCAGTCTGCAAACATTTGTGGTGCCTCTTCTAAGGGCTTCCACATCTTTCATGCTGCTTTCCCCAGTGCTTTATGACCACCTCTTTGTGTCCATCTTCACTGTTTGACTGACTGTAAGTTTCTTGGTTTTGTTTGTATTTGTATTGCCAGTAACTAGGGCAGTGCCTGGTGCAGAATAATCACCCAGAAATTGTTTAATAAGTGAATGGTCAAGAATGAAGGTGGAAACATAATTTTTTTGAAGAATTGACACTTCCTTAAAGCTAAAACGAAGTTACTTCCACACAGAAATTAAGCATGAGCCTTTTCCAGTGTTCATTGGTTGTAGCAGTTGGCTCTTCCTGGAGCCATCACTGAGTAAACTGTTAGATATCCATTCATGAGAGAGGTGTCAAAGAAGGATTCCATTCACATTCATTTAGGCTGATGCTGCTAATTGTTTAGTGTTGGCAGAACACATGCTTTGATTGTCCAGCTTTTTGCCGTCTGGGGGACAGCTCTTAACAGAACCCACATGATAAGACATATTTGACATTATTTGGGTTTGTTGCTTACAATGGGAAGGCACTGACTTCCTGTATATGACTGCTCTTCAAAATGGCATTCTAAGAAATAGTTACAATGGTATAAAACCTAAATTGCCTTTGGGAATTGGTAAGTGGCTGCACATCGTTCATTCTTGGATAAGTGGAGATATAGAAAAATTATACAAGAGTATTTTCAGTATAATTGAGCTCTGTAACAGTACTGGGAAACATTCATTTTTAAGACACTGGGTTCCACAAATTCACTGTAATAGAATTAGCTTGTCATTTAACACAGGAATGTAGGAAACACACCAGGATGTTTTACAGGTGGATCCTTTAACTCCTATTTAGAGTCTGATGATGTGCTGGGATCCATCACAAGGTGGGCTGGTCAGCTACAGGACCTTCCTTCCAAAGATGATTGTGTTTTCGTGAACCCCCATGGCCATAATCCAGTATGATTACCAGCCACAAATCATCAAACTTCTTCTTTGCTATATGAATATTTTTATTACAAAAGTCAGATAACCAAATAAAAATGCTTTAAAAGATTAACAGTTGGGAAAATGAGTCAGAATCACCCGTGATCTCAATAACTTAATGTAACCACTATTGCAATGATGGCATAGTTCCTTTTGGATGTTTTGCTTGTGTATCACCTTTTGTTTTATTGTTATAAATTAGATGCCCGCCTTTATTTTCCCCTCTTAAAAATATCAGAAGCAGTTTTCTACAAGGCTCCTAATCATCGTTTCCAAACTCTCTGAAGTCCATTACTGTGTTCAGCCTGTCCAGCCTTCTAGAGGTTAATCATTTCTGTAGACGTATTAGTTACTATATAAAGAAATACTTTTTTTAAACAAAGCACCCTTGATTTGTCCAAAATTTACATATTTCAGTCTTAGTGCTGTACTTCATGATGTTTTATATAAATGTTGATAATAACAGCAAACATTTATTGAGCACTGCATAGCATATCTGATTTAATCCTTACAGCAGTCCTTTGCAGGGATATACTATTATTATCTCCATTCAACAGATAATAGAAAACTGGGGATCTCATAGCCAGAAAGTGACAAGGTTTGGTTTTGAATCCTGCTTTCCGACCATGATGTCTGGTGCCTCTGATGACAAGTCCCTGAAGTTTTGCTTTTTAGATTTGAGATCAAGTGTTTGTGTCTATACCCATAGGGGAATCTTTTTGTGTCTATGGCTAATTTAGTTTCTGGGCCACATTCATGTGATTTTTCTCTAGTCATAGCAATCAAAATGCAAGTAGCATTCTCAGTACAGGGACCTCATCCTATAATGAGTGGAATGCTTTTTAGTTTTACTATTCTTCCTAATGGTGGTCATGTAAATTATAGCTGGACATATGGCCACAGTCTTTGGAAGGATGTCTGAACTGACTCCCAGCTCCTTTTTCCGGATTTCAGCTATGGCTGTGTGCCTGACAGCTTGGATTACTTGAGTTATCAGACTAAAGTAGTCTGAAAATATAGTACTGAATTAAAAAGCAAATCTCATTTACTTTTATCTGTTTATTTTGCAGGTCACGGAACAAAAAACCAAAGGTAAGTTTTTTTTTTCTCTTTAAATTATTTAGAACCTTTTGTGTTTAGCTTTTACACTGTTGCTGACTCAGCCTCCAATCCACTGAAAAGAGAGTGGGCGTAGAGTAATTAAGGTAGGTTGTTTGCAGTCACTGAAGAGCAGTAATGATAAATTGAAAATACTTGTATTAGTGTTTCTAGTTGGCCTTAAATTTTTTAGGAGTCGAAAGAGTAAATACCTTGTTTTAAAAAATATATTGGTCATGGCTGGGCACAGTGGCTCACGCCTGTAATCCCAGCACTTTGAGAGTCTGGATCACCTGAGGTCAGGAGTTTGAGACCAACCTGGCCAACATGGCTGAGACCCCATCTCTACTAAAAGTAGAAAATTAGCCAGACATGGTGGCTCATGCCTGTAATTGCAACTCCTTGGGAGGCTGAGGCATGAGAATCACTTGAACCCAGGAGGCAGAGGTTGCAGTGAGCCGAGATAATGCCACTGCACTCCAGCCTGGGCAACAAAGCAAGACTCTATCTCAAAAAAAAAAAAAAAAAAAAAGTATGTGGGTCATGATTTTGAATTGAACCTTTTCAAAACTTTTTTTTAGAATAATAGCAAAAAACAAACACCAGCTTTTAATTTACAGGTGCGAATTACAACGGTTTGTCAACCACCTTGACAGATAGCATACATTGAGTCTGATAATGGAATATTGCACCTAGGATGTTTACTCTGCCTTCTAAGCTAAAACTTGGACTAGGCCGGGCACGGTGGCTCAAGCCTGTAATCCCAGCACTTTGGGAGGCCGAGACGGGCGGATCACGAGGTCAGAAGATCGAGACCATCCTGGCTAACACGGTGAAACCCCGTCTCTACTAAAAATACAAAAACTAGCCGGGTGAGGTGGCGGGCGCCTGTAGTCCCAGCTACTCTGGAGGCTGAGGCAGGAGAATGGCGTAAACCCGGGAGGCGGAGATTGCAGTGAGCTGAGATCCGGCCACTGCACTCCAGTCCGGGCGACAGAGCGAGACTCCGCCTCAAAAAAAAAAAAAAACTTGGAATATACTTTTTTAAAAGATAATATATTTTGAGTAGCTTAACTCTGTTAAAAAATGTTATAAACGGGAGCAGGTGCCCCTTGGGTCATTCTCAACCTAGTAGTCTGTGTTGTTTTGGTTCTTGCTCTCCTATTAATTTTGATCATGTAGTTTTGTCTGGTGATGTTCACACTTTCTTTCATTTCCCCTTCAGAATGAGAGAGTTAATTCTTTGAGATAGCTCCTCTCCTTAAATATGTGTTTCTCAATTAGGTATGCATAAGAATCATTTGCATAAAATCATCAAAATACACAGTCCCAGGCCATGGCCCTAGCAGATGTATTTTGAAAAGCTCTGCAGGTGACCCCAGTACATGTCCCTAGTTGAGAATCACGGCCTTAGATGAAGGGAATTAGATGTGACTGTGATGACTTGGAGAAGGACAAGGGTGATGGAGAGGTCAAGGCTTGATGGGAGGCCCTGTAATGATTGGTTTCTTCATTGTTTTGTTTTGTTCTGTTGGACTAGCAGACCAAAGCCTGTCATACAATGATGAAAGAGTAATAAGACAGTGCTAATTTCTTAGGAAACTTAGTTATGGAAAATAAATTCTCATATAACTAGGCGTTACTATAATAAATTTCTAACCAAAAGACATTTCAAAGCAGAATGTAGTCTGGGAGTTTGTAGTGAAGTGTAAAAGAAACCATGATTATTAGTTATAATTAATTGGTTACAGAGAATAGTATCTGCCCTTGTACATTTCCTCAGTTTCAGCCCAGAAGTAGGCTTTATTTTGGAAGGATCTTTGTAAATTACTTGCTTGAAATATAAATGATACTTTGCCATAGAAATAGTGTTATTCATGCTGGTACAGTGTCCATGCTTTCTAAACCAACATACTTTCTAGAAAAGGATTTGGGCACTTAAGTATTTATATTTGTAGGGCTTTTTGATGATTTAATGGGACAACAGATGAGAAAATTGGCATTTTTTTCCCTGGACAGTCTAGACTCTGGTTGCTGGAATGTGGTGGTTGGGTTCCTAGGCTGGCCACAAGACTGATGCTTGCAAAGCCAAGGGTTAGTTGTGCTACAGAACTGAGCTGTTCTGTATGATAAGTGGTGCTAGGAAACAGAAAATCTGTTAGGCATCTTTTCTTATAGAAAAAAAATTGGGAGGGATACCAGACCTGTTCTCAAACACATTCTTCTTTCCTCTGCCAGTCTTAAAAATCAAGCTTTTCTTTTTACTCACCACCTAAAAAATTTTTTTCCAATTGGGCGCTTTCTCATACCTACTATGTCATGGGATACAGTTTCACAGTCAACCTGCTCTCCCTACCTCCCACCCCTCCAGTCAAAAGATAACATAAAATAATCCTAAAGGGAGATGAGAGGCCATTTCAGTCTCCTAAGGGATTTAATTGTTATATAGCAAGTAAAAATACCAGTTGTCCCTGGGGTATGTTAAGAATGTAAACAGAGGGAGGGCCTGACCTTTCTAGTGTTGGGTCTAGGTTTACAGCCACATCTTCATCTTTATTCCCAGTAGCCCACCTTGGTATTCTAAGTCTCCTTCTTCTTCTCTTACCTCAGCTGACATGTCTGGGGGACATGTTCCTCTTCCCAAAGATGGTGTCTTTCTCAGGCAATCTTCCCTTCCCTCTGAATCTATCCATCTTTCCCCAACAGTTGCTAGAAGCACAAAGAAAAGACCGTTGGTGCCAAGACCCTGGTCGTATAGAGGACTGAAGTGAGATTTTTCTGTATTTCAGAGTAGTAGTGCATTCATTATATATTCTTCCTGTATTCTCCACCATTAAAAAAAAAATTGTGAGAATTCTGCAGAGGAATAGGATAGAGATTTCAAGTGGAGGTTATGTGAAGACATAGGCTAGAGCTGGCCTGCTACCCAGGTATCAAATAATAGAAAGCACTTAAGGTAGAAGCTAATACCCTCCTTCGTTGGATTTTAGAGTAGAACTGAAAGAGTTTGAGGAATTGATGTAATCATTCAGATTTAACAGGGATGAAGTTTAGGATTAAAAAGCCCAATTGCATAGACTATGTAATAGAGGAGGTTGGACATATAAATTTAGCCTTGTTAAAAAGATGTTAGGGGCCAAGCACCGTGACACAGGCCTGTAATCCCAGCTACTCGAGAGGCAGAGATAGGAGGATTGCTTGAGCCCAGGAGTTCAAGGCCGCAGTGAGCCATAATTGTGCCACTGTACTCCAGCCTGGGCAATGGAGCGAGACCCTGTCTCAATTGAAAACAAACAAACAAAAAGATGTTAGAGTGATGGCTGGCTTTAATGAGAGTGTATCAGCATAAGATGACCTTAAACTGCATTAGTAGGCCGAGCGCGGTGGCTCAGGCCTGTGATGCCAACACTTTGGGAGGCCGAGGCAGGTGGATCATAAGGTCAGGAGATGGAGACCTTCCTGGCTAACACGGTGAAACCACATCTCTACTAAAAATACAAAAAATTAGCCAGGCGTGGTGGCGGGCGTCTGTAGTTCCAACTACTCGGGAGGCTGAGACAGGAGAATCGCTTGAACCCAGGAGGTTGAGGTTGCAGTGAGCCAAGATCATGCCATTGCACTCCAATTGGGGCAACAGAGCAAGACTGTCTCAAAAGAAAAACAAAAAACAACAAAAAGCCCCTGCATTAATAGACATACACTATCCAGGAAGGGATTTACACTTCCTGCACCACACTATGAAAAGGAACAGAGAGCAACCTCCATGGACCATGTGGAGTTCAAGCCAGATTGGGCAAGGAATTTGTCAACTCAGAAAGGTTTAAACACCTGGGCTCGTTGAGCTCCCAGGGCAAGGCTTCCTGCTTGGGGAACCTCAGGTAACTGTCTTCAAAACTTTGAAGGACTCCAGTGCCTGACACTTAACAGTTCCTTGGCAGTTATCTGTTAGATATTTTGTTCAGTGAAGCTTATTCTTCAAATAGCACCAATGGTGAGTCAAAGCCAACAGGGAAAAGCTTCTAGCTCAGTAGAAGTTAAATTTTTTAGTTGTTGTCCTTTACCACTGGGAGACAGCTGAGAGCAGCACCTTCTCCATCAGCATACCTGGGATTATGGGCCATGGCAGGACATTAGCTACCACTCTTTGTTTTGAGCCTATTTCAGAAGACATAGTACCGTTGAGTACAGGATAACCTTGAGTCTACTCATTTATTACTATTGGAGGGGTCCCCTCTATTAAATATTTTATAAACTACTTACAGCGCCCCTCACACCTTGTAGAAACACCTGTGTGTTCTAATACAGTGGTGGGAAGCCACTTGTTCCGAGATGGAACTGGCTGCCTCTGAGAGAGTGAATGAATGTGAGGTATTACAAGACATGTGGCTCCGATAAATTGGCACGAAAATAGTCCAAACAGGAGGTAATGAGGACTTGAACCTAATTAGGAGCAGTGGTGGTAAAGGGGAAGGAAGGAATTGAGAGAGGCTTTAGTTTAACTTAATGTTGATTGGATAATGATAATGTGGGTGGGAGAGCATTGAGAAGTCTAAGACACAAAGCAGGTTTCTGACTTGAGCAGCTGGTTGGGTGATAAATTCATTCTTTGAGGGTGAAGAAATGGGATTGGGGCTAGGAAACAAGTTTGAGAGGAAGGGAAAGATGGTAAGTGTTAGTTAAAGCCTGAGCACGGAAGAATTTGTACTCAAGGAACTGAAATGTGGAAAGGGTGCAGGCCCTATCGTCACAGTGATTTTGTTTTGTTTTGTTTTTAAGCCACTACTTATGGCCAAATTCATTTGCCATTCTCCAGTCAAAAATCAGCATTGCCATTATGACTGTGGACAAAATTGCCCTCGCTGCCTATTTTTGCACTGCCCATGAGCTAAGAATATTTTCTACGTTTTTTTAATTATTGGAGAAAAAACGGGGACAGTATTTCATGACATGTGAAAATGACAGGAAATTCATATTTCACTGTTGGTAAATAAAGTTTTATGGGAGCACAGCCACACTCATTTGTTTACACATTGTCTATGGTGCTTTGGCCCCACAAGTGCAGAGTTGAGTTGTTGTGATGAAGGCCATATGGCCAGTAAACCCTAAAATATTTACTATCTGGCCCTTTACAGAAAGTTTGCTGATCCCCCCGATCAAGAGTAGAAGCCCACACAGGAAGAGGAAGGGAAAAGCTGAAGAGCTAGCTGGAGCACGTCTCACAGAAACGGGAGGGAGGGAATGACGAGTGGTGTCAGAAGCTGCAGAAAAATCAAAGAAGAAAAGGTCCAGGCCGGGCGCAGTGGCTCAAGCCTGTAATCCCAGCACTTTGGGAGGCCGAGACGGGCGGATCACGAGGTCAGGAGATCGAGACCATCCTGGC
>NW_012120154.1:1017393-1017995 GCF_000951035.1 Colobus angolensis palliatus | reverse complement strand
TCTCAAAAAAAAAAAAAAAAAGAAGGAAAAGAAAAGGTCCAAAGCGGGCTGGTTAGACTGGCAACCAAGATCACTAGTGACTTATGGGGAAAGAAGCTTCCAGGGAGATGTTTAAGGCAAAAGCCAGTGTGTGTTGGGTTGAGGAGGGAGTGGAAGGTAAAGAAATAGAGGCAGTGCTGAGAGGTTACTGAAAATTGTTCAGTACACGTTGACCGCTCACTGCGTGTCATCAGATTTAAAATGTTCAGCCTAGAATGTCTTTTCTAGGCCTTGTTTGTATTTTAGCTACTACTTTAAAAACATTTCTGGGTCATTCTTTTTTATGTTTGATACCATTGAGATAGTTAAAGGAAATAATAGTTTGTACTAGTTCTGTGCAGCTGCTGTGTTCAGAACCCTGCCTGGTTCGGAAGTTTCTTAAAGAGCTCTTTTATCCGAAAAAGTAGCATCTAATTGGAGTTTTCAGAAATAGGGGCAATTAGAAGTTTAAACTGTAAGATGCAAGAATGGAATAAGATAAATGGAATGAGGAAGGGGAGGAGATTCAATTCAATGCTTCTTAAAAGTAAATGGAGGGACAGGCACGGTAGCTCATACCTTTT
>NW_012120154.1:1011768-1016812 GCF_000951035.1 Colobus angolensis palliatus | reverse complement strand
TGTCACTGCACTCCAGCCTGGGCAACAGAACAAGACTCTGTCTCAAAAAAAAAAAAAAAAAAAAAGTAAATGAATGGAAATTAGAAAATAGGATACATAGCTTCCCCCCACCCCCCACAATGTTTTTATTTCCCTATAGTACTGAGATCATGTTTAAGCCACAGACCTTTCCTCTGGAAATTAAGAAACTATGCCCTTACTTTGAACAGCTCATCTTTAGAAAAACTTGCACAACTTACAAAGCCTTAAGATTCAGCAAAGAGACAGCCTGAAAAGTAACACATTCAGACTTAACAATAGCTTCTCTTGCCCTTTATCGTCTAACATTCTGGACCATGATGATGGGTGATGCACACGGATTCTGATGTCTTAAGTTTGGACTTTGGGAGTCAATTTGGATCAGACCTCCCGCCTAAAAAGCTGCATTGCTCTCCAGTTAGTGCCGCCAATTCTGGTTGGCCTTTAAAGGCTTAATGTTCTTGGATTCACAGAAAGGTGTGATTTTAAAAATAGAATAAGAGTTCATTCAGGTGCTGAAACACAGTTTGCTATGACTAAGTGGTGTCTTGGGCGTTTTGGGACTGTTTCCTGGAGGTTTTGTTTTTTTTCTTTTTATACTTTGACCTGTTTGTACGTGATGTCCTGGAGTTTGAATGACTAATCTCCTGGGCCAGAGCACACTGTATTGGGAGGAAAGTGGTTGAGGTGTGTTCCCATTTTATACACTTGATCTTAGCCAAAAGGCCGAGAAGCGATATGTGTTCCCATTTTATAATGACTTTATCATTTACAATCCATTCTGTCTCTGATGTGGTGGGAAAGTGCCCTGAGGAACTTTTGCAAGGCATCTTGCATGATACGTTATACCTACCAAATTTCTTCGGTTGAAACAGTGCTGTGAATGTTTTAAAGTGAGTCAAACTGAAGTTCAGCGCTCAGTCCTGCAGGTCACTCTGTCTCGTCTTGTTTTTCTGGATTGAGTTAAAAGTATGTAGTAGACCTGGTTAACTTACAATGAAGATTCTAGACCTTTTATAGAAGGGCAGCCTTGCAGAAACATAGCTCTTTCCGTCCTAAAAACCAGTTGGGATGAATATCTCCAGTTTCTGACAACTTCTTGTTTATTCTCATAAGGAGATAAAAGGGGATTGCGAATGCCCTATGCTATAGAATCGCCAATAACAGATAGAAAATTAATATTAAATAATCTTCATTCATTCATTCATTTACCAGTTATGTATCCATCTGTTACAGGTCATGAATATTAGATAATGACTAATTTTATTTTCTGTCTTTTTTTTTTTTTTTTTTTTTTTGAGACGGAGTCTTGCTCTGTGGCCCAGACTGGAGTGCAGTGGCGGGATCTCAGCTCACTGCAAGCCCCGCCTCCCAGGTTCAAGCAATTCTCCTCCTCAGCCTCCTGAGTAGCTGGTACTATAGGCACACGCCACCACACCCGGCTAACTTTTGTATTTTTAGTAGAGGCGAGGTTTCACGATGTTGGCCAGGATGGTCTCGAACTCCTGACCTTGTGATCCACCTACCTTGACCTCCCAAAGTGCTGGGATTACAGGCGTGAGCCACGGCTCCCAGCCGACTAATTTTATTTTCTTAAGTCACACATTTATTCTGCTTATCAGATTTTGGATCCTCCGACCTCCACTCCCCCTCCCCTTACTGGGATGCCTGGCGCTGCCTTGTGATTGGCTGAAGTTAGACATGGGGTCGCCTGGAAGTTGCTGCAGGCACTTCCTGTCACCCACAGTGTGTTAATGTCTGGTAGTGGCATAGATTGAGCCGCCTGATTTCTGATGATGCTGTATCTCTCTCATAAAGGAGCCAGTTCAACAAGCGACATGCTGGCCCAGCATCATTTTAGCAGTCAAAGCAGTGTTACCCGCAGAGCTGGCCCTGATGTTATCCTGGGAGGCAGGGACTTGGGCCTCAGAATCATCTGAACTATCAGGCTTGATGATTATTTCTGTACGACTTCCAGCCTCTATTTGCCAGGTAGAGTTTTATGGAGAGGGTAGTGATCTTTTGGCAGCATGTAGCCAGGGAGGTGTAGATCTCAGAGAGCCTTCTCTGTAGGTTCAAGGGGAAGAGCCAGAGGGTCCGGCAGAGTGCAGCTTCATGGTTGCCCCGACATTCCCACACTGTATGCAGGCCATTTTTAAAATTGAGGTTAAAAAATCAAATTATTTAAAGTAAATAGAAAAAGTATTTACATTTAACAAAAGCAAAAAGATTTGTAACATTTCTAGTATTTACACAGAGAGCGGTGCAAGTCTTTGAGTCCAGGTAGCTGTAGAAACCAAAACCAAGCTGAGCTTGTGATTTTCCAGACCTAGAGTTTCTTGTAAGAGTCTACTCTGTGCCATGCCCTAAGCAAAAAAGAAAAGATGAAAGATGGGTCCTTGCCCTCAGGAAGTCATAGCCTGGTGAAGGAGAAGGACTTGTAAGTAGAGAATTTCCGTGGCAGAGAGAGATGGGACTTGTAAATGGAGAATTTCTATGGTAGAGATAGATGGACTTTTGAATGGAGAATTTTCATGGTAGAGAGAGCGGGATGATGTGTTCCAGGAACACTTAGGAAGAATGGTTAGCTCACCTAGGCCAGGGACTTCAAGAAAGGTTACTCAGGGGTAGATCTTTTAAGAATGTGGATGAAAGGAAGGGACCCTTGGACTGAGGCTTGAACCCTTTCCCAAGGACTTTGGCATGGACATTTAACTCTTCTAGGCAGCACTTCAGGGCATTAATTCCACTGTTGATTTAGGGAAGTGAATGATGATCACTTCCATCTCCCCCTTAATTGATGGAATGTATTCCATGATCTTGCTGTGTTTAAATTCATGTCACTATCAGCCGCCACCTTCATCCTGCCTTCAGTAAACTGTGAAGAGATGGTGGAGAATTTGGTATAACTGTGTCCCTTGAGAGTAGAGTGAAAGGAGAAGTTACTTTGTTAGAATTGGTACCATGCAAGCTTTCTTACAAATAATCTTAGCTAGGGTCTGGGTGTGGTGGCTCACACCTGTAATCCCAGCACTTTGGGAGGCCGAGGTGGGTAAATAGCTTGAGTTCAGGAGTTTTAGACCAGCCTAGGTAGGCAACATAGCGAGACCCTGTCTCTAGAGGAGGAAAAAAAAATTAGTTGGCATGGTGGTGTATGCCTGTAGTCGCAGCTACTCAGGCGGCTGAGGTGGGAGGATCACTTGAGCCCTGGAGGTAGAAGTTGCATCAAGTCAAGATCACCGCATTCCAGCCCGAGTTATGCAGCAAGACCCCATCTCAAAAAATAAAATAAAAAATAGGCTGGGCGCAGTGGCTCATGCCTGTAATCCCAATACTTTGGGAGGCCAAGGCAGGCGGATCACGAGGTCAGGAGTTCAAGACCAGCCTGGCCAGCATAGTGAAACCTCGTCTCTACTAAAAATACAAAAAATTAGCTGGTTGTGATGGCGGGCGCCTGTAATCCGAGCTACTCGGGAGGCTGAGGCAGGAGAATTGCCTGAACCCGGGAGGCAGAGGTTGCAGTGAGCGGAGGTTGCACCACTGCACTCCGGCCTAGACGACAGTGTGAGACTCCATCTCAAAAAAATAATAATAAAATAATAAAAAATAATAATAATCTTGGCCATGTGCAGTGGCTCACTCTTTTAATCCTAGCACTTTGGAAAGCTAAGGTGGGAGAGTCCCTTGAGCCCAAGTTCGAGACCAGCGTGGGCAACATGTCGAGACTCCATCTCTAAATAAAATAATAAAATTATTTAAAGTTTTAGAAAAAATGTATTTTTTGTATTTCAAAGACTGTTTCCCAACCCCTCTCTTTTAGTGCCCGAAGTGACGAAACCAAGTTTAAGCCAACCAACGGCCGCCAGCCCAATTGGCAGCTCTCCATCGCCACCAGTCAATGGTGGCAACAATGCCAAAAGGGTGGCAGTGCCGAACGGACAACCGCCAAGCGCCGCCCGCTACATGCCTCGGGAGGTGCCACCGCGATTCCGTTGCCAGCAGGACCACAAAGTGTTACTAAAACGTGGGCAGCCCCCTCCACCGTCCTGCATGCTCCTTGGGGGTGGGGCAGGGCCTCCTCCCTGTACAGCACCTGGAGCAAACCCAAACAACGCACAAGTGACAGGAGCGCTGCTGCAGAGTGAGAGTGGGACTGCGCCAGGTAAGGCACGCTGTGAATCGAATGCATGGCAGCTTGACAGACAGAGAGCACTTTGTTTGCATTGCTTGATGTAAAGTCCAGGAGAGCCATTAATTGTATAAACCACGGGGATTAGTCAAAAGATGAGAGAGGATCCTAGTATGTGATGTGTATTGGTGATTCTTGGAACTGAGGTTTAGTGTTGCATAAGTGTGTGCTCATGGCATAAGGGCTGTTTTAGCTGTTGATGCTCATTATTTTGGGAGCCTTTTTTCCTTCTCAGACTAGAGTGTTATAAATTTGAAACCTCCACAGTTCCACTGTCATATGTGTTCAGGGCATAATTGGACATGGAGCTTGTGAAGGCTAATCTTTAGATGCCTGTGTTATGTTTCCAGAATGCTAGGAGGAGAGAGAAAATGATTTGCTACACTGCAATATAGAATCTTGGGAGAATTCTAAAATAATACTATTCTATAGCTTTTTTAATTAGATTTTTAAAATCAGTATTTATTTTGAGGGCCCTGGATTTTGAGCTTTGTTAAAAACTATGTTGAGGCCGGGCACGGTGGCTCAAGCCTGTAATCCCAGCACTTTGGGAGGCCAAGGCAGGCAGATCACCTGAGGTCAGGAGTTCGAGACCAGCCTGGCCAACATAGTGAAAGCCCCGTATCTGTTAAACATACAAAAATTAGCCAGGCGTGGTGGTACACGCCTGTGATCCCAGCTACTCGGGAGGCTGAGGCAGGGGAATAAGGTCAGGAGATGGAGATCTTCTTGGCTAACACGGTGAAACCCCATCTCTACTAAAACTACAAAAAATTAGCCAGGTGTGGTGGCGGGTGCCTGTAGTCCCAACTACTCGGGAGGCTGAGGCAGGAGAAT
>NW_012120154.1:969068-1011718 GCF_000951035.1 Colobus angolensis palliatus | reverse complement strand
AAAAAAAAAAAAAAAAAAAATTATGTTGAAATAAGAGAGATTTAGCTGAAGGGTTCTACTAGAAGTTTTGAGAATTTTTAACAGATGAATACTAAGTCAACTATCAGCTAAGAAATTCTAAATATCTTTTAAAGTTTATTAACAAATTTCAACTTAAAAATGTCTTTTGGGGTGATATTAAAATTCAGAGCTTGAATACCATTAAGCGTTGGCAAAGACAATGAATTGATTGATGGTTGTCACCAGTAGGATGCTTTATTGGAGTTCTGAGTTTGAACAAATAATTGCCTAGAAAATTCGGTCACCACCTTGTTGTGTGCAGAGTAAGGATGGAAAGAAACCTCGTGGTGACACAGACTTCCTCCAGAGATAAGCCCTACCCATGGCCTTTCCTTCCTGGCCTCTCCTAACCAGCTGCAAAAGGAAGCATGTGGGAGGGCGGGCCCTGTTGGGCAGAGAGTTTCTGCAGCCCAGTGTAACCAGGCCTAGGTGGAGACATGGGGCCAGTGTGAGTCAGAGTGCACATTATGAAAACCAAGAAGGCCCCTAAATCTCAAGAGTTTGGGATTCTATGTTTTTTATTTTTCTATGCCTCTGTATAATACTTTGCAACTTCAAATTGATTAAAAGCTGCCTGGTTAAAGAAGCCAAAGTAAATTGAGAAGAAATGATCTCATTAAAAACCACTTTTCCCACCAAACATGGTAAATTCCACCAAAATATATGGTGAGCCAGCCTCATTTATCAGATTAAGCTCCTTGGGGTTGTGAACTCTGCCTAATTCATACTCGTGTGACACCCCCCCCACCTGGGGCGCCGAGCTCAGTGGCTCAGTGGGCATTCATCATTCAGCAGATGCTTACTCAGCAGCATTGTGCTGGCTACTGCGTGGAATTCTAACGTTAGCAAGTTAGAGTCTCTGCCTCAAAGATGCTAACATGGGGAAGGAAAGTTGTGAACACGGTGCCTGCCGCAGTGCTGAGCAAAATGGCTCTAGACAGGGAAAGATTATTTTCAGGTGATGAGCTTGAAAACAGCTTGGTAGATGAAATGACACTTGAATTGGGCCCAGAAGGATGAGTAAATTTCACTGTGTGAATTCAGCAGGAAAACACAGTAGATGCCAACGTGGAATGGTGCCAGAGTGAGAAGGCATGAGTTGTGGAATGTCAAGTAGTGTGGAATATTAACATCTACATAGGAAGCAGGAGAAGATAAGACTAGAAAACTTCGTTGGTCTCAGGTCATGGAGCATCTTGATGACATTCGAGGCCAAGGAATTCAGCTTTATTCTTGTGCACTAAGGAACTGTTGAAGGTTCTCCATATAGCAGTGATATAATCAAAGGTATGCTTTAGAAAGATTGCTCCTGGCCGGGCGCAGTGGCTCAAGCCTGTAATCCCAGCACTTTGGGAGGCCGAGACGGGCGGATCACGAGGTCAGGAGATCGGAGACCATCCTGGCTAACACTGTGAAACCCCATCTCTACTAAAAAATACAAAAAACTAGCCGGGCGAGGTGGCGGGCGCCTGTAGTCCCAGCTACTCAGGAGGCTGAGGCAGGAGAATGGCGTAAACCCGGGAGGCAGAGCTTGCAGCGAGCTGAGATCCGGCCACTGCGCTCCAGCCTGGGCGACAGAGCCAGACTCCGTCTCAAAAAAAAAAAGAAGATTGCTCCAGCCAGGGGTGTTTAGAGTAGACTGGAGATACAGAGCAAGTTTAGAGTGTCATTGCTATTGCCTTGTCCCAAAATACAAGAAGGCCCTTCTCTGTCAATAGGAACGGCAAAGGGTGTAGTTTTGAGAGATATGAAGTGAGACTTAGCTGGTATAACACAAGGCAAATGAAAAAGAAGAGATGACTAAGACAGTTGTGATACAAGCAACTGGATTGAGAGAAACTGGCATGTGATTAGCTCTCCTAAGGGCAGAGCTCAAAGGAGAGCCCCTTTGAGGGATTAATGAGTAATGAATGCATGTGAAGCTGTGATTAATAAGATGATCTCTGGGGCTGTGATTAATAAGATGATCTCTTCCCCAGACTCAACCCTTGGAGGTGCTGCTGCTTCAAATTATGCAAATTCCACTTGGGGCTCGGGAGCCTCCTCCAACAACGGCACCTCCCCCAACCCAATTCACATCTGGGACAAGGTGATTGTAGACGGGTCTGACATGGAAGAGTGGCCTTGTATTGCCAGCAAAGACACTGAATCTTCTTCCGAAAACACCACCGATAACAACAGTGCCTCGAACCCTGGCTCTGAGAAGAGCACTCTGCCAGGAAGCACCACTAGTAACAAAGGAAAAGGGAGCCAGTGCCAGTCTGCAAGTTCTGGGAACGAATGTAATCTTGGGGTCTGGAAATCTGACCCTAAGGCTAAATCTGTTCAATCTTCCAACTCAACTACAGAAAACAACAATGGACTAGGAAATTGGAGGAATGTGAGTGGTCAGGATAGAATTGGACCTGGCTCTGGCTTCAGCAACTTTAACCCAAATAGCAACCCATCTGCCTGGCCAGCGCTGGTCCAAGAAGGAACTTCTAGGAAAGGGGCATTGGAAACAGAGAATAGTAATTCCAGTGCACAGGTTAGCACAGTAGGTCAGACATCCAGGGAACAGCAGTCAAAGATGGAAAATGCGGGTGTTAATTTTGTTGTCTCTGGCAGAGAACAGGCTCAAATTCATAACACTGATGGACCAAAAAATGGAAACACTAACTCCTTGAACTTAAGTTCACCAAACCCCATGGAGAATAAGGGAATGCCCTTTGGAATGGGCTTGGGGAACACCTCCAGGAGCACTGATGCCCCTTCACAAAGCACTGGAGATCGAAAGACTGGGAGTGTTGGATCTTGGGGTGCAGCTAGGGGGCCTTCTGGAACTGACACAGTCTCTGGACAAAGCAATTCTGGAAACAATGGGAACAATGGAAAAGAGAGAGAGGACTCCTGGAAAGGAGCTTCTGTTCAGAAATCAACTGGGTCAAAAAATGACTCTTGGGACAACAATAACAGGTCTACGGGTGGGTCCTGGAACTTTGGCCCCCAAGACTCTAATGACAACAAATGGGGTGAAGGGAACAAAATGACATCTGGGGTCTCTCAGGGAGAATGGAAACAGCCGACTGGGTCTGATGAGTTGAAAATTGGAGAATGGAGTGGTCCAAACCAACCAAATTCTAGCACTGGAGCATGGGACAATCAAAAGGGCCACCCCCTCCCTGAAAACCAAGGCAATGCCCAGGCTCCCTGTTGGGGAAGATCTTCCAGCTCCACAGGAAGTGAAGTTGGAGGTCAAAGCACTGGAAGCAACCACAAAGCAGGAAGTAGCGACAGTCATAACTCTGGCCGTCGGTCGTACAGGCCCACACATCCTGATTGTCAGGCTGTCTTGCAGACTCTTTTGAGCCGAACTGATTTGGACCCCAGGGTGCTCTCAAACACTGGCTGGGGCCAAACTCAAATTAAGCAGGACACGGTGTGGGACATTGAAGAGGTGCCAAGGCCTGAGGGGAAATCTGACAAAGGAACTGAGGGGTGGGAGAGCGCTGCCACACAGACCAAGAACTCAGGGGGCTGGGGAGATGCACCCAGCCAAAGCAATCAAATGAAGTCTGGATGGGGGGAGCTCTCAGCCTCTACAGAGTGGAAAGACCCCAAGAACACAGGAGGCTGGAATGACTACAAGAACAACAACTCTTCCAGCTGGGGAGGAGGACGACCTGATGAAAAGACACCTTCCTCTTGGAATGAGAATCCCAGCAAGGATCAGGGGTGGGGAGGTGGACGCCAGCCCAATCAAGGATGGTCTTCTGGGAAGAATGGTTGGGGAGAGGAAGTCGATCAGACGAAAAACAGCAGTTGGGAAAGTTCTGCAAGTAAACCTGTGTCTGGGTGGGGTGAAGGAGGGCAGAATGAAATCGGAACCTGGGGTAATGGTGGCAATGCAAGCCTAGCTTCAAAAGGTGGATGGGAGGATTGCAAAAGATCCCCAGCATGGAATGAGACAGGCCGACAGCCCAATTCCTGGAATAAACAACACCAACAGCAGCAGCCCCCACAGCAGCCACCGCCACCACAACCAGAGGCTTCTGGTTCGTGGGGAGGCCCACCCCCACCACCTCCAGGCAACGTTCGACCTTCCAGTTCCAGCTGGAGCAGCGGGCCACAGCCTGCAGCCCCTAAGGATGAGGAACCCAGTGGTTGGGAAGAGCCATCCCCACAGTCAATTAGTCGGAAAATGGACATTGATGATGGCACTTCAGCATGGGGAGACCCTAACAGTTATAACTACAAGAATGTGAATCTGTGGGATAAGAATTCCCAAGGGGGCCCGGCACCTCGAGAACCAAACCTGCCCACCCCAATGACCGGTAAATCGGCATCAGGTAAGCAGTGGCTTTTTCTTGCGGCTTTTGATGAAGAAAAGAAATCCTAGACCACGGCATTTTTATTAGGTGAATTTATTCAATTTAGTTTTGTTCTGAGACGCTTTCCTACAGTTCCTACTCTGTTGCTGACAGAACCTCTTTTTATAAAATGCTAGTGATGGCAGATGCTGGTAGTACATTTTAATGTTCTTTCTTGGCAAAAGGAAAAGATGACAACCCTGTGTTAGTCCCCAGAATTATTTTTCTGTAATTGTATTGGTCTGCAGAATCCAAAAGACATATCTTGCCAAACAAACTATGTTCTAGATTTTAAAATAAAGAATTAAAGTAGTAGCAGAAATAGACCTGATTTCTATTCTGGTTCTACCCGTGGACACATCTCTGCTTCTGTTTCCCCAGCAAAGGGAAATATCCTGTGTTTTTCCAGAGGCCATCATGATGTTGAAGCAAAGCTGGTATCTGGAAGGTTTCTGTCTCTTTCCAGATGATTTTTAGTGATTACCTCTGGAATGGGAGTACTTTGTATAAGAGATTGTTACTGTTATCTCAGGCCTAGTGAGATGGCTCACACCTGTAATCCCAGCACTGTGGGAGACTGGGGCAGGAGGATCCCTTGAGCCCAGCAGTTTGAGACCAGCCTGGGCAACCTAGAGAGACTTTAGTCTCCACAAAAATATTTTTTAAAAATTAGATGGATGTGGTGCACTGAGGTGAGAGGATCACCTAAGCCCTGGAGATGGGAGGCTGTAGGGAGCTATGATCTCACTACTACACTCCAGCTTGGGTGACAGGGTGAGACCCTGTCGCAAAAAAAAAAAAAAGAGAGAGAGAGAGAGAGCGATTGTTAGGATAATCAGTTGCCCAGAATTAAACTTTCTTCCATCACTATTTGAATAGGAAGCATCATACCTGGTAAAAGTAGCAATGGTAATGCCATTCTTAGTTTGTCATTGTCAACTTGAATGTCCCCATAAAGCATATAGTTCAACAAATTAAGGGGGATGCACCTTTTAGTCTTTTTTTAGTTAATCATAATATTAATAATCAGTTTTCTTCTTTTTTTCTTTTTTTGAGACAGAATCTTGCTCTGTTGCCCAAGCTGGAGTGCAGTGGCATGATCTCGACTCACTGTAACCTCCGCCTCCCAAGTTCAAGTGATTCTCATGCCTGCCGCCATGCCCAGCTAATGTTTGTATTTTTAGTAGAGACAGAATTTCACCACGTTGGCCAGGCTGGTCTCAAACTCCTGACCTCAGGTGATCCACCTGCCTCAGCCTCCCAAAGTGCTGGGATTACAGGCATGAGCCACCGCGCCCAGCCAAGAATCAATTTTCTCAGAGTACACCTCTAGTGTTTAGCTAATCCATTTGTGGCCACTTAGAAAAATGATTACTTTTAACTCATTCTTTTTTCAAGTATTGAAAAGAATGAGGAAGGAAATGAAGATTTCTCGCTAGCTCCCCATCCGGAATAAAACCTGCTAAAATTTTAAAAAACTTTATCCACATAGCAAAAACCTTCAAACTGTGTGGAAAAGCAAAAGATAATCAATAAAAGAATCTTAACCCCTAGGGTCTCTTCCCATAGGTAATCTCTTAGAAGTTTGTGTCCCATTCAAAACTTTTACAGAGAAGGGATTGTACTTTGTATACTGTTCTTCACATTGCTTTTCTCATTATACTTATAGCTTTCAATTTTAGCACACAGTCTGCTGTTTCATTGCTTCATATACAGTATTTCTGTTTTTCGAGGTGGAGTCTCACTCTGTCTCCCAGGCTGGAGTGCAGTGGCACAATCTTAGCTCACTGCAACCTCCACCTCCTGGATTCAAGTGAGCCTCCTTCTCAGCCTCCCAAGTAGCTGGGATTACAGGCATGCGCCACCAAGCCCAGCTAATTTTTGTATTTTTTGGTAGAGACGGGGTTTCACCATGTTGGTCAGACTGGTCTTGAACTCCTGACCTCAGGAGATCCACCCGCCTCGGCCTCCCAGAGTGCTGGGATAACAGGCATGAGCAACCGCACTCGGCCTTTACACAGTATTTCTTTTATGGGTGACCCACAGTTGATCTAACCAGTCCGCTTGTGGTGGATATTTAGGTTGTTTCCACATTTTTTCTATCAGTGATGCAGTGAGTATTGTTATGCATGTAATTTTACCTATTTTTACAAGTATATTTATAGTATAATTTTCTGGCAGGCTGGGCATGGTGGCTCATGCCTGTAATCCCAGCACTTTGGGAGGCCAAGCCAGGCAGATCATGAGGTCAGGAGTTCGAGGCCAGCCTGGCCAACATGGTGAAACCCTGTCTCTACTTTAAAAAAAAAAAAAAAAAAAAATTAGCTGGGTATGGTGGCGTGCGCCTGTAATCCCAGCTACTCGGGACGCTGAGGCAGGAGAATCGCTTGAACCTGGGAAGTAGAGGTTGCTGTGAGCCATGACCACACCACTGCACTCTAGCCTCGGTGACAGAGCAAGACTCTGTCTCAAAAAAAAAAAAAAAAAATTCCTGGCAGTGGAGTTACTGGGTCAGAAGTTTAATGTGCATCAGATTTTTTTAAAAGGTGACATTGCCAAATGCCCCTCACATGAAAGTTGAATCTATTTACATTTCTGTCGACAGAATATAGGCATGCCTGTTCCCTCCACCTTCACCCCACTGGATATTATGGCATTTCATTTAACAAATGATTCTTAGAGACATTTCCTTTCTTTATAGTCTGGAGCAAAAGCACACCACCTGCTCCAGATAATGGTACTTCCGCTTGGGGTGAGCCAAATGAAAGCAGTCCTGGGTGGGGCGAGATGGATGATACAGGAACATCGACCACAGGCTGGGGGAACACGCCCGCCAACGCTCCCAATGCCATGAAGCCTAGTAAGTGTGAAGCTTTTCATTTTTTGAGGGATTCTTTTTTTTTTTTTTTTAATTGAGACGGAGTTTCACTCTTGTCACCCAGGCTGGAGTGCAGTGGTGTAATTTCGGCTCACAGCAACCTCTGCTTTCTAGCTTCAAGCGATTCTCCTGCCTCAGCCTCCCGAGTAGCTGGGATTACAGGCGCCCGCCACCATGCCAGGCTAATTTTTGTATTTTTAGTAGAGATGGGGTTTTGCCATGTTGGGCAGGCTGGTCTTGAACTCCTGTCCTCGTGATCCACCCGCCTTGGCCTCCCAAAGTCCTGGGACTGCAGGCGTGAGCCACCATGCCCAGCCGGGATTCTTTGTTAAATGTTTGTCAAATGTCAGATTTGAGAATCTGACATTTTGGTGAGGGCTGTTTAGTTTTAAACTGCGGATTCAGTGAGATTCAGGACCTTGAGTATTAAATAATTAGTTAATAGCAAACGGTTGTGGCTTGGCTTGGCTTGGCGTTTCTTAAAATGTTTAAGGTAACTAAAAATCATAAGCTAATGTTGTTTTAAATTTAGTATCTGGACAGAAGTGTAATTTTGATGTGATGCTTTTAGCCCAGTGACTATGTGCTCACCATGTCTAGCTTGCATTTCTACTTGTTTGTTAGTACAATTTAAAACAAAAGTTCCTGGCTTTTCATGTGGAATATGATCTGTGCTGCCCAGTGACTTCATCCTTCTGCACTTTCCTTTGCCTTTGTCATTTTTCTTCCACATAAGACCATTTCAGATTTTTTGAACCTGGCATAAATTTAACTTCAGTATTTTAAATGAAGAACATCACACTTATTCAGAATCATTGAAAATCTAAAATCTAAGCTGTACTTGATCCAGCTGGCGATGTGTATCACAGTAATGAGCAGAACTCTGTGGACTGAGGCTATGGAATGCCTCATTGGCTGTTCCTAAATTCAAGTGCCTGTTTCCACTTATTTTTGTAACTTTCTTAAAAATGTTCCAACATCTCTTTTCTACCATATAGCAGATTTAAGGGATTATCTTTTGACTAAATAATGAGCATTTCTGGAATGACCAAAATTCAAACAAGAAAATAAATTCTGTTAAGTTTATCGTGTGATATTCAGGACTCTTACAGTGCCATATAAGAATACATTAGCTCTATTCTGGAAATTCACACGTGTTTATATGCAGTAACTTGACTACATTTTAAAACTCATGACTCTCCTCGACTTCGTTAAAATAGCTTCATGAAAATTTTGGTTTTATTATTTCCATTGTGAAATCAGTCTTATCATCATGGGAAATGTAATCTAGTAGACTTGAAATACATCCAAAATGCTGTTGGAAGACATTAATCAGACCTTGGGCACAAAGAGATTCTTTACCAGTATATTCAGGATTTTCATGTGTCTTTCCCAACCCCAGGATCACCTCTCATATCACAAAACCACTTTTCCTCAGATTCTAAAAATGTCTTCTACTCCTCAGGATCATCTGTAGTTATAACACATATCTTTCTGTGGGTAAGTTAAATGTGTAATATGCAGAAGAAAGGGCTACCAGTTGATGGTAGGCTGTCTTAAATTTGATGTTATGAATCCTATGATTAAAAATTAGACCTCTCTTTTCTATAAGAAACATTTGTTAGAAGTTTAGCTTCCCTCTTGAAAAAAAAGGTTCACTTGCGTGTCTTCATTTTTCAAAGGGGTCAGTGTGTTATTTATATTGGGTTTTTAACTCCTGTTGCTTGTCAGTGGATGATATAAGGCCTATGCTTGTATGCTTGTATAATATAAATCACAAATATGGTATTATATAAATTTATAATCCTGTATACAGAGGCAGCAGTCCTGGTTATCAGCAGCACTTCCAGCAGCAGGAAGAGGAGCATCCCAGCCCTCCCCCTTGTGCATACAGCCCCTTCCTGTGGCTACAGTGAACCCCACTGGGAGACAGTCAGATTCACCTGGGCCTTGCTGGGGGATGAGATGCCACAGTTAGAAGAAATTAATTGTCCTGTGCCTTACGTACTTGGCACGAACCTACTTGGCTATCATAGGCCTGATCCTACAGGGTGGCAGCTGTCATTCAAGGAAAGGCCTGGAAGAGCCAATTTTCTGCCCTTAAACTCTTCATATAAAGCTATGTACACATCAGAAGACTTTCATAAATGTCCTGTCATGTGGGAAAGTAGAGGTGCAGATGGAACTTTCCAGGCAGGAGAATGTGTTTCCTTTTCTTTATCATTTTATACAGTATTATTACTGCAAGGTATGTTTTGATTCTGCACAGTATTTTCGGAGGGAATTAAGGACTTATTCCAGTCTTCAAATTAAAGATCTTTGTTTAGAATGGGATACTGATGTCCCACTTCCTCAAATATTAAAGCCTCTTGGATTTCTCTCTGCTTTCCTTTCTCCCTTCCTCTCCTTATCCTCCACATTTTCTCCTCCTGTCTTTTCAAAACCACTATGTATATATTCTTTGCCTCTTTAGTATCTAATACATTTCAAGTATATAATTCTAATACATTTTAGATTTCCGTGGCTATATGTGAATTTTTCTTCTTTCACCATAATTCTGATACTCAAAATCTTATGAAAAATGTTCCCCCTTTTCATGTTCTATTCGTCTCTGCTTCACCCCAAGCAAGCTAGACAGTTGTCCTTTATCATACCTCGTATTTATAGTGTCCATTGTATATAAAGTACATACTGAATGGAGGATAAAACCAGGGCTGCAGTAAACTATGTTCATTAAGAGGAACAGATTTCTCTTAATTGAGATGTGAAATTTCTTGCCAGGAATGTTGTGATAAGTTCTTTTCAGTTTTGAAATTCCTGTCCTACTTGGTGCAAGGGAAAAAGCATTGATCCAGAAATCAGGAGGTCTTGGTTCTATGGTTTGTTAACTTTCTGTGTATCATTGAAACTTCATGGGTTTTAGTTTCCTGCTCTCTAAAAAAGGAGTAATACTATTTGCCTTGCCGTTGTAGATGGAGTAGATAAAATTACAAAGACACTAAAATGCTGCATCTGCAAGGAATTACTATTCTGCTGATTGTTTTATATAGCTGTTGCAAAGAGTTAATTCATTCTTTCCTTAAAGATTCCAAATCTATGCAAGACGGCTGGGGGGAGAGTGACGGGCCAGTCACAGGACCTCGTCATCCCAGCTGGGAAGAGGAGGAGGATGGAGGAGTCTGGAACACCGCTGGCTCTCAGGGCAGTGCTTCCTCCCACAGCTCAGCAAGCTGGGGACAAGGAGGAAAGAAACAAATGAAGGTAGCCCACTTTACAAATGTTGGCACTTGCTCATTCGCTCTGAGAAGGCAGACTGAGGTTTTGTTTCGTTTGTTTTTGTTTTGAGACAAGTTCTCACTCTGTCACTCAGGCTGGAGTGCAATGGCACAGTCACAACTCACTGTACAACCTCCTGGGCTCAAGCAATCCTCCCACCTCAGCCTCTGTAGTAGCCAGAACTATCACCATGCCTGGCTAAATTTTTTATTTTTTCATAGAGACAGGGTTTCGCCATGTCGCCAGGATGGTCTCAAACTCCTGAGCTCAATCCTCCTGCCTTGTCCTCCCAAAGTGCTGGGATTACGGGCGTGAGCTACCACACCTAGCTAGAACTGAGGATTTTTTTTTTGAGACACAGTCTCGCTCTGTCGCCCAGGCTAGAGTGCAGTGGCGTTATCTTGGCTTACTGCAACCTCTGCCTCCTGGGTTCACGCTATTCTCCTGCCTCAGCCTCCCGAGTAGCTGGGACTGCAGGTGCCCATCAGCACGCCTGGCTAATTTTTTGTATTTTTAGTGGAGACAGGGTTTCACCATGTTAGCCAGGATGGTCTCGATCTCCTGACTTCGTGATCCACCTACCTTGGCCTCCCAAAGTGCTGGGATTACAGGTGTGAGCCACCACGCCCGGCCAGAACTGAAGATTTTTAAATGAAAGGTGTGAGGCAGCTGGGGTCCTCAAGGTCCTAAGTAAGGGGAAAAATGTTTTCTTGCAAACAAATAGCTACTTCCCTTTTACCCTTCATCTTCCTTTCCCATGACCTTGAAACCTTGAACTATAAAACTGTTGCTGTGGGTAAAATGAAGTTTTCAAAGATATGAGATATTTTTCATTTTTAGTTTCCACATTATAACAATCTGTTGGAGGCTCTCAAGGCATACTTTATAAATGCTTTTGCATTCTAAAGCCAAAGAAGTCCTTCCAGTAAATCCCCATAGATGTGTCGGAGGGAACCCAAAGGAAGATAATGCTAGCTTATCCCGTGGTGATTAGCACGTCCCGATTTTATCTGATTTGGGAAATTCCAAGACCCAAAACCCTTCTCCCGACAAATGAAGTACCAATGTGTACTTGTGTGTATAGCAGCTAAATGATTTCTCTTTTGTTTTTTTGAGAGAGTCTTGCCCTGTCGCCCAGGCTGGAGTGCAGTGGTCTAATCTCAACTCACTGCAAGCTCTGCCTCCCAGGTTCACACCATTCTCCTGCCTCAGCCTCCCAAGTAGCTGGGACTACAGGCGCCAGCCACCACGCCCAGCTAATTTTTGTATTTTTAGTAGAGATGGGGTTTCACCGTGTTAGCCAGGATGGTCTCGATCTCCTGACCTCGTGATCCACCCGCCTCACCCTCCCAAATTTATGGGATTACAGGCATGAGCCACTGTGCCCATCCTAGCAGCTAGATGATTTCTCTACATCATATACCAGGTTGTGTACTAAACTTTCCATCTTCTGTATGAGATACCTTCTGTATCTCATAACAACTCAGTTTCTCCTTTGGTTTGCACAGTTTGATGAGGACTTTGGTTTTCAATCTAGAACGGTAGTCTTTGAGCGTGAACCAGTGTCTTGGCAGATGCTCTCTTTTTTCAATTCCAGATTTTCATTTGACAAATAACATAGTGGAAATAATAAATGGGCATCCAATACTTAATTTCAGCATGAGAGTCTTGGCACCCTATAAAATGCTTCACAGCTAATATTCTCCTGTGTTTCAAATACCAGGTGCCATCTTAGAGGCCTTCCCATGTCTGAGGATTGGGCCTTCATCCCCTTTGCCCTTTGCCTATAGGCCATTAATTTTGTAGACGACTCTTTTATACAATAAGAATACAGTGTGTTTCTATTTAGAGACGTTTTGCTTAAGCAGTCACTTATGGTTTTTCTTCTATTAAGAGCTTTTATTTCCTTAGCCTAGTCACAGAAGGGCAAACTTCTCAGCATTCCTTGCACTCTTAGGTTGTCTAGTGTGATTTTGGCTTTCTTTTGGCTATTTACAAATTAACAATGAGACTAAATTAACTGATTGAAAGGGACTAATAAATACCCCACTAGGGTGACAACCAAGATTTAATTAATTAAGTTAATTGGAAATTGAATCTTCCAGCCCCAGTACCAGTGATTCTGACTTTTCATACTGAGGGCATTGTTTTAAAAATTATGATAAAATACATATAGCATATAATTTACCATAGTGTATATTTTTAAGTGTACAGTTTAGTGGCATTAAGTATATTCACATATGGTAAATGCTGCGATTTACCACCGTCTATCCACAGAACTCTTTCCATCTTGCAAAACTGAAACTCTGTACCTATTAAACAGTAACTCCCCATTCTCCCCTCTGTCTAGTGAGGGCTTTTTTGACCTTAAAATCTGTACTAGCTGGCCACGGTGGCTCACGCCTGTAATCCCAACACTTTGGGAGGCCGAGGCAGGTGAATCACCTGAGGTCAAGAGTTCAAGACCAGCCTGACCAACATGGTGAAACCCCATCTCTACTAAAAATACAAAAATTAGCTGGGTGTGGTGGCAGGTGCCTGTAATCCCAGCTATTTGGGAGGCTGAGGCAGGAGAATTGCTTGAACTCAGGAGGCAGAGGTTGCAGTGAGCCAAGATCATGCCATTGCACTCCAGCCTGGGTGACAAAAGCGAAAGTCAGTCTCAAAAGACACACGCGTGCGCGCGCACACACACACACGCACACACACAACCTGTACTAAATTTAAGTGCTTCATCACTTTCAAGGGTAATAAAATTGATTTGATAACTATCATCACGGGCTGGGCGCGGTGACTCACGCCTGTAATCCTAGCACTTTGGGAGGCCAAGGCGGGCAGATCACGACGTCAGGAGATGGAGACTATCCTGGCTAACACACTGAAACCCCGTCTCTACTAAAAATACAAAAAAAATTAGCCAGGCGTGGTGGCGGGTGCCTGTAGTCCCAGCTACTCAGGAGACTGAGGCAGGAGAATGGCTTGAGCCCGGGAGGTGGAGCTTGCAGTGAGCTGGGATGGCATCACTGCTCTCCAGCCTGGGTGGCAGGGGAAAAAAAAAAATATATATATATATATATAGCTATCATCACAACATGGAGAATTTTTACCTGTGAAATACGCAAGTGCACAAAGCCCCACCCCACCAAATCCTCGTAGTTCCACCTGCCTCCCTCACAAAAGTGAAAGTGGAGCTCGGTCAGTGCCTTGTTCAGGGGAGAAACTAGTTTGTCCCATTAAAAAGTTAAAACCTACTGCCGCCCTACTCTGCCCAGGAGATCGGCAATGTTGTCTTCCACTAGGTCTCTTTACCACCAGGACCAATGTCCTTTATGCTGTGAAACAAACAGAGGAAGTATTACGAGTTCCTCATAACACCCAGTTAAACAGGCTCCTTTCCAAATGACACGCACTAACATCAAACTCTTTTCTCCTCACATAAACCAGTTTGGGTAACAAAGAGCAGCCTAATGAAAGTGAAAGTAGTTGTGTGCAAAACTTCTATTTTAGAAAATCATATCAGACTGCTTTCTATTTAAAAAGCAAAAGTACCAGCTGAGCATGTGTTTTTCCAGTTACTTCTAGTTCAGTGCAGTGAATTTTATAAAAATGAAAGCATAGATATAACTAGGGCTTATTAATCATTTAAATTAACATAAAATATCAACATAATTTTAGTTAAGGAGAAATAGGTTCTAAAAAGGTAGACTCAAGTCTACATTTTCAATCTGTATTAATAAAACTCAGGAGGTTGAAATAAATTATTTGGCTCTGAGGTTCTGTGTTTCGTTTCTGTAGTGCTCCCTCAAAGGAGGAAACAATGATTCATGGATGAATCCTCTTGCCAAACAGTTTTCAAATATGGGATTGCTGGTAAGTTTTATTTTTTTCAAATGTATCACGTATCCCAACTTTCAGGTTTAAGAGTAATACAAATTTGAAGACCACTGCCACATATAGTACAAAGTTACAGATGTAAAAACTAGTTAAGCAATGTTCTTGATCTTTTGAGTTTAAGTAGTATTTCTCTTCTATTCTTATTCTGAATGACATACTCCAACATTTAAAGGTTATGGCTTTTAAATTTGTAGTCATTGTGTCCTTTTCCTTAGGAGGATAGAGAAGAAAGAGGCAGGCAGTTAAAATTTATACAATTGTTTCTGACCACATTACTGTACTAGTTTTCATATTACAATTTTTTTAAAAGGCAACAACGAAACTAGAAAAACTATACTGGGACTAATTATAATTACTTAGGAAATTCTTGTAGAATTTCTGATTTCTTTGTCTCTCGGGAATGGTGTAGGGACACCCTGTCCCTGGTTGGCCAAAAGACAAACGACTTGACTTGGCTGCACAGTTGAAGATTTGATGACTTGACAAGTCACGAGAAGAAGTTGTCATTATTTGGCTGCCATTCATGGAATTTGATCCTGAGCTGACTAGAACTTAAGGACAGGGGTTTATTTCTTCAGGCAGCTGTTTATCTATTGCTCTCTTTGTAGACTTATTGAGACTAATTGTATGTGAAAACTGAATTGTAGGAATATAGGCCCAAACAGCAATCAAGCTAGCATATTAAAAATGTTAATGTTTTCATTAAGTTCATTTCAGAGAACCTTCTGTAGTGCCAGTAGTAAGATGTGGCTCTCACGTGAATAATGCCACTTCTCTGATTCAAAGATGTACATCCTTAATTCTGTCTCATCTGTTCTTTATTTTTCAGAGTCAGACTGAAGATAATCCAAGCAGCAAAATGGATTTGTCTGTAGGTGTGTATCACTCCGCTGAGAGGAATGGAGTGTATCAGTGTTATGATGTCCTCTTGGCATCTCCTGCCCAATTTGAGTAGGGATGGCTGCAGTTCAGTAGACATTGATTGAGCACTTACTCTTTGTAAGGTGCTGTGCTAGATACTAGATAGGGATAGAAAACTCAAATAACTGCAGGAGTCAGCAAAGAATGTAAATGAGTGATGTGTGCCAGGTATAAGAAACTGGGATGAGGCCAGGCATGGTGGCTCAAGCTTGTAATCCCAGCACTTTGTGCGGCCGAGGCGGGCGGATTAGGAGGTCAAGAGATGGAGACCATCCTGGCCTACATGGTGAAACCCCGTCTCTACCAAAAATACAAAAATTAGCTGGGCGTGGTGGCATGCACCTGTAGTCCCAGCTACTTGGGAAGCTGAGGCAGGAGAATCGCTTGAACCGGGAGGTGGAGGTTGCAGTGAGCCGAGATTGTGCCACTGCACTCCAGCCTGGCAACAGAGTGAGACTCAGTCTCAAAAAAAAAAAAAACCTGGGACGAGTTGACCACGGGTTAACTGTGGAGAGTCCACCTGGAAGAATCAGCCTTACATGGCTCCTAGCAGTTGCTGCTCTGGAGGGATCCAGGCTGAGCTATGACAAGTCTTTCAAGAGAGGCCAGGAATTCAGATGTATACTGGTATTATGATTTTTGTATTTATTTATTGATTTTTTGAGACGGAGTCTTGCTCTGTCACCCTGGCTGGAGTGCAGTGGCATGGTATCTGGTCACTGCAACCTCTGCCTCCTGGGTTCAAGCGATTTCTCCCACCTCAGTCTCCCGAGTAGCTGGGATCACAGGCGTGTGCCACCACACACAGCTAATTCTTAATATTTTTAGCAGAGACAAGGTTTCGCCATGTTGGCCAGACTGGTCTCGAACTCCTGACCTCAAGTGATCCGCCTTCCTCGCCTTCCCAAAGTGCTGGGATTACAGGCGTGAACCACTGCGCCCAGCCCTGATTTTTAAATATCAGAACTAATTTGGATCTCTTAAAATGCTCTATGGGGCCAAACAAATTGTGTGCCAGATGTGGCCCTCAGGTTGCCAGTCCTGTCTGTACCAGGAGGCTTCATTATTGACAAATTCTTACATTGCAGCTGGAGTGGATGCAGTGTTAGCTACTGGTCTGTGGGGTTTTAGTAGGAATGCTCTTGATCACCCTGAGGAACTTAAAAAGAGTCAAAGTAAGAAGAAATGAAAATAATTCTGGGTAGTAAAGGAAGTCTTTGGTCTATATTTCTTTGGTAGTCTTTGGTCTATATTTCTAAATATGAGAATAATTAAAACACATTTCCTGGGGGGGCACTGGTTATGTCAGCAGACGACAGCACATTCATAGAGCCGTGAAAGAGAAGTGGTATGTATAGTTAGGACACCTGGGAATGCATCATGTAGGCAATGTGGAGCCATCTTCTGTGTTTAGCTCTTAAGTTCTGAATTTGAGGGCAACCGCTGTGCCTCTTTGATCTTTCTATTCCTTGTAACTGTGTTTCACCCAGACCATTTATCTAGATGATGTTAAAATAGCAAAAACAGACAACTTCTCTCCCTGAGGACATTTGAATTTATGAGCAAGATGTGTTCATCAAACACATCAATATCCAGTCTAAATGTTTTCTTAGCCAGATTTTTGCCAGGTTATCCCTAAGGCTCTTTCAGTCTTCCATGGAAAACAAACTACAACAGATATATGTTTTGTTTTGTTTTTTAATAAATGAATAAATAAATAAAAAGGACCCATATGTGTTCCAGGGATAAACACCAGCAGCCTGGACCAATGAGAGTTTGTCTCATCTTATCCCCAGAAATAGAAATATTAATAGCTCGTATCCGGCACCCCCATGAGGATAGTGGGGCAGGTCACTCTTGGTTCACAGGGGAAACATTGATTCTGGAAATTTTCACTCTGTTTATGCTACTTTTCAGGAAGCCTTTCAGATAAAAAATTTGATGTGGACAAGCGAGCGATGAATCTCGGGGATTTTAATGATATCATGAGGAAGGATCGATCTGGGTTCCGTCCACCTAATTCCAAAGACATGGGAACCACAGATAGTGGGCCTTATTTTGAGAAGGTGAGTTGAATCCTTTGTTGAAGATAATAATTCATGAGAACCGCTTTGGTTCCCATTTGTCTTTTGATAACTGATTCTGGAGGAAGCATAGAATTACTGAACTAGATGAGCCAAACACAAACATCACCTGCATTAATGTGGTGACCTGAAAATGATTGATGTCAACAGGTGATTGGGCAAGAGCAAGAACCATCTGTCTTTAGCATGTATGTATTAGAAAATCTGAGTTTTGAGAAATTCATGAAGTGTGGAAATGTTAGAGAGAAACTTACTCTGCATTCTTTTTTCTGCTGCTCTGCAGCTACAAAATAAATTTTGGAATTTTGTGCAGGTACTCCATGTCTCCTAAGGCCTTGCCTTCTTCTAGTTTTGAGAGAACTCTGTTGTTATCTTTCCCCAGTTCCTTAGCGATCTGTGTTTAGTTACAATGGTATACTTTTCAAATTCTCAACTACCTAATGTAACCAAGCAGTTTCTACCTATTGGTTTTGATGTTTACCATTTCTAATGGTGGGAATTATATCTTGATTCAGAATACTAATTTACTACGTTCCTGGTCTTCAGAAAGCAGTTAAAACCAAAATTTTTAAATCTGGCACATTTTGACACTTAATTGCTGATCCAGACAGCAGCATATTCACAAGATTGACCTGGCTTCTGTTTCAGCAGCCATATTGCTAGAGTAATCAATATTAGATGCATAAAATCAAAGTGTCTGGCAATTTTTATCTTAATGCAATGGACAGAACGTGTTACTAACTTAGGGGAAAAGAAAAATCAATATCAAAGAAGATGACAGATGGTGTCTGTTGGGCCGAGTGTAAAGATTATTATCAGATCCAAATTCCATCCTCGGTTATTGCTAATACACTCTAACTTTGTTTATTGCTAGTGTTTCTCTCTTTTCCCTTCTTGCATTCTGTTGCTTCACTAACCAACACTCGTTGTGATTGGCTAACTCCTACTACTTTTCAGCTGACTTTGCCTTTCTCCAATCAAGATGGGTGCCTTGGGGATGAGGCTCCCTGCTCTCCCTTCTCCCCTTCTCCCAGCTACAAGCTGTCTCCCTCTGGTTCCACACTACCCAACGTCAGCCTTGGAGCAATCGGCACAGGGCTCAACCCCCAAAACTTCGCTGCTAGACAAGTAAGGAGGCCTCTCAAATTTATAACTGCTTGGCTGTGGCCTCGCCTTGGTCCTGGTCTGCAGTTTATTGCATCATTTGTCTGTCTTGGGAAATTTGTTGATTACTGAATGCACAGAATGATATTAAGTGTAGGTTCTAGATCTTTCAGCCCATAGAACCCATCTCTCTTCATGTTCTTCAACATGGATTTTATTTTAAACCTGTTTTTTTTTGTCTTCTCATTTTTGATAAGTTCATATTTAATAAGTAAACTAAGAACTGACTAAGGAAAATGTTAAAGAGGCTACTACATAAGTATCTTAGACAATCTAACAATGCATCTGCTGTTTTAAACATTAGATTGTATAAGTAATACTTTGGAGATCTTTTCAATTTAATAAACCTGCTAATTTAAAAATAGCAGAACTAGTATGATTAAGTATTTGTGGGTTATGGCATCTTGAAATCTATTGTTTGTAAGTGTAAAATATAATAATTACCTATAGAAGGGTAACTTTAAATAGTAGACGGTGAAGCTTTGGGAAGAATGGGTATTGCTCAGACACTGCAATGTTTCATTGCACCTTGGGTTGGATTTGGCAACCCTCCAGTTAAGGGCTGTGCAGTAGAAACAGGACAGGCAGGGCTGGGAGGATCGCGCCTCCTCACCTTCCCAGACCTGAGGGTGCACAGCAGGACCCTGCCTGCCTTCCCACAGTGGCTCTGTCGTAGTTTTTGTGGAGAAAACCAGGACTTTGGCGTCACAGTCCTTTGCAACAATAACCCCAGCAGTGATCGCCATACTTCTGTGACCACGTACTTGTCACTGTGACCTTCACCTCGGGACACTGTGGAAGGACGTTAATTATACAACTTGTAATTATTAGTTGTATCCACATGATGCATCCATGATGATGTTCTGTCTCCATATGATGACTCCCACATACGCATTACAGGATGACATGAAGCAACACCTCTGTCACCAGTTAAGTCGCACGTAGGTCTCTTACATGCTTTCTAATCATTGCCTTAGCACATTTTAAAAAATGGATTATACTATATCCATGTGTTTGGTTATTTCTGGATTGGGAGTTACAACTGATTTTTTCATTTTCTTCCTTTATATGTCATCATTTTCCTTACTGCTTCCACAGAGGACATGGATATACACTGTTTATATAAACAGGGAAGAAATGATTATATTGATGTTTTGGGAGTTCTTTTGAGTATGGAAAACATGAAATAGGCATAACGTTCAGTTAATGGTGATTGTAAATGTGGTGGATCACACAATTATCAAACACTATTAAACTAGTATAGTAGACCAGCCAAACCAGCTGAGCATTAGACGCTGAAAAAAGGTCATTCTTCTTCATTTTTTTGATCTGTGGATTGCTACAAAGTCCATTGTTAACCAGGTTTGTGCACATGTTCCATCTAAATATGGACATGGTTTTTAAAGACTATTTTCTTTTTTTTTTTTTTTTGAGACGGAGTCTCGCTCTGTCGCCCGGGCTGGAGTGCAGTGGCCGGATCTCAGCTCACTGCAAGCTCCGCCTCCCGGGTTCACGCCATTCTCCTGCCTCAGCCTCCGAGTAGCTGGGACTACAGGCTCCCGCCACCTCGCCCGGCTAGTTTTTTGTATTTTTTAGTAGAGAAGGGGTTTCACCATGTTAGCCAGGATGGTCTCGATCTCCTGACCTCGTGATCCGCCCATCTCGGCCTCCCAAAGTGCTGGGATTACAGGCTTGAGCCACCGCGCCCGGCCAGACTATTTTCTTACAGAATTATTTTAATATGCTTCGTATTAATAAAATTTAAGATTTTAATTTTCCAAATCACAGATTTTGGTTAGCTTGGTAATTTTGTTTTTAATTTGTATGCTTTTTTGAGTTAAACAGTATAGTTGAAGCAAATATCACCAGACTCAGGTAATTGTAAAAGCCTCTGGTACAACAGTAGAACTTTAGTGATGGCCACAGAAACCTGCATTAGCACATACTCAAGTGCTTTTTTTCTCCCGTTTATTTTTTAGAGACGGGGTCTTGCTTATGTTGCCCGGGTTGGTCTCGAACTCCTAGCCTCAGCCTCTCAAAATGCTAGGATTACAGGTGTGAATCACTGTACCTGGCCTATATACGTTTTTTAAAGACCAAATCTGTATGATTGCCCCTGAATACATCACTGTGCAAAAATAGCTCTATTGGAGCCAAGAAAATGAGCGCTTGTGATGCCCAGGTTCCATATTAAGTTAGACAAGGCATTTTTTGATCAACTACTGTGGACTTACCTATATTATTATCTATTCCAGATATAGTGCTTCGTGTGGCTGTAGGGTCACTTGATAATGAAAAGCCTAAAACCTATGGTGGGCCGGGCGCGGTGGCTCAAGCCTGTAATCCCAGCACTTTGGGAGGCCGAGGTGGGCGGATCACGAGGTCAGGAGATCGAGACCATCCTGGCTAACACAGTGAAACCCCGTCTCTACTAAAAATACAAAAAAAAATTAGCCGGGCGTAGCGGCGGGCGCCTGTAGTCCCAGCTACTCGGGAGGCTGAGGCAGGAGAATGGCGTGAACCCGGGAGGCGGAGCTTGCAGTGAGCCGAGACTGCGCCACTGCACTCCAGACTGGGGGCAGAGCGAGACTCCGTCTCAAAAAAAAAAAAAAAAAAAACCTATGGTGGAGGAGGGTGGAAATTGTCTAGGAATTGATTTTACAGAAGCTTAAAAAGCAAATTATTTTCAATACTTGTTATTAAAGGAGAGGTTGAAATTTAAAACAACCCTCAGGAAACAATTTTGTATTTGCCAGAAAATGGATTCTGGCAGGGTCTTTAGCTCCCAGTAACCCCACCATCCAAGGACCAGTTGTGAATAATGGAAATCTAGTAACTAAGTCATTATTTTGATGATAAAGTGAGAAAGATCTTAGCAGAATATCCTTGGTGAAATAAATGTTTCCTGTTTTCTTAAGGATGATCAGGGTAGCGAAGCTACTGACTACCACAATCCCAGCAAAGTTAGGGCTGAGCCATTTCACTTTCGAGTGGCAGTTGGTAAGAAAGGAGCAATAGAGATGTTAAGAGTTTCTAGAATTAAAGGTCTTCTCATGTTTAAACAACCTTTTGGGAGACATAAAATTCATAATGGATCTTTGATTTACTTTTACGAGATACACAGATTTTAATTGCCATTTTGACTTTATGTTTAGAATCATTTTTATTTTCAATGCTTTTAAGTTCATTAATTTCCCTGCAACAGTCCCTTACTCTATTTTTTAATCATTAAGCCATCAACAGTATTTTTAGTGTTTTGGTTTTAATGATGCCATTACAAAATTCTTTAAAATTACCTTAATCCCTGTGATTCCAGGGATATGACAATGGTGGTGATTTCAATTCAGGGTATACGTACTCAGTATAAGCAGTGATGCAGCTGTCTTTGCTGAAGGCGTTCAGTGGGATATTTTCCAGTGTGTGGAATTGGTGGGTCATGAATATTTACAGATTATATATTCATCCTACAGACTAGGGCTTTATTGAGTTCTGGGAATACGAAGAGGGAAAGATTTAAGCTGACAGTAGAAAGACAGAATGGAAAATAACTGTAGTGTGGTTTGATGATGAGTGCCCTCAAAGAGTTTTAAAGCATTTTGAGATTGGAGAGATGGGCTCAATTAATCTGAACGTGAAATCAGGAAGATGGTTTTGGGGAAGACTTCCTTGATGAGGATGACCTCCAAGCTGGGCCTTGAAGAGGTCAAGTGAAAATGGTATCAGGCAGAGGGAACACAGTGTTGTGTTGTTACCAAATATGGTTTCTTCGCTGAAGGACTTTTCTCAGCTAGAAACGAGTCAGAAAGGAAAGGCCACCATATAACCCAACTCTCTTAGTTATCTCATCGGAATAGTGTAGAAGTGCTCCAGTGAGTTGGGCCTCCAGAAAGGAGAGAGTTCAGCTTATTTTTAACTAGACCAATATGTATTCAAATGAGAAGTTACAGGTGAGTAATGTTTATTTTGGTGTCCCTGTAATGGTTTTTACTTTCTCCCTTTCTTCCTTTTTTTTTCACTGTGTAATTGAGTCACATTTCCTCATCTATCAAAGAAAGGATTGAGCAGATCCAGGACAAGGAAGGGTGCTAGGCTCACTCTGGGATGGCAGAGAAATCACATCATAATGTTTTATAAATACAACTGATAACTATTCATAAGGCTGCATTTTTACTCAGGTGCCTTTCAAGATGGAGCTCAGATTATAAAGCTTGAGAATAAATTCGGTAAACCCAGTCGCAAAGAAGAGTATTTGAAATAAATGTTATGTTGTCTATATCTTTCATTCACAAAAGAGAATGTAGGATTTCTCCTAATATTTGACAGAATTGAACGCTATCCGTTTATAGAGTTCGTCAAACTGTGTACAGGTACTCATGATTCAATTTGAGTAATTGCCCTAAGCCTTCTAAGATAAGGAACTTCTCAGTTATGAAATTCTGTTATTCCATGGAACACAGCCTGTGATTCTTCTGAGGGATCTAAAAGACCAGAACTGTTTCTTACTTGCATTTTCTTATGTTAACAAATAGCCTTACTGCTGCTCTTCTGTTTACAGGGCGGTAGTCATGGTTTGTTTGGAAACAGCACAGCACAATCGAGAGGTCTGCACACACCAGTGCAGCCACTAAATTCTTCTCCCAGTCTCCGGGCGCAAGTGCCTCCCCAGTTTATTTCCCCCCAGGTAAGCAATTTTGTGTTCCTATGATTCAAAATTAAAGACCATTTCAGGTAGTTACCAGTTGTTAACTGATTTTTGTGGGCATAAAAAGAATAATAGTAGCATAAAATAGGAAAAAGCCATCTTTTCTTGACCTTTTGGCTAAGATCAAGTAGAGTAAAATATGAAATATCTAGCTGCCAAAGATCAAGACTTTTAGAACAGAATATCAAATCTCATTTTTTATTGCATCATGCATACCAACAAAGTTGGTATTTTTGCATGAAAAGCTTATGATTCTATTCCTTTTAGATCTCCTATTTTTGTAACTATATATTTTCAAACTGCATATAATTAAAACTACTATTAACAAGTTCTTATGTGTCAGTGTTCAGAGGCTGGTTGCCCTCAAGGATTTATCCACAGATAAAAAGAGAATTCGGCCTGGCACAGGGGCTCATGCCTGTAATCCCAGCACTTTGGGAGGCCAAGGTGGGCAGATCACTTGAGTCCAGGAGTTTGAGATGAGCCTGGCCAACATGGCGAAACCCTGTTTCTACCAAAAAACACAAATTAGCCAGGCGTAAAGAACAAAACAAAAATTAGCTGGGCGTGGTGTTGCACGCCTGTAATCCCGGCTACTCGGGAGGCTGAGACAGTAGAACCGCTGGTACCTAGGAGGCACAGGTTACGGTGAACTGAGATTGTGCCACTGCACTCCAGCCTGGGTGATACAGTGAGACTCCATTTCAAAAAAAAAAAGAAAACCAGAGAATTGTCAGATTCTGGATTATTCCGAAAATGTTGAGCTGCATGCCAACAAAGCAATTAGGTGCTCTAAGGGGAGTTTTAGAACTAATGACGTAGCAGAGACTCCTGGACTTAACTCTTATTCATGAGCAGCTCCGTGTATGACATAGTCCATTGGATACCATGGGAACCAGGTAGGTCTGTCCCTTAGTAGGAGATGTGCGGAGAGATGGTGTTTTGTTTTGTGGGTAAAGGTGAGAGATGTGTGTTAGTCTACCACACACTTTCCCCGTTCCCCTTTGTGAGAAAGCAGACGTGAGGACAGAGTAATAGCTGATAAGCTTATGCAAGGATTCAATGTATGGCCTTAGTCCCTCCTTAGAATGTTATTTTAATAAACAAAGTTTTGAGTCCATTTCATTCTGTAAAAGAAGATGGGAGCGCTTATTAGATCCAACCAGCAGGTTGTAAAGGTTCAGTTTTTGTTGTTTGTTTTGGTGTTTTTATTTATTTTTCTTTTTTGGAGGTAGAGTCTCACTCTCTCACCCAGGCTGGAGTGCAGTGGTGTGGTCCGTAGCTCATGGCAACCTCGAACTTTTGGGCTCAAGCAATCCTCCCTCCTCGGCCTCCAAGTAGCTACTTGGTGGAGGAGAGGTGCCAGCCTCTCCTCTTCTTTCCCTCTCTCTAAGTTCCAGTCATCCTTCAAGCCCCAGGTACTGGTTTGTCCTTTAGACAGAGCCATTTCTGACTTTCCCAGCACTCTACAACAGCAGTGTCTTCTTAAGTCTTGGAGCATACATACATTTTACAGTATCCCTTGGTATCAGGCTGACAGTCATCCATGGTTATCAAATATCTGTAGCATGTTAGGTAATGTCTTCATCGTGCACAGATGGAGAAAATGCCATCTCTCTCTCTGCAGCCTCTTGGAGTTGGTGGCAGAGGGGTGGGTTGAGGTGAGGAGGAGGTGATAGTAGAATTCCCAGCAGATAGTGTGATAAATGTATAGAAATGTTTAACAGAGTTTGGGTAATCGGCTGAGCCTTCACACTAGCAGTATCGTTTGAGTCTTGAAGAATGAGTCACAATTTTCTGAGCACACCAGATTAAAAGTGCCTTCTAAGCAGCAGGAGCCTCATGTGCAACGGGCAGTAATATCTAGAAGAACATAGCATTTGGGGGAAAGGCAGTTAGTTTGAATAATTAGTTAGAGCTTGTTGAAACATACAGACACGCACACACACTGTCTTAGAATAGAAAAGGAAGGCCGGGCGCGGTGGCTCAAGCCTGTAATCCTAGCACTTTGGGAGGCCGAGACGGGTGGATCATGAGGTCAGGAGATCGAGACCATCCTGGCTAACATGGTGAAACCCCGTCTCTACTAAAAAATACAAAAAACTAGCCGGGTGAGGTGGTGGGCTCCTGTAGTCCCAGCTACTCGGGAGGCTGAGGCAGGAGAATGGCATGAACCCGGGAGGTGGAGCTTGCAGTGAGCTGAGATCCGGCCACTGCACTCCAGCCTGGGCAACAGAGCGAGACTCTGTCTCAAAAAAAAAAAAAAAAAAAAAGAATAGAAAAGGAAGGAACTAGACAAGAAGTATGGGACCAAATTTGGAAAAGGTGTTTGCTTTGCTTAGGATTTGGGACTTGGCCCTATAGGCCAATCCTTTTCAACATGGTTTACAACCATTATTTAAGCTGCTACTTACAGACACAGTTCCCAGGTCTCCAATCTTCTGTGACAGGTGGCTTTGGGGCTTAGTCACCGCCATTTATCTTTATGTGCACTTAAAGTTTGGCCACTGCTGTAGACAATATACTATTAAAGATTTTTCAGCTGAGTAGTGATGTAGAAAAATTTAAGGTTTAGAAGATGCTGGGTGCAGTGGCTCACACCTACACTCCCAGCCCTTTGGGAGGCTGAGGCAGGCAGATCGCTTGAGCCCAGAAGTTTGAGACCAGCCTGAACCACATAGTAAGACCCCATCTCTACAAATTATTTTGTTTTATTTTATTTTTTTGAGGCGGATTCTCTGTCACCCAAGCTAGAGTACAGTGATGCAGTCTCAGCTCACTGCAACCTCCACCTCCTGGGTTCAAGCGATTCTTGCGCCTCAGCCTCCTGAGTAGCTGGGGTACTCACCACCAAGCACGCACCATCACGCCTGGTTAATTTTTGTATTTTTAGTAGAGATGGAGTTTCACCATGTTGGCCAGGCTGGTCTGGAACTCCTGACCTCAAGTGATCCACCCCCCGTTGACCTCCCAAAGTTCTGGGATTACAGGCATGAACCACTGTGCCCGGCCTACAAAAAAATTTTTTTTTAATTATCCAGGCATGGTGGTGTGCACCTTTAGTCCCAGCTACTGAGGAGGCTGAGGTGGGAGGATAGATCGAGTCTGGGAGGCGAGGCTGCAGTGAACCATGATCAAGCCACTGCACTCCAGGCTGGGCAACAGAGCAAGACTGTGTCTCAAAAAAAAAAAAAGAAAGAAAAGAAAGAAAGAAAGAAAGGGAGGAAGGGAGGGAGGGAACACTGGCAGTAATATAGAGGACGTGTTTGAATGGCAGGAGTACTAGAGCCAAAGAGAGCAGTTGCAGGGCTAGTACAGGAGTCCAGGTAAGGCAGCAACAGTGGGAATTAACCCTCTTGTAGGAGTTGCCTCTGATCTTTTTGTTGCATAATATAATGATCTGTTCTCCAGTCTCTTCTTACTCGGTGTATCAGCAGCATTTGACAGTTTCCCTCCTTCCTGAAGCACTTCCTGCGTTTGGCTTTTGGACACCTACTACATTGGTTCTCCATCTGCCTCCTCTTCTCCATCTCCTTTACAAGTTCCTCCTCAAGTTCCCAATACTTATTCAGCAGAATGCCCCAGATATCAACCTTCGAACCTCTCCCCACCATCTGTAGTCACTGCCAGGTGATCTTACCCAATTGAATGACTTTAAGCACTGAATTCCAAAATTGTGTCTTCAGCCCACATTTTCTTTCCTCAACTCCACAGACTACTCATAGGATGCCTCACAGGTTAACATGTTCAAAACACAGCTTCTGATCTCACCCTACACTGCCCTCAAAAACATCGCCTTACTCCCAGTAAATGGCACTCTCATCCAATAGGAGTTCGGCCAAAAACCTTGGAGCTCATCATGACTCCTCTCATGACCATGTTCGTTCCATCAGTAAGACCGCCCTTCAAACCTTTATCCAAAATCGGACCCTTTTTTACCACCTCCAACAGCACAAGTCCTGGTCAAGCCACTGCCATTTCTGTCTAGGTTATTGCAGTGACTTCATGCCTGTTCCCTATCCTGCCTCTCTTCGACACTTGCCTGTCTCAAGTCTGAGTCAGGCTGATTCTCTGACACCGCACTGTCCAGTGTCATAGCCGGTAGCCACATCAGCCCTTGAAATGTGGCTGCTGGACTGGAAGAACGGAATTTTACATTTTATTTTAATTAACTTAAATAGCCACATCTTGTTAGTAGTCACTGTGTAGACAGCACAGACGTAGAACATGTTAGCATTGCAGGAAGTTCTGCATAGCACTGTTCTAAAACAAAAGGCAGGTCGTGTTACTGTTGCACCAGGAATCCCCTCGTGGCTGGTTCTCTCACTGAGAATGCAAAGCAGAAGCACAGTCTTTACTCTGGTCTTTGAGGTTCCTGGTGATCCCACCTCCCCACAAATACAGGCCACTTTCTCATACCTTCATGCTGCTCCAGCCAAGTGGTCCCCACACACCAAGCATACTCTTAGAACACTGTTCCCAGATGGCAGCATGGCTCAGTCTTTATCTCCTTCAGCTCTCCGCTTCACTGCCACCTTCCCTAGAAGCTTTCTCAGGGCAGCTACATACAGTGTGCCGCCTGCCCTATCACTCTCTCTCCCCGCTTGCTCCTTGTCTTTCTCCCTCTCTGCCCTGCCCCTAGGAGTGTAATAAGCTTTACAGCGGCAGGGTCTGGACCTGCTGTGTTCACTGCTGGGGCTTGAGCATCAGTAGCTGTACAAGGCATGTATTTTGAGCTCAGTGCCTATATATCGAGTTATGGAAAGATGCGTATCAGAATGATTTCAAAAGTGGAATTGTTGGGAAAGTTGCAGTTAACTTCGCGTGAGAGAACTGGGTGCTGCAGATCTGTTTATGACCAAAGTGTCTGCTCTACCCAAAAAAGAAAAGTACTTGTGTTCCCTCCACTTTTGAATTTTGTTTTATTTATTTAATGCATACTGGGAGCAGAATATTAAATAATGGATTATTCTGTCTTTTCCCAACATTTCTATATCTTTAAAAAATTAAAAGGCCGGGCGCGGTGGCTCAAGCCTGTAATCCCAGCACTTTGGGAGGCCGAGACGGGCGGATCACGAAGTCAGGAGATCGAGACCATCCTGACTAACCCGGTGAAACCCCGTCTCTACTAAAAAAAATACAAAAAAACACTAGCCGGGCAAGGTGGCAACGCCTGTAGTCCCAGCTACTTGGAAGCTGAGGCAGGAGAATGGCGGGACCCCGGGAGGCGGAGCTTGCAGTGAGCTGAGATCTAGCCACTGCACTCCAGCCTGGGCGACAGGGCAAGACTCCATCTCAAAAAAAAAAAAAAAAAAATTAAGCAGTTGGGTAACTCTGAAGAGAGAAAAGGCCAGGCACGGTGGTTTACTCCTATAATCCCAGCACTTTGGGAGACCGAGATGGGCAGATTGCTTGAGCCCAGGAGTTCAAGACCAGCCTGGGCAACATGGCAAAACCTGTCTCTAACATACAAAAAATTAGCCGGGCATGGTGGCGCATGCTGTAGTCCCAGCTACTTAGGAGGCTGAGATGAGAGGGTGACCTGAACCCTAGGGGTTGAGGCTGCAGTGAGCCTCAACACCGCAGTGATGACAGCGCTGCACTCCAGCCTGGGTGACAGTGATATCCTGTCTTTAAAAAAAAAAAAGACAGGATAACCACACACAGTTTGGATAGCAGAGAAACAAATTCTTTAAAAAACCTCCAACCCAAATACAATGACAGGAATTATTTTTACCTAATTCCCTGTTCCTATACAGAGATGCTTTTCACATTATTGCACTCAGGCTCCCTAGAACCTGATGTTAACATTGTGTCCTTGAATTTTCTCCTGTTGCTATGTAGCATTCATGGTGATCATAATGATGTTTCATCAGGTAGATTTACCTTGATTTATTTAACATTCCCTTCCCCCCACTGTTGAGTATTAAATTGTTTTTAATTTTTCCCTGTTACAAATAATACTGCAAAGAAATCCTTATACATAAACCTTTGCCCACATTTTTTCTAAATTGAGTTGCCCAAAATGAAATTTCTGGGTCAAAGCACATGAATAGTTTAAAAGATTTTGATAAATATCAGATTTTATATTCATTTTGACCCATTATAGGGGCAATCAGTAGTTAATGTAAACATAGAAGATACTGAGGCTGGCCATGAGGGTTCATGCCTTAATCCCAGCACTTTGGGATCACCTGAGATTAGGAGTTCAGGACCAGCCTGGCCAACATGGTGAAACCCCATCTCTACTAAAAATATAAAAATTATCCAGGCATGGTGGCGCACACCTGTCTGTCGTCCCAGCTACTCAGGAGGCTGAGGCAGGAGAATCGCTTGAACCCAGGAGGTAGAGGTTGCAGTGAGCCGAGATTGTGCCACTGCACTCCAGCCTGGGTGACAGAGTGAGACTCTGTCTCAGAAAAAAAAAAAAAGGAAGACACTGAAACTTATCTCTAAGATTTGTGACAAATGTCCCAGGTCTTGGGTTTCTACCATGCCTTTTTCCTCCTGTAACGCAAATACAATATTAAGAAAGTAACATATTCCAGCAGGCTTTTGTCCTGACTTTAAATTGCTGTCATTTTGCACCTGCAATGCTTTGTTAAATGCCATATTGATTGCAATAAGATCTTCACTTTCTCCAATACAGCTGGAGATTGAAGGGCTTTTAAGCCAGAATAATTAACTCCCTGAAATGGAGAATGTGCAGACCTGCACCACTGAGATTCCTCTGCAGCCCAGGTGTGAACAGCTGTTTGCCTTGAGCCTAGTGGCGCTTCTCTCTGGTCCTTCTGTATTCTTTGGAGAGGGACAGTACATTTGCAATCCTAAGAAAGAAGTTCAGCAAGGCTGGGATAGGCATTTCTCAAAAATTAAACTTTTATTGTCTCTAAAATTGTCAGTTTATGGAACATACGAGCTGGTGGCTTCTAAAGATCACTTTCCTGTGCTTTTCTTTATACTCTTTCTGTATGTGTCTCTCTGTCTTTAAACAATGTGTTGTTTTCATTTTGCCCTTTTTGCACTTTAATGAAACCGTATAGTATAGAGCCTCCTCCTTTTGTTGTTTTATTTTTACTTGTATTATTTCAAGTATATTCCCATGTGGATTTGGGCAGCTGTGGTTCATATGGTATTCCATTATATGACTGTACCGTAATTTACCTATTCTGCTACCAAGTCTACTGTTCATAGACATTTGGATTGTTACTAGATTTTTGTTGTTATGAGCAGTGCTGCTATAATATTCTTTTTTTAAAGTCTCTCTCTATTGCCTAGGCCGGAATGCAGTGGTGTGATCGCGGCTCACTGCAATCTCTGCCCCCGGGTTCAAGCAGTTCTCCTGCCTCAGCCTCCTGAGTAGCTGGAACTACAGCTGCCCACCACCATGCCTGGCTACTTTTTGTATTTTTAGTAGAGACGGGATTTCACCATGTTGGCCAGTCTGGTCTCGAATTCCTGGCCTCACGTCATCTGCTCGCCTTGGCCTCCCAAAATGCTGGGGTTACAGGCATGAGCCACCACGCCTGGCCTGCTACAATAGTCTCATATTTGTCTCCCAGGATGAATTTCTCAATGGTACTGCTGGGTCACGGGCAGGTGTTACTTTGGTGGTTTCTTTAGCTAATTTTGAGTAGTAGAAATGCCTGATGGGGGGTGGGAGATGGGGTGGTGGTGGGGAATAATGGGTTCTTGCCCTGTTACTATCTCTCCCACGCTTGCTCCTTGTCTACCCTGCCCCTAGGAGTGTAATAAGCTTCACAGCAGCAGGGTCTGGGCCTGCTGTGTTCACTCCTGGAGCCTGAGCATCAGTAGCTGTGCCAGGCATATATTTTGAGCTCAGTTAATATACATCAAGTCGTGGGAAGATACGTATCAGAGTGATTTCAAAAGTGGAATTGTTGGGAAAGTGCAGTTAACTTTGTGTGAGAGACTTGGGTGCTGCAGATCTCTTTATGACCCAAGTATCTGCTCTACCTGCAAAAGAAAAAAAAAAAAAAAAAGGCCCAGGCACAGTGGCTCACACTTGTACTCCCAGCGCTTTGGGAGACTGAGACAAGCACTTGAGCCCAGGAGTTCGAGACAAGCCTGGACAAAATGGCAAAACCCCATCTCTAAAAAAAAAAAAAAAAATACAAAAATTAGCCAGGCATGGTGGTGTGGTGCATGCCTGTAGTCTCAGTTGTTCAGGAGGCTGAGTTGGGAAAATCACCTGAGCCCAAGAAGTCGAGACTGCAGTGAGCCATGATCACGCCACTGCTCTCCAGTCTGGACAACAGAGTGAGACCCAGTCTCAAAAAATCAATCCATCAATCAACCTTAGCTCAGTTCTGGAGGATTTCAGTCTGAAATCACCACTGTCTGCCTCCGTCATCAGCTGGTGTTTTCCCCTGTGTCTATCTTCACATGGCTTTTTCTTCTCTCTCAAAATTTCCCTCTTCATATGAGGACACCAGTTAATGGATTAGGGCCCACTCTAACCCAATATGACTTTGTCTTAAACTACATCTACAAAGACCCTATTTCCAAATGAGATCACCTTCTGAGGTTCCCAGTGGGCATGAATTTATGGGGAACACTATGTAACCAAATGCAGTTGCTAACGCAAATGAATTTAGGATTCACACTGAAGGTGGTACATATGATTTTATGGGTCATTGAGGTATAGTGGGATAAGAGGCCGGTTTGGAGCGTGGTTTTGTTAGGACAGAATATATCTATACTCACCCTCCTTTCCCCCAGACTCAAATTATAGTGAGTTCAAAATTAGTATATCAGAGACAGTAAGTTAAGTCACACTGGTGACATTTTGTGTGAATTCAAAGCAGAGATGAAGAGGAGTTGTTATTTGGGGGAAATTGTGGAAGACGTGTTCCTTATGCTCACCCTAAAATCGGTGCAGAGGCAGCATGCCCTGTAGTGGTGTGCTCACTTGGTGCTCACGTCTGCTTGGAGTACAGCTGTTAAAATATAAAGTCAAACAGATTTTTAAATTGGTTGGTAACACTCAACATCTCTTAGAGCATAGAGAGGAAGCAGCTGGGAGAACTATTACTGAAATTAGAGTACTTTCCAAAATGACAGAATTGATGGGTAGAGTGAAAGTCACAGATCTTGAGAGAAAATGAGCTGGTGAGCCAAGTACAGGAAACCTGAACTTGGTCAAATGTTCATAGACTAAAAGAGTGTCAAAGAAAAGATAGGCCAGGTGTGGTGGCTCATGCCTGTAATCCCAGCACTTTCAGAGTCCGAGGTGGGTGGATCACTTGAGGTTAGGAGTTCAAGACCAGCCTGGCCAACATGGTGAAACCCCGTCTATGTTAAAAATACGCCAGGTGTGGTGGCAGGCACCCGTAATCCCAGTTATCCAGGAGGCTGAGGCAGGAGAATTGCTTGAGCCTGGGAGGTGGTGATTGCAGTGAGCCGAGGTCATGCCATTGCACTCCAGCCTGGGAGACAGAGCGAGACTCCATTTCCAAAAACAGAAAAAAGAAAAGATAGGCGTGTGTTCTTGAGAATGTAACAGAGATGGTGACTCAAAAGTATTAGGAAACTGAGGAATTTACCTCTGACCGCGATGCCAAAGAATGACAAAATGAGAAGATGCAATGGGGTGGGGAAGCTTTCTGATTAACTTAGTTTATAATGGGACATTTTCAGAAGATGGATAGTAAGGGCAAAAGCAAGCGTGAGTAAAACGCAGAGTAAGCTGAGACCTGCAAAAAAAGTAGGTAGATTAAAAGAACATTTTAGCGTTCGGTTTGGTGCAGTTTGGTGACTAGGAAAGGAGTCACTGCCTTGGACTAGTTGTATAATGCCCAGGGATTACAGAGTGGAGGTAAAATTTTTGTTGCTTTTGTCTTTTCTATTAAGAAGAAGGGTGTTCAAACCAAATGACAGATCCTAGAGCAGAGTAGGAATTTGTGAAGAGAATCCCCGTCTGTGATTTTTGAGGAATGCTGGGAGTCTTCAAGGGGAGTTTAACAATGATACCCATCTTTCCTGCCCACATTCTGAATGTTTAAGGCAAAAGAGGAAAACATATTGAGGCCACAGTGCCCCCTTTACTACCAATAGAGCAGATACCGGCAAACGTGTGCACTTCCTAATACCGAATTCCAACCTTAACCTAGAGTCACTGGAATGGGGTGGTCCTCTCTCCAGGCTTGTTTCCAAGGAGGGAAAAGAGGCCTTAAGTGCTCTGATAAAATAAAGGTGGATGTCCTCTGTGTGGAGCCTCAGATCAGAAATGGGAAAGAAGCACCCCTCCACTATAAGAAAGTGAGGAGAATGGTGAATTTTTTTTTTTTTTTTTTTTTTTTTGAGATGGAGTCTCCCTCTGTCGCCCAGGCTGGAGTGCAGTGGCGCGATCTCGGCTCACTGCAAGCTCTGCCTCCCGGGTTCAAGCGATTCTCCTGCCTCAGCCTCCCGAGTAGCTGGAACTACAGGGTAGCCTGCCACCACGCATGGCTAATTTTTTTTGTATTTGTAGTAGAGACAGGGTTTCACCATGTTAGCCAGGATGGTCACGATCTCCTGACCTTGTGATCCGCCCGTCTCGGCCTCCCAAGATGCTGGGATTATAGGCGTGAGCCACGCGCCCGGCCTTTTGTTTATTGTTTTGTTTTGTTTTGTTTTTTGGTGTTTCTCTCTGGCGTCCAGGCTGGAGTGCAGTGGCACGATCTTTGCTTACTGCAACCTCTGCCACCTGAGTTCAAGCGAGTCTTGTGCCTCAGCCTCCTGAGTAGCTGGGATTACAGGCGCTTGCCACCACGCCCCGCTAATTTTTGTATTTTTAGTAGAGATAGGGTTTTGCCATGCTGGCCAAGCTGGCCTCAAACTCCTAGCCTCAAGTGATCCTCGCCCAACTCGGCCTCCCAAAGTGCTTGGGATTACAGACGTCAGCCACCGTGTCCAGCCTGGGGAAATTTTTTAAATGTTTTCTGAAAGGAGAAATAAGGAAAAAGTAGCTAAAAGACTGATGAATTTGGTCCCAGTTCCAGGAAAGAATCTAGATTATCAAAAAGATTGCTTTTGAGTACATATGGCAGTAATCAATAATCATAGTTTGCTAATAAGTTTTCATGCATTCCCTTCATTGGTAAAAATGCTGGCATAGAATAATAATATAGCTGTTGTATTCTACTTCAACAGGCCGTTTGACAAGCTGTCTGTTTTGGACGAGATGGAAATATATTGGCTAAACATTAAAACAGTTGTGTAGATTAGTGACTGATGATTCTCAGGCTGATGGCTTCATATTGGAAGGAAGCTTTAGTGGCATATGATTAGATTATCCTCAGCTTTATCAAGTTCAGCATTCCCTTCCTTGACGGGATAGGGGAACACAAACTGGGAATAAGTAGAATAATAGGATCAACAAGAACTTGGTGGGGTGACTGTGAAGTTAAATATGATAGAGGTTCATTCATTTAATAGATATTTATGGAGCATCTTCTGTATGCCATGCTCATAAAGATATATGTAAGGTCTTAAGCTCAAATAAAAAATCAATTAATAAAAAGCTAAAGGCCAGTGGCTCATGCCTGTAATCCCAGTGCTTTGGGAGGCCAAGGCAGGCGGATCACGAAGTCTGGATTTCGAGACTTGCCTGGCCAATATGGTGAAACCCCGTCTCTACTACAAATACAAAAAATAGCTGGGTGTGGTGGCACGCTCCTGTAGTCCCAGCTACTCAGGAGGCTGAGGCAGAAGAATCACTTGAACCCAGGGGGTGGAGGCTGCAATGAGGTGAGATCACGCCACTGCACTCCAGCCTGGGTGACAGAGTGAAACTCCATCTAAAAAAATAAAATAAAACCCAGCTACATGGGTTAAATATTGTATGAGGGAACAAAAGCATATTTTTAAATATTATAGATTTTAACTAACATTACGCTTAGTGTGTGAATCAGGAGTTATGATCACCAGAGAAAGTGATATCTTAGGCATTGTTAGTGAAAGCACAGCTTTTAACAGAATGGTTAGGAATGGCCAGGTCTGCTTGGTGTTGAACTACTCTGGAAAATACCTTTCTGTTCTTGGCTCTTCACTGAGAGATGGAAGGAGATACAGGTGAAAGAACTGATCGTATTGAACGTGAAGATGAGACGCAAGGGAACTGTAATCATTGTCTGAAGACATTTGAAGAACCAGCCTGTGGAATAATGTGAACATTATAATCTCTAAGAATCTGACATGGATTAACTCATAAAATCTAATGACTGAAGTTAATATTGTTGTCATTCCAGTTGGAGATCAGGAAAGTAAGGGTCAGAAAGGCTAAATAAGTAACTTGCTCTGAGTCAGCTTAGAAATGGCAGCGCTGGGCTGGGAGCAGTGGCTCATACTTGTAATCATAGCACTTTGAGAGGATGGCTTGAGCCCAGGAGTTTGAGACCAGCTGGGAGGTCAGGGCTGCAGTGAACCGTGATCATGCCACTGCATACCAGCCTGGGTAACAGAGTGAGACCCTGTCCCAAAGAAAGTAAAAATTGGGGAGGCAGGCAGAGCTGGGATTACAAACCCAGGCAGACTGCCTCTAGAACTAAAGTCTTTTCTTTTTTTTGAGACAAAATTTCACTCTTGTTGCCCAGGCTGGAATGCAACGGCACGATCTTGGCTCACCACAACCTCTGCCTCCCAGATTGAGGCGATTCCCCTGCCTCAGCCTCCTGAGGAGCTGGGATTACAGGCATGCGCCATCATGCACCATCACGCCCAACTAATTTTAAAATGGGGTTTCTGCATGTTGGTCAGGCCGGTCTCGAACTCTCGACCTCAGGTGATCCACCCACCTCGGCCTCCTGAAGTGTGGGATTACAGGCGCGAGCCACCACGCCCAGCTCTAAAGTCTTTTTTTAATCTTTTTTTTTGTCAAAGAGATGGGATCTTGTTACGTTGCCGAGGTGTTCTCAATCTCCTAGGCACAAACAATTCTCCCAGTCTGCTGGGATTTAACAGGCATGAGCCACTGTGCCCAGCCTGTAGGATTAAACTCTTGACCAGTGTGCTACACTACTTGGCACTCGTGGGCACGTGCTTAAGTTTGTTCTCCATGGCCCCAGCCAGTCCAGTGGGTTCAGTAGATGAGGGTGCAGGGAAAGTCATTTCTACTTACTTAAATCATCTTAGAGGAGCAAACCAAAGATGGGAGGGAATCCTCTGTCAGCAGAGCTTCCTGCAGCCTAGCCTAGGTCACTCCTGAGAACAGGGAGAAGGACCCTGCCGGGCCAGTGACCTTCCAGGCTCTTTTATGCTATCTCTTTTTTTACACTGCTACTCTGTGGGTGTTTGCTATCAGAAGCCATGAGTTGAAACTCATGTCTCCTTTTTACAAGTTAATATATTTGTCTTATTTGTATCACAGAAATACTGTCACGTAAGTATAATTTATTAGCTTTATGCAATGTAGCATGTTTTGTTTTATGGCACATTTCCAGTAATAATTTCTCGGTTGGATAAAAAGCCATATTGTCATCAATTTTTTTTTTCTTGAAGATGTTTTCCTGAATATAAAATTTATGCTTTTTATTGTAGAAAATTGGAAAATCTAAGAAGAAAATTTAAAAACTCTTGTAATCTCACTGCTCCAAGATAATCATTGTTAACACTTCAGTGTATTTTTCCTGTTAACATATTTTTCACAGAAAAGTTTGAGAACACTTGCTTTAGATTCATCAAGATTCTTTTTACAGAAAAACCATTTTATTTTGATAAATTCTGAAGATTCCTTTTCTCTTCTTTCTTTTTTATTTTTTTGGCTAGGTTTCTGCCTCAATGCTCAAGCAGTTTCCCAACAGTGGCCTGAGTCCAGGTCTTTTCAATGTGGGGCCCCAGTTATCTCCTCAACAAATTGCCATGCTGAGCCAGCTTCCACAAATTCCCCAGTTTCAGTTGGTAAGTAGCAGATTTTCTTCCTGTGGCTGAAAAGGTCATTTGCTTTTTTTTTTTTTTTTTCTTTAACTTTGATTTGCTTCCCACATCTTTGCCACTTTCTATATTCAAAGGGTGCTAGTCCACACTTCTAGGCAGGCTATGGAGTGTGCTTAAGGGTTGTCAACTCAACTGGAGGAAAATGTAACCAGGAGACCAGGAATTTGGTGTTACTTCCCTCCTGGATACTTTAGAATTGTGTGACCTGTACATGAGTGCACAGACCCTTTAGGTGTCCTCAGTAAATCAGTCTCAGGAAACTTTGGTTCTCTGTCTATCCCCCTTGTTTTGTAGGCATGTCAGCTTCTCTTGCAGCAGCAGCAACAGCAGCAGTTGTTACAGAACCAGAGAAAGATTTCTCAAGCTGTACGCCAACAGCAAGAGCAGCAGGTACGTGGGTGGACAGGGTCCCTCCAGTGTTGTGTTTGAGGAGTACATCCCGGCTTAGCCTCTTATGGCAAAGAACCGGGCACAGTCTCTTCCTGGGAAGTTCGGGGCTGTGCTTATCACGTGTCGGTCTCTCTTGGCCCGCAGCTGGCTCGAATGGTGAGTGCACTGCAGCAGCAGCAGCAGCAGAGGCAGCCGGGCATGAAGCACTCGCCCTCTCATCCTGCTGCTGGACCCAAGCCGCATCTGGACAACATGGTACCCAACGCGTTGAATGTGGGGCTCCCAGACCTTCAAACCAAAGGGCCAATACCTGGATATGGTTCTGGTAAGTTGTTAGTAGAGAAAATTACCTTTTTAGAAATCTACCCCTCCAGGCCTGCGATAGGGGTTGCGCCTGCATTACCCTCTGTTTTTATGTCAGCTGTATAAGGTAGGTAAATATTCTTACCTGGTTTACACATGAGCCATCTGAGGCTTCTTGAGTTTCAGTGGGTTTCCAAAGCTCACCACATGGTTACTAAATAGCCAAGACAGGCCTCTAACTTCTCTGGCTTCAAAGCAGTCTTTCAATATATGTGTATGAATGACCAACTGCTCTCCTACTGCCAGGAATTTTTAAAACCCTGTTTAATGCTTGTGCATGCTGTGAGTGGTACACATGGCTGAGGTTATGATCTGTTAAAATATGTACTAGTTTGAAATGTTTTAGTGTGCTCATATTAATACAATTGCCTTCTATCAAAAAATGAACTAAAATTATAATGCAGATACAAATTCATCTGATATTAGTATTTCATCTGATTTAAATAGAACAAGTAAGGTTATGCCTTTAACATTCTTCAAGACTTTTTTGTCAGGCAAATCATAGCTCTTTCAGAACTGGAAAACATGCTGTAAGCAGAATCTAATTGGTGAGGAAACAGTGATTTCAAAATAAAATTTAAAAATGGAAAAGATACCACACACCATCACAGTTTCGTCTCAAACTGACAACATTTAGAATTTATCTTGTAAAGAAGATACTGTTCTATGCACACTCAAAAAACAAGAGTTGGGTCGGGTGCGGTGACTCACACCTGTAATCCCAGCACTTTGGGAGGCTGAGGCAGGCAGATCATGAGGTCAGGAGTTCAGGATCAGCCTGGCCAACATAGTGAAACCCCATCCCTACTAAAAATACAAAAATTGCCGGGTGTGGTGGCTCATGCCTGTAATCCCAGCACTTTGGGAGGCAGAGGCAGGCGGATCATGAGGTCAGGAGATCGAGACCATCCTGGCTAACACGGTGAAACCCCGTCTCTACTAAAAATACACAAAGAAATTAGCTGGGCGTGGTGGCCGGTGCCTGTAGTCCCAGCTACTCAGGAGGCTGAGGCAGGAGAATGGTGTGAACCCGGGAGGCGGAGCTTGCAGTGAGCTGAGATCGCACCACTGCACTCCAGCCTGGGCGACAGAGCGAGACTCCGTCTCAAAAAAAAAAAAAAATACAAAAATTAGCCAGGTGTGGTGGCACACACCTGTAATCCCAGCTACTGGGGAGGCTGAGGCAGGAGAATCATTTGAACCAGGGAGGCGGAGGTTGTAGTAATCTCAGATTGCGCCACTGCACTCCCACCTGGGCAACAGAGTGAGACCCCATCTCAAAAAAAAAAAAAAGAGTTGGAAAGACATGAAATTGCTGGTTCTAGGTGACAGTGTGACCCTGGACAAATGACAGCGGCCGACTATGCGCCAACCCCGTGATCCTCCTACTGCATGTGCAGGGGGTGAGCAAAGACTTCAAGGTGTTCTTGATCTGGGTATCTTAACGGAATTACTTTGTAGATCCTCAGCTTCCACCAACTGTTTTCATTCTTAAAGATGATCTGCCTGATAACTGACTTAAATTCGAAATAACTTTTCTTGCACTTGATACAGAAGAAGGTCAGCTCTGTGCTCATCTGGGCTAAAGAACACCAGGGTACCAAACATGGGGGAGCCTCCCTTGATTACTAACAAAGGTGTCCTACGCTGGATTTCCTTCTTTTTTTTGAGGCAGGGTCTCACTCTGCTGCCCAATCTCCACCTCCCTGGTACAGGCGTGAGCCACCGCACCCGGCCGATTCTTATTTCAAATGGCTAAAGGATCAGAGTTAAGCATACACATATATACACATTTACTGAAGAAATTTTATGATTTTTGTCATACTCCTGTTTCATAAGTAACTTGTAAATTTAGCTGTGCATTATATTATTCCATATTAAAGAGAAATATTGACTTATTAGCTTGTTTCTGTATTTGTTAACTTCTTAAACAATAGATAAATAAATATTATTAGGTCTCATTTTAATTGTGACCTGACCATTTATAGTCTGCCTTATAAGATAGATGTGTTTTGTCATTTATTTCACTTACAATTTTCCTGACTGGGCACGGTGGCTCATATGTGTAATCCTAGCACTTTGGGAGACCGAGGAGGGCAGATCACTTGAGGTCAGGAGTTCAAGACCAGCCTCCAACATGGTGAAACCCCATTTCTGCTAAAAATACAAAATATTAACTGGACGTGGTGGCATGCACCTGTAATCCCAGTTACTCGGGTGGCTGAGGCAGGAAAATAGCTTGAACCCAGGCAGCAGAGGTTGTGGTGAGCTGAGATCATGTCATTGCACTCCAGCCTAGCGATAGAGCAAGACTCCATCTCAAAAATAAAAATTTTTTTCCTTAGTTAGCATGATTACATTTATTTGAATTGAAGAATACATTTTAGGACTGAAAGTTAGATTTGGCTGCCTGTTTTGAATAGATTATTTGATGAAAATATATTTAAAGCATATATAGAAATTAAAATTTTTTTTCTAATAAAATGCCAAAGATGTAATGAAATGAACAGTATTTCAGTTTTCCTGATGCTAAGTATGTTGAACTAAAAAGGATACCTCTGGGTGAAAGAATAGCAAGAATAATTGAAAGTTTATTAATATGTCTTGATAAAGCCTCTTTGTTACATTATCTCAAAATTAAGAATTTGAATGACTAATGACCGCTTAACTAATCCTTATTGATTCTTTTGTAAAATAGATGGTTTCTAATTCTTTTAGAAAAATTGAAGCAAAATTGCTTCAATTTTAGCAAAATTGAAAATACACCTAATTGAGGCTGAGTGCAGTGGCTCATGTCTGGTAATCCCAGCACTTTGGGAGGCCGAGGTGGAGAGTGAGAGAGGGAGAGAGAGAGAGAAAGAATACCTAGTTGCATTGTTGGTGATAATGACCTGTCTAAAAATTATATTTTAGTATCTATGTTACTGGGCTAGGGGAAAGAACATATACTTTAAAAGAAATTCGGAGAAGTAATTCATGTTATAACAAGACTCCTTCTGTTCCCATCTACTTATTTATATGAGTAAGATTTCTTAGTGCTTTATGTCAACAAAGAAATTTAAAATAAGATAGTAGAGAAAACTCTCATTATAGTAAGGAGTCTTGGTTACCGTGGATATCTGAACTCATTTAGAAACAAAGTGATTCATCTTGTTAGAATATGCATTTCTGATAAAATTTCACTTTTTATGTTTAAAATTTGTCAAAATTTGTAATATTTATTTGGTATATACCTGTGAAAAGTAAAGCTGTATGAATATTGGAGATTATAAAAATGACAGAAGAGTAATTGTATCTATGCTGCAATTATGATTGTGTTGATACCAGGTGTACACGTGGACAGTTGTGTTAGGATGGCCAATTATGGGTGATTTTTAAAAAATAATTATAGTTATAGAAACTAGTTTGCTTTTTAATGTATAGTAAAAAGAGAAGAAAACAGAACTGCAAACAGAGTGAAGGCAAGATCAGTGTAAGGACAAGTTAATTTAAGAGCATTTCCTCAAGGATGTAAGTAAGAATGGAGCCAAATGTTAGTCATGAACAGACCATGAATTAGGGTGTGTGAACATCAGAGAGAGTAGTTCTGGCAAGGACAGATGAGGCAGGCAAAGGGTTGTCCTTGCATGAATGATAAAAGCAGGTGATAGGCAAGGGGCATGTCTTATCTCTGCTTGTACCTCAGTTCCTAACAACAAGGCCTGGCACAGAATAGATTGTCCATAAATATTCATTGAACTTAACTAAATGGCTTAATTTGAGCTAAAGCTTTCTGTTTGTGGGCTGGAAATTTCAGGGAAACCACTTGGTGGACTGAGGAAATTTGGTTTTGCTATAGTGGAAAGTACAATAAAGTCAATATTTTCTTGGGTTTAGAGGTATGATAGCTTGTAAATAGCCAAAGGTCACTAGCAAAGCACTGTCTCTTCTTTGTTAATGCAGCCACCAGAGCACAGTGTCCCAGAATTCCTTCCATCAAAATCCATCAGACACACTCCATATCCTAGTGTCATGCTGGTTACTACGTGACATCAAAGAAAATTATGTACATCTTCGCCTGATTTTTTTCCTCTTATACTTTGGGGTTTGTAGATTGAACCTTTCAAGGCAATTTTCTCCCCTATTCTTTCTCTGACCCCTTGGATTATTTTTCCTGACCAAACCTAGTGAGGCAGTGCTGAGGCTGCCCTGCTGTGGCGACACTTGATCCCCAAGTCTCCAATGAGAAAAGCCACCGTTTCTCTAAGGTTCTTGGAGCTGCTGAGCTCTTTCCTTGCATGCTTAACTTTTTCTTTCTCTTTCTCTTTTTCTTTCTCTTATTCTTTTTCTTTCCTTCTTTCCTCTTCTTTTTCTCTTTTTTTTCTTTTTTTGCCCTTTTTCTATAACTCTTTAATTTTCTGCATTTCATTTGTCGCCAAAAGAACCCTAAGCAGTTGAAATTAAAGAAATGTAATTCACTGACCAGGCACGGTGGCTCACGCCTGTAATCCCAGCACTTTGAGAGACTGAGGTGGGCAGCTCACGAGGTCAGGAGATTGAGACCATCCTGGCTAACATGATGAAACCCTGTCTCTACTAAAAATACAAAAATAATCAGCTGGGTGTGGTGGCGGGCACCTGTAGTCCCAGCTACT
>NW_012120154.1:958459-966371 GCF_000951035.1 Colobus angolensis palliatus | reverse complement strand
AATACAAAAATTAGCCAGGCGTGGTGGCGGGTGCCTGTAGTCCCAGCTACTCAGGAGGCTGAGGCAGGAGAATGGCATGAACCCAGGAGGCGGAGTGCAGTGAGCCGAGACCGCACCACTACACTCCAGCCTGGGCAACAGAGCGAGACTCCATCTCAAAAAAAAAAAAAGACTACTTTCAAATTTTTCTTTCTGATTTGCCCTGACCTCCACCCACCCCACGCTCAGGCTGCCAATTCTCTTCCTAAAATACAACTAGTTATCCTCTAACATGCTTAAAATGTTCACTGTCCTGTTGTCCTAGAGAAAAAAAAGGTCCCAACTCCTTGGCCTAATACATAAAGACCCTACATGACACGACTCTTCATTTCTCCCCATCCCCCAGCACTCTCTGCCTCACTTCATCCCAGAGTTAGCTAAACATTGGAGTCATTTGAATGTGTCACCATTCCCTAAACACACTTGGTTATCAAGAGTCAGAGCTTTGTACTTGGTTTGCTTGACTTCCCCAAATAGCTACCTTAGGGCCTCGATCACATGTTCCTTCTGCAAAGCCTTTCCTCCCCCAAGATACCCTGACTACAGCTCTGTCACTGCTGTTGCACTACATTGGCTGGATGTAGTCTTCTCCATCTCAGTTGGAGAGTGGCTGGCCCCAGCATCCTGTCTGGCACAAATACCAGCTAAATGAAAAAGGGCCTGCAGGAATGCACTGAGACAGACCTAATCGATGACAGTCATACATGTCTTCACACCTTCACAGAGAGACATTACTTAGTGAGTAAGAGCCTAGATCAAAGCTTGGAATCAAAAATACCTGTTTCTGAGTGGAGAAACTCTGTGAATTAGTCTTTGAATGACACTTGAAGGCATTCGTGGGCTGTGCTTCCGAACTCTTGGTACTGATGCTAGAGACTTATAAAATGTGGTCTTCTCCTTTTTAGGCTTCAGCTCTGGCGGCATGGACTATGGCATGGTTGGTGGGAAGGAGGCTGGAACTGAGTCTCGCTTTAAACAGTGGACCTCCATGATGGAGGGGCTGCCCTCTGTAGCCACACAGGAAGCCAGTATGCACAAAAATGGTAAGAGAAGCACTGAAAGCTAGAGCCCCCAACTCACATCAGGTCTTGATGAAACATTCTATAATACTGTTTTGAAGTACAGAACTTGGTGTTCTTTTCCTCCTGAATCCTGTGATTGCCTGTGGAGGAAGGTCACAGTCATGTGTATGTTGAATTACAAGAAATATAAAGTGCTAGCTCTAATTAAAGAGAGCAGAATTTTTCAGCTACCATGATTGAGGGTGGTAGCAGTGAACTTGGGCACCCACCAAGGTGAAACCCTAGTAAGTTGGCTGAGGGAACAGAGTCAGCTTGTTGAGTTTGTTTTGCTTTGTTTTGCAGAGCAGGGGATCGTAATAATACCTATCTTGTTGGTTGTTTGAACCATATTAAGTTTATCAGCTTTTTAAAAATTTCCTGTCTTTTAATCTCCGAAAGAGGGCTAATAGATCATAATACTGAGATTTGAACTTTCCACAAAGCTTTCTTGTTCTATGTGAATTACAGTGTCTGCAGGTCAGCGTTGAAGGGCTTTGCAGGCTTTGGTGGTGATGTTGGTTGGCTTTTCCTCTCAATTTCTCTCTGTAAGGGCTTCTCCATTTCCCGTAAAACAGATAAAAGGTCTCAGAACCTTCCTTCAGCCTTTGTTTCAGTGTTTGTTTCATTTGACAGTAATTCACTTGGACTTAACTGTATCCATGAGAACCAAGTATAAATAGGTGTCTGGCTGTTCCTGCTGCAGCGCCCTGGCAGGCCTCAGCCCCAGCCAAGTCATTCAGTCTGAAGCCTTTCAGGTTTCCTTCATAAACCACTCTTTAATAAGCCCATCCAGGAGGCTGGTGAAGTAGCCACGTGGAGCTCTCTGCCTGCCATCTCTGAGCATTATCGTTTGGTTTCATGGCATGAAGTCAAAAGTGATTTATTGAAATTGTAAAATCTGGCCGGGCGCGGTGGCTCAAGCCTGTAATCCCAGCACTTTGGGAGGCCGAGACGGGCGGATCACGAGGTCAGGAGATCGAGACCATCCTGGCTAACACAGTGAAACCCCGTCTCTACTAAAAATACAAAAACTAGCCGGGCGAGGTGGCGGGCGCCTGTAGTCCCAGCTACTCGGGAGGCTGAGGCAGGAGAATGGCATAAAGCCGGGAGGCGGAGCTTGCAGTGAGCTGAGATCCGGCCACTGCACTCCAGTCCGGGCGACAGAGCGAGGCTCCGTCTCAAAAAAAAAAAAAAAAGAAAGAAATTGTAAAATCTGTTTGTGGACTGAATAAGCCCACTGTCATCTATAGCTTTGGGCTCTTTCAGTGCTTCCTTAGGCTGATGATTCACCAGGTCCCCTTGTCCCCAAAGACATGATAGGTGCATGATAATAAATATGAAATGGCATGTGAGAGGGTATCTCAAAGGCAAAATCTCTACTTGCCTTTTTAGAGCTTATAGATCATGTTTTCCCATCTCCTTAGCAATCCCCAAAGTAATTGAGCTTTTCATTTTCCACTGCTTCACCACAATGCGCCTCTGAGCCAGATTTGTCAGTGGCTCCAGAAAAGTAAATGTCCTCTTAGCTGAGCATGGAGATAGTTTTGATAATAATCCCATTAGGCTGCATCACCCTGGAAATAATTTTATCCCTTCACAAGCAGCATCCTAAGAATAGATCAAGTGACCCAATACCATATATAAAATTCATTTGAGAAGTAAGTAGACTGGTATCTCACTGACACCTAAAGTTTTATTTAAAGTGCATGTTTTGTTAGTTCAAGGCAATTTTAAGCTTTTAATTCTTTTCCTGCCCCTAGCATATAAAAATGCACGATGGGGGCACCGACAAAACCACTGAAGTGCTCTCAGGAAACCAGTTACAAAGGATTTGCTGTTCTTCATGTGTGAGGCCATGAATCCCAGAGCTGCAGAGTTCATTGCTGGTCTTGTGCTGGCAAAGACCCTAGGCGGGAATTCCATCTCATTGCGTTGGAATTTAAAGTAATTGCAGATGCTTTTCCCTCCAATGGACTCTCTGTTTACACTGCTGCTTCCAGCTAATCTAAGCCTGATCAGCCAGCCCTTAAGAACCTGGGTGGGTAGCATCAGTAGAAATTTAGCTAAAACCTTCTTATGTGCTACAAATTGTTAGAATTTTCCCCATTTCTCACTCTTGAGTCGCTAGCATAGAAACTAGGGATAATGGTCAGATTCCTCGTATGTGAACGTTTCATTAATTTCCTAAGACCGTGGACTTTTAAAACTGAAAGTAACATTGGAGCATTAGAACAATCCTGTGTGCCTAAGTGAGGAACTGAGAGGCTCAGAGAGGCGAAATGACTTGTTAGACATGCTGCTTAGTAATTATGTGCTGAGTCTTGAATGCAACCTCTTATTCCAGTGCAGTTTGTATATACTCCATCAGCTTCAGAAGACTGTTTGCATTCCAATGAATAAAAAATAGACAAGTTCTATTCATAGGAGTTATTCTGGATGATTTAATATCCTCTCTTTTCTTCAGGCGCTATAGTGGCCCCTGGTAAGACCCGAGGAGGGTCACCGTACAACCAGTTTGATATCATCCCTGGTGACACACTGGGTGGCCATACGGGTCCTGCTGGTGATAGCTGGTTACCTGCCAAATCTCCACCAACAAATAAAATCGGAAGTAAATCCAGCAATGCCAGCTGGCCTCCAGGTATTGTCCAGGAAATGCTTTTCCAGGATAGCATTTGTTTTGTAATTGTGAGTTTCAGGTTCAGAATACATTGCTTTTTTGACTCATGTTACTAAGGTACTTGCTTTCATTTTTTCATTCAGTAATTGTTAGAAGCAAGGCATGTGCTGTGGGAAGACAGATGATTTTCATTAGATGGGGAATCTGGGGATAAGTGACATTGTAGCTGGGACTTGGCATTCGTCCCATGCATAGGATGCCTTGTAACATGGGTTCTTTTGAAGTGTCTGTTGAATTGATCTGTTAGTTCTTAGGCAAGTATTTATTATCAGTTAGGCTGTAGGTATGCAGTAGTGATTGCAATGAGATTATTTGTTAATATTTTTCTTTCCTCTTTTGTTGGATATAGTAATCTATTCTCATGATAGAAAACTGGGAACATTTAATAAAGCAAAAATTAAAATCAGTAATTCCATAAATATATGTCCTCCTAGACCTCTTTCTGTGCATGCGTATTTGTAACATGAATATGTATAGTTTCATTTTATTAAAGTAGAATTTTTTTTTTTAATGGAGTTTCGCTCTTGTTGCCCAGGCTGGAGTGCAGTGGTGCGATCTCGCTTCACTGCAAGCTCCGCCTCCCGGGTTCAAGCGGTTCTCCTGCCTCAGCCTCCCGAGTAGCTGGGATTACAGATGCCTGCCGCCACACCTGGCTAATTTTTTGTATGCTTAGTAGAGACGGGGTTTTGCCATGTTGGGCAGGCTAGTCTCGAACTCCTGACCTCAGGTTATCCGCCCACTTCAGCCTCCCAGAATGCGGGGATTACAGGCGTGAGCCACCGTGCCCGGCCAAAGTAGAATTGTGTAATGCAGATTGTTCATATATGATACACATTGCTCTTTCTCTTCACGATTTGGAAAATAGAAGTTTATTCTGTCACATAGCTTTAAAATTTTAAAATGATTTAAATTGACCAATAGAAAAATTCTGAGCTCTCTTGTATATTCTAGGCTTTCTCTTGCTAAGCTAAATTATCCCTGCTGGTTATCCCTGGACATTCTATGTAGCAATATCATTTGTGTTACATTTTTTGCATTTTGGCCAACATCTGGTAAGGAAAGTGAGAAAGACCACTGATCTCTAGCCCATATTTTCACCAGTTCGTGGCCTAGATGCTTGGATAATTCTTGTGAACACCAGAGTCCTTACTCCTGCCTCCCCTGCCTTCAGCCCTGAAGTCTCCTGGGAGCAGGAGGATCAGGTTACCGGGGCCAGGCTGTGATGAGCTGTGGCTTCCAGTTCACTACCATAGACAGTGTGGTAACACAAAGGTGCCGTTGGCAAGAGTGTATGTTCATGCTGATTTTTTTTCCCTTAATTTTGTGATGAAAATCTAAGAGACAATAAATTCAGTATTTATACTTTTCGCAGACCCATTTCTTATATCAAAAAAGTACTATTATCATTTTTTTTAAAACAACCTTCTCTAATATTTGTTTTCCTTGTCTCAGAATTCCAACCAGGAGTGCCATGGAAAGGTATCCAAAACATTGACCCTGAATCTGACCCCTATGTCACCCCAGGAAGTGTGCTGGGGGGTACAGCCACATCTCCCATTGTAGATACTGACCACCAACTGCTGCGGGATAACACCACAGGTACTTGAGCGAAGCATCTCTTATATATTCAACACCCAGCATTTTCATAGTTGTCAGTTTGTGACTTCATTTGTACTTGCTGGTACCTAAAAGTTTAACCAAAAAATGTAAGAATATTGCTTTTCACATTTATTTGTTAGACATATTTTGTCCTCCATTCTATTGAAGTTTAAATAAAATACTCTCAAGGTTTCCCTGGTTATACTGACATTTATCTTCAGTATTTTCTTCTTCTTCTTTGTTACCCAAGGGTCTAATTCTTCCCTCAACACCTCGCTGCCTTCACCTGGTGCCTGGCCCTACAGTGCCTCTGACAACTCCTTTACCAACGTTCATAGCACTTCAGGTATGACTGTGAAGTTTTGGTTTCCCTTTGGTTAGCACTTTTTCATCAGGTTCCCTTTTATAAAGGAAATTGGCATGTATTTCGTAAGGTATACTCTTAGAGAAGTTCAGTAGCATAGGTCAGTGTAGATGGAAGCACACCCTTTTCTATTTGCTATATCTTTGAGGAACTTCTAGTCTCAGGAAGGATGAGCCAGATACAGCTTTGGGATGAGCTGGCATATCCAGAGGGCTGTAGTCATGTCCTGATGACACACATGCTTCTCTTTTTTATTTTGAGATGGAGTCTCTCTCTGTTGCCCAGGCTGGAGTGCAGTGGTACGATCTCGGCTCACTGCAAGCTCCGCCTCCCGGGTTCGTGCCTTTCTCCTGCCTCAGCCTCCCGAGTAGCTGGGACTACAGGCGCTCAGCACCACGGCCGGCTAATTTTTTGTATTTTTAGTAGAGATGGGGTTTCACTGTGGTCTTCGATCTCTTGACCTCATGATCCGCCCACCTTGGCCTCCCAAAGTGCTGGGATTACAGGCATGAGCCACTGCACCCGGCCAACATGCTTCTCTTTTACCAAGGCTGCTAAGAAGTCAAGGGTCATGAGAAGAACCAGTTAAGGCCAGGTTATTATTCCTAAGGTAGCCAATTATAGCTGGCTTTTCTCTAAAAATCCTCCCACTTATAGACAAAGGCTAAGGGCAGATGGCCAAAGGAAAAGAAAAAAAAAACAAAACAACCTTGATTAATTTTAGCATCTTTTGGTAAGTTCCTCATGTTTTTTTGAAAGACATTAGGAAATGGAAAAGTTAGTGGATATAATAAAGGCTTTGAAGTCACTCACTGAGCATAGTGCCTTACTGGTTGGTAGACATATTGGTAATTGGCACCCTCAGTTTGCACAAGTCAGACCTTAAGCTGTTAAAGTCATTATGACTTACATGCTTTGCTCAGGTAAAAGCAAATAAAGCATACCTTTATCCACCTACGAAGACGCGGCAGGCTAGTGGGCTGCAGATTGTCTTGTTTTTCTTCCCACCTCTGTGTCCTATCAGTAGTGCAACAATAACCTACCACTCACTGAGTGATCCCGCAGGCCAGGCATCATGCTAAACCTTCCACATGAATTTTTATTTTACCTTCACCAAAGGCTATGAGTAAGTCCTGTTGTTATCACTCTTTTGTGGATAAAGAAACTGAGTGAGGTTCTGAGAGCTGATATAACTTGCCTCAGTTCTGAGCAAGTATGTAAAGGAGACATCTCAATATTCCAGGTTTTGAACCACCACCTTACATTATACTTTTGTAAGATTTCTTTTACATGTAAGAACTTACTCTGATTACCCATCTCTTTTACACCTATAAATGCCCATATCTCAGATTGAACTATATATCTTTTTCCAGCAGTTGAAAATTCATCTGAGAGATGGCCCAAGAATCACCTCAGACTTGTCTAAAACTGAACCTGTACTTCCCCACCCCCAAAAGTGTCTTTCCTTCTCCACTCAGTTCTTTATGTTTCTTAATGATCTCGGCTGGGTGCAGTGGCTCTCGCCTGTAATCCCAGCACTTTGGGAGGCCGAGGCGGGTGGATCACAAGGTCAGGAGATCAAGACCGTCCTGGCTAACACGGTAAAACTCCGTCTCTACTGAAAATACAAAAAAAAAAAAAAAAAAAATTAGCTGGGCATGGTGGTAGGTGCCTGTAGTCCCAGCTACTCAGGAGACTGAGGCTTGGTGGGAGTGGCGTGAACCCGGGAGGTGGAGCTTGTAGTGAGCCGGGATCACGCCACTGCATTCCAGCCTGGGCGACAAAGCGAGACTCCGTCTCAAAAAAAAGAAAAAAAAAAAAATTATGATCTCATGCATCATTTAGTTACAAAACCTCAGTATTTTCTTCCTCTTTCCTCTCTCTCTCAATCCCTGGATCCAGGCAGTTACGATTTCTCCGTAGTGATTTATTCTGCAATCATATTTCAAATACCTATTCCTTCTGTTCCGTTCTATTTACTATCACAGTAGTTTAAACACTCCCTGCTGAATCCATTGCAAAAACTCCTAATAGTATCTTAATCAGTCCCCAGCCTACCTTTATAACCTTCTCTTTTTTTTTTTTTTTTTTGAGACGGAGTCTCGCTCTGTCACCCAGGCTGGAGTGCTGTGGCCTGATCTCAGCTCACTGCAAGCTCCGCCTCCTGGG
>NW_012120154.1:953495-957649 GCF_000951035.1 Colobus angolensis palliatus | reverse complement strand
GGGCCACAGAGCGAGACTCCATCTCAAAAAAAAAAAAAAAAAAAAAAAGAATCTGTTTGAACATCAATATCTAATAAGCTGGATCAAGGCACAAGACACGTGTAATTTACTAATTACTTCCCATTCAGTCAATGACTGTTTATGGAATACTTTATTCTGCTAGGGTTCACATTCTCACTGTTACCCAGAAGCTGGTATCTTTAGGAAGACTCTCCTTGCATGTGTCCTCCTTTTCAAGTCATTTTTAGCTAAGAAAGCAGTAGAGAATTGGTTATCTTATTAATTATATCAATTCAGAGTAGCAGTCACTGAAAATTTTCTGTTCATTATGCTCTAAGAACAGTGTTATTTTGTATCGCTGTGCTTGAAATGTGTACTCTTTTTAGAATATAAATGTGTATGTATTTACGTGTATGTAGATAAAACTCGTGTATTTGTCAACAAAAGTGAACCGTCTAACCTTATTCCTTCCTTAATTTTCTCTTCTTACAGCAAAGTTCCCTGATTACAAATCTACATGGTCCCCAGATCCCATAGGACACAACCCCACTCATCTCTCCAACAAGATGTGGAAAAACCATATTTCCTCCAGGAACACTACACCGCTGCCCCGCCCACCTCCTGGTCTGACCAACCCCAAACCATCATCTCCCTGGAGCAGCACAGCACCCCGATCAGTCAGGGGGTGGGGGACACAGGACTCACGGCTCGCCTCGGGTGAGGAGGATCTGCCTAGAGGAGCGCCATTGTTCATCCACAAGGGGCTTTTGTTAACACAGATGGTGAAGACACCAAGAGGTCTTCCCAAGAGAGGAAGTCATGGTTGTCTGGTTTTTCTTCTGGTAGAGGAAAAGGTACCTCTTGAGTGAAAGGTGCAGTCAGTATGAGGCAGAGGGACCCAAGAACTCCCAAGGGACAGATGGGGTAAAATGAGTGAGTAAAAATGGCAGAGCGAGAACACTGGGAGGGAAATATTGTCTTGGAAATCATGCATAAAAGTCATGCATAGGAGTCAGGGACCAATAGAAGAGAAAAAGAAGGTCGGAGTCCAGTGGAAAAGAGAGACAGTTTATAAAAGCAGAGAAGAAATGTGGGCTACAGGAAAATCTTTCTCCTTCTTGGCTTTTCTTGAATTTTTGTTTTATTTCTCTTCCTAACCATTTTTCTGGTTGCTCACAGCCTCTACCTGGAGTGATGGTGGCTCAGTTCGTCCTAGTTACTGGCTGGTTCTTCACAATCTCACTCCACAGGTAATTATGCTTTCTTGTGGTTTTCTAGATAGAACTTGATTGTGTTAAGAGAGGGAAAGACGGGAGTTGGTGTCTCACACCTGTAATCCCAGCACCTCGGGAGGCCGAGGCGAGAGGATTGCTTGAAGCCAGGAGTCTGAATTCAGTCCAAGCAATATAGTGAGACCCTGTTTCTACAAAAAATTAAAAATTAGCCAGGCATGGTGGCGCACAGCTGCTTAGGAGGCTGAGGTGCAAGGATCACTTGAGCCCAGAGGTCGAGGCTGCAATGAGCCATGATTGCATTGCATTGCAGTCCAGGTTGGGCAACAGTGCAAGACCCTGTCTCAAAAAAAGAGAGAGAGAGAGGGAAATAGATGTGGGAGGCTGGCAGATATGAAAGCTCATCTCCTGATCACTGCAAAGAGGTCTTGACTGCAGGAGGTGGGTGTCCCCTCCCGACCCAAGGTTCACAGCCTACTTCTGGAGAGGGGTTGGTGCTGGCCACTAGGCTTCATGCCTGCCTTCAAGATGATGATAACACATACAGTTTATAAAAGTGAAAACTAGTTTTATATGCTAGTTTATAAAACTAGGTAAAACCCACTAGCGTGGATTCCTGCAGATCTTACGGGGCAGAGAAAGAGAAAAAAGAGTAGGGGTGGTATTTTCTGGTGGTTTCTGTGTAGTAGACACTATTTGCTATACAGATGTGCATGTTAGAATCTAGAACCTAGTGGAAAAGGGAGTATTTTAAGGACACCCAAAAGCTACCTGTTTCTGTGTTAATTCTCCAATAAGACCTGAACCTATACTTCCCCATCCCTAAAAGCGTCTTCCCTTCTCAACTAAGTTCTTTATGATTCTTAATATTGATCTCGGCCAGGCGCGGTGACTCAAGCCTGTAAATCCCAGCACTTGGGGAGGTCGAGACGGGCAAGTCACGAGGTCAAGAGCTCGAGACCATCCTGGCTAACACGGTGACACGCCGTTTCTACTAAAAAATACAAAAAACTAGCCGGGCGTGGTGGCAGGCGCCTGTAGTCCCACCTACTCGGGAGGCTGAGGCAGGAGAATGGCGTAAACCCGGGAGGCGGAGCTTGCAGTGAGCTGAGATCCGGCCACTGCACTCCAGCCTGGGCGACAGAGCGAGACTCCATCTCCAAAAAGAAAAAAAAAAAAATTGATCTCATGCATCGTTTAGTTACAAAACCTCAGTATTTTCTCCCTCTTAAAACATATTAACCATTTCTGTGCTTTGTAAATACTTAACCGTCCATCTCTCAAGTGGAAGAGATCATTTGACTTCATAGTTTATAAATGCTACATGGGACCAGTTGCAGTGGCTCACGCCTGTAATCTCAGCACTTTGGGAGGCCAAGGCAGGTGGATCATGAGGTCAAGAGATCAAGACCATCCTGGCCAATGTGGTGAAACCCCGTCTCTACTGAAAATACAAAAATTAGCTGGGCGTGGTGATGCGCACCTGTAGTCCCAGCTACTTCGGAGGTTGAGGCAGAAGAATCGCTTGAACCCAGGAAGCGGAGGTTGCAGTGAGCTGAGATTGTGCCACTGCACTCTAGCCTGGTGACAGAGTAAGACTCCGTCTAAAAAAAAAATTTTTTTTAATTTAAAAATGCTACATGGGTATGTTTAACTCTCCGTCTATTATCCTCTTCATGTGTAGATGGCATTACTATAATTTGCTCTCATCAGACCATATCCTCTGGGTGGTTTTCCAGTGGAAGGGCTTCATTTGCACCAAGCCACCCTGCCTTTCACCTTGGTTGCTAGATAACTGAGGCATTTGCAGAAGCATTATGTTGAGCATTTGAACGAAGTTAAATGGGCCCATCAAAACTGAGTCCATCACAATCTTTGTAACACCCTCAAAACACCTTGTTAAAAGGAGTCAGTTATGCCTCCTGTTTTTGACACATGGAATGCATTGTCTGGCATTTAATTCATACATGGATTCATGCACACTTTATTAAGCCGACATTTTCCAGAATGTTCTCATGAGATATGATTAGGTCTCTGGCCTAATATGTTGGACATGTATACTTGGTTAAACAAAACTAAGCAGATTTTTTCACTTTGAGACTTCTTAGACCTTTTAATATGCTAACCCATATTATGATTCTCTGTGGGGAAATACATCTCCTAAATATATTTGCCCATTTGTAGGGAGTAAATCACAGGATTCGTATTTCAAGGTGCACATTGAGGTAAACAATTTCCTAAATACAGTTAACATGAGGGAGGATGTGGGTCAGCTCTTAATCTCTGTATCTAATCAACTCAGCTCAAAGTTTCAAGTTATGGCCAGGCGCAGTGACTCACGCCTGTAATCCCAACACTTTGGGAGGCCGAGGTGGGCAGATCACAACGTCAGGCAATTGAGACCATCCTGGATAACACAGTGAAACCCTGTCTTTACTAAAAATACAAAAAATTAGCCAGGCATGGTGGCGGGCGTCGGTAGTTCCAGCTACTCGGGAGGCTGAGGCAGAAGAATGGCATGAATCCGGGAGGCAGAGCTTGCAGTGAGCCGAGATTGCACCGCTGCACTCCAGCCTGGGTGACAGAGCGAGACTCCATCTCAGAAAAAGAAGTTCCAAATTATTTCTTTAGCTAATAGTTGACTGAAATATGAAGCATCTTGTATGACCATCCTCAAAACTATGCCTCCTGTTTTCTAAGAGTTGTCATACAATGTGATAATTATGGTATGATGAGATTGAGAGAAGCAATAAGAGATGGACTGTTATGAAAGAAGCTTGGGTGGCTGTTCACTTGTTCTATCTTATAAAAAATGGGCCGGGCGCAGTGGCTCAAGCCTGTTATCCCAGCACTTTGGGAGGCCGAGACGGGCGGATCACAAGGTCAGGAGATCAAGACCATCCTGGCTAACATGGTGAAACC
>NW_012120154.1:952238-952837 GCF_000951035.1 Colobus angolensis palliatus | reverse complement strand
AACAGAGCAAGATTGTTTCAAAGAAAAAAATGTCTATTGTACACATACATCCATATAAAATGAATATGGGGGTGGCTGTGTTTGGGTTAGAATTAATTTTAAAAATCAAAGCTTCCTAAAAGCAGACTAATCTCTGTCATAGCTTAAAAGTTTGTAAGAGCAAGTTACCTCCTGTCCATCCTGGGTGACAGAAGAGTGAGACCCCCCCACATCTAAAGTTTAAAAAATATATGTATTGATACAGTTGCTATCCCCTTACCCATGGTTTCTTACCCTTGGCCAAACCATAGTCAAAAAATATTAAGATATTTTGAGAGAAAGACCACATTCACATAACTTACAGTATTATAACTTTTCTATCTTAATCTCTTACTGTGCCTAATTTATAAATTAACCTTTATCTTAGGTATGTATGTATAGGAAAAACATAGTATACTTAGAGTTCAATACTTTCGGTGGTGTCAGGCCTCCACTGGGGGCCTTGGAAGGTGTTCCCCTCAGATAAAAGGGAACTACTTTATCTGGATAATTTTTCTTTCATCACCTAAAATTTATTTAGAGGGCATCTATCCTAAAAAGTCTCTTAGGCCGGTCGTGGT
>NW_012120154.1:918050-951538 GCF_000951035.1 Colobus angolensis palliatus | reverse complement strand
CCGGGAGGCGGAGCTTGCAGTGAGCTGAGATCCGGCCACTGCACTCCAGCCTGGGCGGCAGAGCGAGACTCCGTCTCAAAAAGAAAAAAATACCGCAGTGGCTAATGCCTGTAATCCCAGCACTTTGGGAGGCTGAGGCGAGTGGATCACAAGGTCAGGAGATCAAGACCATCCTGGCCAACATGGTGAAACCCCGCCTCTATTAAAAATACAAAAATTAGCCGGGAGTGGTGGAGTACGCCTCTGATTCCAGCTACTCAGGATGCTGAGGCAGGAGAATCACTTGAACCCGGGAGATGGAGGTTGCAGTGAGTCGAGATCCTGCCACGGCACTCCAGCCTGGGCAACAGAGCAAGGCTCTGTCTCAAAAATAAATAAATAAAAAGATCTTGATGCAAAATAAATTAATCAGAATGAATACGTTTGCTCATCCAACTCATAGATTAGGAAAATTGTCCCTAATCGCTGAAGATCTTAAGTGGTGAAAGTCTGACTGGGGTGAGGAGTACAGCCTTTGGTCAAAATGCCTGATGTCAACACAGGACATAGAGAAGTAGGCAGAGATGGGCAAAGTAGGGTCAGACAGTGTTGGAATAAGCTGTGAACCAGGTCAGCCATTAGCATTTTCAATAATCAGATGTTTAGTAGTGCTTTTCTTGTTTGTGTCTTTCTCTTTACAGAGGAATACATGAGCAGTGATGCTAAGAATGTTAACTTACATTCTGATGTGGATACCATCTCATTTCTGTCCTTTTTTGACTCTACAAATTAACACTGGCACGTGTTTATCTCTTAAAACAGACCATAGGCTGAATCATATGCTTTTGTTTTGAGCCTCATTTATGCAAACTTGATTTGCAAAATGGGCCCACTAGGTCTCAGCCACTGCTTTGAATATCTTAAAATTTACCTTTTCCACCCCACCTCCAGTCTTTATCTCATGAATGTCATTACTCCTTAGATTGATGGGTCAACCTTGAGAACGATCTGCATGCAGCATGGCCCACTGCTGACATTCCATCTGAATCTAACCCAGGGCACTGCCCTGATCCGATACAGCACCAAACAGGAGGCGGCCAAGGCCCAAACTGCACTGCACATGTGAGTATTCGATCCTACACCCACGTAGACAAACATGCATGAAGATGCACCCGTGAGTATTCCGGCAGCTGCTGAATTAAAGACGCACCAGAACATACAGGAAGAATGGCACCATCACACATGCATCTGCAAGTCTTGAGTGCGGAGGTGCCAGGTCTTTTCCACCTAAGCTTGGATTGTCCTGTATATATCAGAGACCAGTCTTCAGAATTCCAAATGTAAATAATTTGTGAAGTAGTGAGTAAATCCTAAGTAACATAAAACAAAGCTAGGGCCAGGCACAGTGGCTCACGCCTGTAATCCCAGCACTTTGGGAGGCCGAGGTGGGCAGATCACAAGGTCAGGAGATGGAGACCATCCTGGCTAAAGTGGTGAAACCCCATCTCTACTAAAACACAAAAAATCAGCCAGGCATGGTAGCGCATGCTTGTAGTCCCAGTTACTCGGAAGGCTGAGGCAGGGGAGTCGCTTGAACCTGGGAGGCAGAGGTTGCAGTGAGCCAAGATCACGTCATTGCACTCCAGCCTGGTGACAGAGCAAGACTCCATCTCAAAAAAGAAAAAAAACACACAGCTAATAAAAGTGCCATTGTTTTTCATAATAGAATCTGGCTGCTTACTCCAGCCTCTTTGCAGATGACAAAGCGTTGTGGTCTTGGTGGGTGGCAGGGTCTTGGCTTAAATTAAGTGGCGCTAGATCAGACTTTGCCCATCCCCTTCCCTGCCACTGTCAAACTGGTGGACGGAGAAGAGCTGACTGCCCTTGGCTGCAGATGCCATGAGAGAAAGCCAGACACACTGCAAGCCAGGGACGAGGAGGCTCAGGCAGCGAGGAGCCCCTGAGAAAGAGCAGCAGTTCCAGGGGCTGAAGCCAGGTTGCTTTGATGCTTTGGGTTTGATCTTTTGCCTCGTAACTCACGTGGGGGAAGAAAGAGACCATATATTTCTTTCCTTTTTATCTAAGGCTTTATTTATTTTGTTTTAGAGCAGTTTTAGGATCACAGCCAAATTGAGAGGAAAATAGAAAGATTTGTCTCATATCTCCTGCTGCCACACAAGAATAGCCTCCACCATTATCAACATCCTCCACCAGTGTGGTGCATTTATCAAGATTGCTGAACCCCTCATCACCAAAAGTCTGTAGTTTACATTAGAGTTCACTCTCGGCCTTGTACAGTATATGGTTTTGGACAAATGTATAATGACAGGTATCTACCATTACAGTATCAGAGCCCTCTGCCAGTTCAGTGATCCCTCTTAGCGCCCCACAGACACACACGTTTTTCTTGATAGCTAAGTTGTCTAGAATATATACATTCCATACACCAAGAAATATCAGAATATAATATTCTCTAGTAGTCCTTGGTTATCCTGAGCTTTGGTGATGCCTTGTTGCTTTACATCATCACTTCTCAATTACCTGGCGGTCTGGTTGAAATACAGGTTCTGGACCCAGAGGCCTTGGTTGGAGCTTGGACTCTGCATTCTAAAAAGCATTCATGGATATGGCAGCTTCTAGTCAAAGGACCGCACATTGAATATCAAGGACTGGGCAGTCGCTCCCTCCATGTGCGTTAGGATTTTCCTCAGATCCATAGCTCTCTCTCCCTCCCTTCTTCCAGGTGTGTGTTGGGAAACACTACCATCCTTGCTGAGTTTGCCACTGATGATGAAGTCAGCCGCTTTCTGGCACAAGCTCAGCCCCCTACACCTGCAGCAACCCCGAGTGCACCAGCCGCGGGGTGGCAGTCGCTGGAGACCGGCCAGAACCAGTCAGATCCCGTGGGACCTGCTCTGAATCTTTTCGGTGGGTCCACTGGGCTCGGGCAGTGGAGCAGCAGCGCTGGTGGCAGCAGCGGGGCCGATCTTGCTGGCGCTTCGTTGTGGGGGCCCCCAAACTATTCTTCTAGCTTATGGGGAGTCCCAACGGTGGAAGATCCCCATAGGATGGGCAGCCCTGCTCCTTTACTACCTGGTGACCTTCTGGGAGGAGGGTCGGATTCAATCTGAACTTAGAACTTTCAACTCTGACCTCGTGACCTTTTTTGGAACAGCAGCAGCACTAACTTGACCTTTTCGTTTTTTTTTTCAACTTGCAATAAATACATTTTTAAAAGGAAAAAAGAAAACGGAGAGAAAAAAAGGTGGGTCATTGACAGACTGTCTGAGCACATAGTTGCCTCCCTTATAACTTCAGTTTTTTCGTTTGGAATATGAATCCAAAAAGAGAACATATCACTCTTGAAATACTTGAATCATGAACGCCAACCTAGAAAGACAATGTGAAGCAAGTACACATACCATTTAAATTTAAACACAAAAACATTAAAAAAATTAGTTTCTAGTTTTTCACTTTTTTCATGTTATATGGAAGTTGTTGCTAAGAAACATATATACTGAAAAAAAAATAGCTTTTTAACTTTGTTTGCACTGGGTGTGTTTCCGTCCTTAGGTCTACCATGTTTGGGAGGGAGGGAAATTCAAAAGAATTGTTGGGGGAGGGGGGAGGGAAGACTTGACGGAGCCTCACTTTAAAAACAAAAACACAAAAACCTAAAAAAAAAAAAAAAAAAGGAAAAAATTTGTGATTGGCTGGTTGATAAATACCAGTGTGTTCTGGCACATGTAACTGCCCAGGCATGCTCGTTCTGGTGTGTGTGTGCACGTGTGTTCATGTGCATTCGCGTGCATCCTTCTCTGTCTCTGTGTGTGTGCCTGTGTTCTTCCCTTCTCTCCCTGCCCCACCCTGACTTCTCAGAAAGCTGCATCGCTGACAGTCTGCAGGCTGGCTGGCCGGCCATCTGCTTTTTATTTTATTTTTTTAACTCTGAGAACACACAGTCCCAGAGAGCCACTGCTACTAAAGCAACTCCATTGGGCTGCATTAAGATGAACAGAGTGCTTTTTAATGATGAAAGCAGGGAGCTCCTTTCCATTTGCAACTTAGCCTGAATGTGGGGTTTCTCTGGCTGTTCTTTTGACCTAGCAGTAGAGTGGAGCACTGCCAAGTCCAAAAAACTAGAGCAGGAGGTACCTCTTGGAGCAGCTGTGTGTTTATTTCTGTTTTTTTTCAAAGTGTATGGCCAGCAGGCACATCTGAGTATCTGTTAAGTTTCATGCAGGCCTTTTTGTTAGTTTGAAATGGGAACGGAAGATAGCTTTCGATTATGCGATGTCTCAAAAACAGAAAAACTTTGTTCCCTCTTTCCTTCTGATCAGGTTTGAGAAATTCTTAAAAAAATTAGGTGAAGTTGAGTTACATTATTTCTATTGGTTGGTCCTCTGTTTTTTATGAAAACAGAAAAGAATAAGTGGTGAGCAGCCTCCTGAAAGCATCTGCAGCTACTCCCTCTGCTCCTCTCTCGCCGAGCGTTACCTGTGCCAGGCCGCGGCGCGTTACAGCACCAGGCCATCACTGACAGAAACGTTTACTTAACGAATGTTCTTAAACCAGTGTGTACTTCAAGCGTTTCCTTTCGTTTCTCTGTGTTGTGTATTTCCTGTGTATGTGGTTTTGCTTAGGCAGGTATAACTTAGCAAAGACTTTTAAGTATTGCACCTTTTTTTGGTTTTGACCTCTTCCCCCCACCTTGTAATTTTGCTTTTTTTATTTTGGTATTTAAATACTTTTTTTTTTTTTTTAAGCATCAATGTAGTAGTACTCTGGGCCGAACAGGGGGCAACGTTTAATCTACAGTTATCACCAACATGTATGTACTTATGTTGGAATCAAAATGTATCAAACTGCTTCTTGTGAAGAGAATTATAGACCTGAAGGGGGGGAAAAACGAGGTAGGGTGGGGGGGATGGATGCCGGTGACGTGCTAGCACTTGTGTGGACATCCCAGTCTGCATTATACTGTTTAACATAAAGTGCCGACATTTTGTACCAGCAAATACCTGCCCATTCCAACCCTTGGTGGGAGCAGACCTCTACTGTCCTCTGTAACTTGCTGCTATTGAGGACAAGGGAGTTTTTCTTTCTTTAGCGTCTTCAGTGAAGGATACAATACAACAATGCCTAATGTATTTGACTTTTAGCTTGTGTCTGTGTGTAGGTGGGTGGGTGGGTGTGTATAGGAAAAGCCTAAAACAAGTTATTTGCATTTCAGTGGTTTTGTGAGACAAAGAATGGGAAATTCTGTAGCCCTCCTGGCTTACCCTGTTGATCATAAACCTAGCCTCAAAAGAGATTGACAGGCATGACTCAAGTGAGTGTTCACGTGTACAAGCCTGCATGAGCCAGCCCTCTGTGGGTAGGTGGTCACACTTGGCGTCTGCAGCATTGACCTGGCCCCGCTGGGTGCCTTGAGCATGCCCTCTTCCTGCTCTCCAATTTGAATCACCACCGTGCCCCTTCCACCGCTGTTCCCCATACAAAAGCTGTCCTTCCAGCAGCCCCACTGACTGCTCTCTGTGTGGAGCAAAGTGCTGTCGTGCGGTGACCACCAGGTGAAGAGCAGCTTATATTCAGGCATCTAGAGAAGGCTAAATCTTAGCGTCCCTGGACCAGGAGCATATCCCAAGGCTCCTGCGAGCCAGTGGTGACCCTGTCCACTGCCGCTCTTGGTTCACTGCTGTGTCCTGCCCCACCCTCCTCTCCTCCTGCCTGTTGGTTCCTTGACCTGCACTATGGGTTAGTTGAGTTCCTTATGATATACTACGGTGAAAGCCGGGTGCTAGAGCCCCTCTTGTTTACAAGACATAATGAGGGATTTGAAATATGTAAAAATAAACATGAGAAGCTAAAATGTTCTTCCATCATAAGCTTAAAGGGAAAAAAAACGAAAAACTTTAAAAAAAAAAAAGACCAAAAAGTGCGTATATATATACATATAAATATATATTTTAGATGAAGACTAACTCTGGGAGCATTTAACAGTGTTTTTTGTTTCTGTTTTTAACATTTGTTTTCCTGCTTTAAAATTTGCAAGCATTCTCAGGAATTCTAGGGTAGGAAGCCAGTTTTTTGAAGATGGTTTATTTAACCGTATCTTATCCTAGAGAGATGGCTGTTTCTTTCCTGTTAATAAACTTTTACAAGTTCCTGAAACTTCAGAAAGTTTAAACAATTTTTACTTAAAAAAAATGTAAAAAGAAAAGTCTCCAAACATTATTGTCATACTGGGGATCATACATTTTAAAACACATAGAAATATTTTTTAAAAATTATCAATTTAGCAGCAACAGGTAAATTCATTATCTTAAAAATATGGGAGAAGGATTAAGCTTTGTAAGAGCTTGATCATGGATTCTTTTGAAATTGTGTGTATTTTAATGGGAGAGTGTTTGGTGTATATAGATGAGAATGCCATCACTTTGTTCCTTTCCATTTGAGACCGAACTGAAATCTCCCCTAGTAGTTTTTATTTTTTTAAAGGAGCCCTTCTCCCTGTCCCCACAACCCCAGCAACAAAAGAAAGGAAGGAAGGAAGAAACAACAGCTTAAAAAAAAAAAGTAACTCTAATCTGTAAAATAGTACAGTTGGATTGCTGAGAATCTATGTAAAGAGTTAGGAAATACAGGTTAATAATTTTTGGAACAAATTTTAAATATAGGCATTACTAGAGGAAAATTATCTATGGACTGTCCTATTAATGAAGAATGTCTGTCTTGCCTCCGTTTGTTTTGGGAGGAGGAGAAAATATAGAAGAATCTAATAAGGAACAAGTGATTTTACTTTTTTAGCTCCCAGCTACTGTTGTGCTCGTTTTAATTGCTGTTTCGAAGATCTGCTGCTTAATTATCCCCATCCCTTAGCCGGAGATGTGGAGTGTTTCAGTTTTTGGTGATGTTGAATTCTTTTGTATTCCCTCCTGGGGCCAGGGGTCAGAATTCCCAAGCATGACCACAGCTTCTTTTAAACATTAAGCTTCTTTTAGACATTAAGCTTCCCAGTGGGAAAGAAACTCCAGCTCGACAGGTAAAGGGAGTGGGTGGGGTTGCTGCCTGCAATTTCTCTAAAACCGCTTTAGTGCCTTCGTACATACACCCAGACATCCTGAGCAAGAGGGACGCACACGTGTATGCGTGTGGTCTGGTCACTCCACAGATGTAAGATACTCGCCCATAAAGGAAATTGGAGTGGTTCTGGACAGGCCCCAAAGGCAGTGGGCTAAATTTAAAATAAACAAACAAACGTCAAGCAAGTTAATATGCTTATGTCTCAATAACGTAGAATGCCAAGTTCCTCCCTGTGTCGTGTGCCCTCCGTTACTGTGCATTGACTCCTCCAGGTGTGTAATTGTGACAACTGCCGTGATTTGGAAAGTCTCTTTGTGCTGGGCCAATAGAAAGGGGTTCCTGTTGTTCTGCTCTTGTCCTTTGTCTCCTCCCCTTTTCCCCCAGACCTCCCCCTTCTTCTTGTCAACTTGCTGGGAGCTTTGCTTTATTGGTTGGCAGTGACCTAAGAACAGGATATGGTGAGGATGTCATGGAAGAGAAGAGCTCTTTCCGTGGTATTCTTGGGCAAGAGCCATGTCTACTAAGAGGTTAGGTGACTTCAGTATACTTCTAAAATTCAGTGAGAGTGCCTTCTCTTCCACCACACTCTGGCATAGATACAGGCTTGCTGGTCACCTCTCATTTATTTTAAAAACATTTTGATTACGTTAATTTGAGCTTTCCTTTTTTTTTTTTTTTTTACTAGTTACTTCTTTTTAAAACACTTGATTATTAGTGGCTTAGAGGTGTGTACATCTCTTGAACATCACAAACTTGGTTTCTACCTACCACATGAGTAGCCAAAAGAAAAGAAGCACTAATAGGGAAAGGGGTGTCTCACATCACAGAGGACCTCTGCCAGCAATTAGATCCAGCGCCGTGACCTAACTTTAAGTGTTTAAAAAAGTTCAGATCTCTGAGACACTGTGAAGAAATGGATGGTTCATGTAACATCTCTGATCCCTCAGTCCCCAACCCTGGACATGTTTCATTTACAGCATTCATAGGAGTTAACTTAGTGTTGCAAGTTAAGGTTCCAAACCAAATTATTTAATCAGAGTCCCCCCAATAAATCGTTATCCATTTATTGCCAGTTAGTTTTATTTATAGCAACTTGATTTTCTATGAATATGGCTCCTGTTCTAAGAATTTTCCCACCTCTTCTGACATGAATGTAGCATTAAGTTAGCAATCGGTTCTTCCAAACTTCTGTGGGTTGAACATGGAATGTAAGGTATGTAAGAGGAAAGAGAAAGGAAAAGATAAAACTCCTGCCTAAGAATTTGGAAGCACCTTTATTAATACATATATCTTGCAGAAACTAGAAGTTCATGGGCTGTTAACTTTTTGCAAATATTCACTCATTTTTACCACTTTTTTTTTGGGAGAGGGGTGTGATTTTTGTAGGGTTAACAGCCAGATTCCATTTCAACCTCAGATGCTGTGTACTTTTTAATTTCATTTTTTATATTCTGCCATCTTGACTCTTCTCTAAAACAGAATGAAAATGTCTGCATGCTGAGCAAAATGCTTATGCCAAGCCTGTTTTTCCCTGCAGAGTAAACAGGATGTTTTCAGCAGACTTGACTGTAATAGCCATCTCTAAGAGTAGGGAACAATTGAGTCTTTCTGTAGAAACGATCCCTTTTTTCCCCATCCTCAGAGTTAAAATTCAACATTTAAAGCTTTATAGGTTATTGTTTTAGGTGTGAGGTTTTTGTTTTTAAGTATCTATAAGATCTTTAGGAGTGAGATACATTTTTAGCTGGTTGAAAAAATCAAACTTCCCTTTCCAGTGTTTTTGCCAAGTTTTGTCACACTTCATGTGTATGCATTAACTACACTTCTTAGTGTTACTGCAAAAAACAAAAAAAAAAACCTGGTTCTTTAATTGTGTTTTTCCTCCTGTGAGTGGGCAACTAAAGCCACGTGATAATGCAGATGAAAATACTATAGCCTGTGTGTATACAATGAATTGTCAGTCTTCACACCTCATGGTCATTGAGAAAATAGGGAACCCACAACCCCTGCTGCGCAGCACACCACACCCCCTTTACTTCTTTATCTGCTAGTACAGGGAGTCCGTACAGTCAAGGAACGCACAGATATACATATTGCTGTTGAGGACATCGTCATTCTGTAAGGAAACAGAATATTATCTAGATTTTCCAGAGTTTGTGCACACCCTGTGGTAACAGTCTGTGGGTTTATGGCCAGCGCCAAAGGTGTGTGTATTTTCAGAAATGGTCCGTATTTGTCAGTGATAGTGTTTTGTTTGTTTTTTTTTTCTTGATCTTAAATTCGACAAAGGGGGTGGTAATATCACATTCTTTAGATTTGAAATAATTACCAGCTCCAAATATCTAGGAACATAGTAATAACTTAATAAAAATTTGACCTCGACCCTCCCTAACCAGCTCACCACACCTCCCCCACCCCATGCCTCTGAAGACAAAGAGGCCATGAACATCTACGAGGTGGTAAAGGGGGACATTGGTCCGGGGAGTGGAGAGCTACTCCAGCAGCTCAGCACCACACTGCCCTCACGCATGTGGCCACCAGGACTAGATCCGAGTGATTGTGGCGTACCCCTAACATTTGAGTCATTTTTAAGCTGTCAGTCTCTTGTAACCTCCTACCGCCACCCAAAAAAGTAACGAAAGTTGCAGTAACTGCCAATGTTTGCCTCACCGAATTTAGATCGTTCCCTTTTCAGTTAACTATATACCTGAATTTGTTTTTAACGAGAAACTATACATGGCCAGGAAAAATGGTACTACCTTGGCCAAAGGGTCTTTGCAAAAAGCTCAGTCTTCAGTTCTTCACTGTGACCAACGCTTGTTTTGTTCATGGGAGGGGAAAGATCAGATAAATAGGCAAGAAGTATTCTGTTTTAAATAAAGAATAAATAGTGTTCGTTTAAAGCACTCTGTGCCTCAGCTTCCTATTCAAACTGTAAATTATTGCTTTGGAAATAAATTCCCAATTATACTTGACCCATTTCTAGCCAATATCAATAAGTTGGGATGGTGGTTTTGTTTGTTTGTTTGTTTGTTTTCCAAAAAGGGAAATTCCTCTTTACTGCTCACAGTAAGCAGCAAAAGACAGTTGTCGAGGTGGCTCATGATGCTGCTGCAGCAGAGCTGTGAAAGGAAGTGCTTTTCCTTCCCTCCCACCCTCCGCCCTCCGGAATCTGGTGTTCCTTCCCCTTAGGCTACTGAAAGGTGTGTACAGCTCCCAGAGGAGTGGGTGTAAAAGTTGACTGGAGGCAAAGTGGAGTGGCCTTATTGCCAGGAGACTAGCCCTACAGAAGAGCTTTACAGAGAGGAGGACAGTACATCCTATGTGTGTTCGCCAAAAATGGGAAAGGTGGGTATTTAGGCAAAACAGAAACCTTTGAATCCCTTTAAGAAGTTACATACCTTTTAAAGGTAGAGTTTCTCACCAAGTGATGCATTTTAGCATGACACTTCTTGCCAGAAATTTTGGGATAATTTAGAATAAATGTGTTTAAAACATCATCCATCCCCCTTTTTGAATTTTGTCTAAGGAATTAAGTATAGTATTTCTGAATGTGCCTTTGTGAGTACAGAGACCGTCTGTTCTAGGAAGAGGCTGTTCATTGGATACAAACAGAAAGACGGTCAGCTTAAGTCTTTAGGGAAGTCAGAGTTCCTCCTGGAAGTCCTGGGGGCAGCTGTTGAGATTTCATTAGCATCAATATTGCACAGTGTAGAGCTGAGTGGAAGAGATTCTGGGACTTGGGAGAGGAGACAGTTAGGGGAAGGTACCCAGGCGACGCAGACCCAGGTTCGTCCAAGAGCGCAGGTTTACACATCTGCATTCCCTGATTTTCTCTGTGTGTATGTTTGTGCTCCTGTGGCTGTGGCTGTTTCGTTTTCTGTTTTTCTGTAAGCACTGGAGAATTGGAATATGGTGATACTTGTGACACATTCACGCATGTAAACAAGGCATTTTCCAGCTTCTGCCGTGTGCAGAGCGAGCAGCACACTTTTACCCTTTGAGTCCTGTCCTGAGGCGGCCGTTACGTTCCCACATGGGCGTCACACCACATTGCTATTGATGCGAACAGGGTATTACACACAAGGAAAAGGGGTTTTGAAGAGTTAAGACTGAAGTGTTTGAGAAAGAAAAGAGAAAAATCTGAAATCATATTTTGTTTCTTCAGCGCTATTACAGTTGAACACAGAAATCTGCAGTGTCTCTATTTGTTCTTACGTTTTAAACAATTTCACCTCTTCTCCCCACTCCCATCTTCTAAAGAAATACCTAATTTCTAAAGAAATGCTAAGGGCCATTTCCATGATTCCTCAGAGCTCCCCCAAAGAGGAAAACAGTCCCTCCCGCTCAATTCCTTCAGCTTCATTCAGGAAGACACAGGGAGGAGAGATGCTGCTTCTGCGCTTTGCTCTCATTCCTCTCTCATGGCCTTGAAATGTATTATTATGCAAATGTGAATTTTGATACTGAATTTAAGAAGAGGTTGGATTTTTTTCTTTTTTCAAAAAAAAAAAAAAGTCCCACATGTGGTCATCGTCGCTTCTTTATGTTGTAAGGTGAATTGTAACTATGCATTCTGCAAAGGGTGGGGGGAAGAGAGGGCAGAAAGGGGACGGGAGTAGCTTTGCATCCTTGTTCTCCAGTTTCTGTGTCCATGGTGTCCCCATGTCCTGGAGGGGAAGGGGAGTGAGAGACGACGTGGTGAGGTCAGCACAGTGAGACAGACCTCTGAGTCCTCTTGCCACTGTTGCTGGCAGGTCTGATGGCCAGGTAAATTCCAGGGGCCGGCAGTTCCTGTCAACCAGTTGTGGTTCAGGATTCTTGATCCTAGCCGTGCAGCGTTAATCCACTGTAGCAATGGAACTCCACAGGCTCCAGTGTTCTCTGGAAAAAGTACTCATCCTTTCCTGAATCCAGAGCCCTTCAAGCTCAGGAAACCACGCCTCACGCGTGCTGACCTGAAAGTTAATCTTTAGGTCAGTTTTGAAAAACTCCGCCTCCTCTCTCCTTTTTCATATTTCTTTCTTTTTAATCATGTTTAAGTGAACTGACTCTGAGTTACAAGGAACTGTCCTGCTTTGTGGGGAAGAGGGCTGTTGCTCGGCAGGCAAAAAAGTTTTATCTTCCCTACTCACCATCCCTCTCTCTGCTTCCCTTGCGTTTGGCAGGCTGTATGAAGCCAGTGAGCTGCGAGGTGTTTTGACGGGAGGTCTGCATGCAGCCTCTTCTTTGTCCTAACAATTCCTTTGTTGATCTTGCCTGTGATAAATCATAGCGCCTGCATTGCTCTGGTCTAGGCATCATTTGCAACACACGGTATCGTAAGCGAGGGATTGTTCTGCCTATATTCAGTGTTTTCCATGCAGCAATTCTTGTTGACGTTCACAGTACTGTAACGAGTAACAGACTTGATCACAGTCTCCTCGTGCCTGTGCAGGGCTGCACAGGCATGATCTTATCAGGGTTCCAATCTGTTAGATTGCCTTTAAACAAAAAACAACAAAAAAATAAAATCCTGACGTTTCAACTGTCTCACAAAATAATACCTCGAGGTACATTTCCCCCTGCAATGTAAACCCTTAACTCCTCTCTCCTTTCTGACATCAGTGGATTATCCTTTTTAAAATATGAACATGTAAATAGCAGGATAACTTTAAAAAACATTTTCTTTGCTGTGAAAGTAACCCTAAAATATGTTTTCTTCTTTTGTTTTTTTGGTTTTTGTTTTTAAGCCATCAGAAGTTTCAGATCTTACTCTTTCATGTTTAAGAAGAAAGAGCAGAGCAGGTTGGGGGAGCGGGTTTGCATTTGTGGTGGAGGGGTGTTCTCTCCATTGCCTCCCACTCAGTGACAGCAGACCAGTATGTAAACCCTGTCTTGACTGGGCACGGTGGCTCACACCTGTAATCCCAGCACTTTAGGAGGCTGAGGGGTGGGTGGATCACCTGAGGTCAGGAGTTTAACACCAGCCTGGCCAATATGGTGAAACCCCGTCTCTACTAAAAATACAAAAAATCAGCCGGACGCAGTGGCGCGCGCCTGTGGTCCCAGCTGCTTGGGAGGCTAAGGCAGAAGAATTGCTCGAACCCGGGAGACAGAGGTTGTGGTGAGCCAAGATTGTGCCACTGCACTCCAGTGTGGGCAACAGAGCGAGACTTCAACTCAAAAAAAAATAAAAAAAACAACACACACACACACAAAAACCCCTGTCTTAAATAGCTGCCATCTCTTCCAGCAATCTAGTGCCAGGGTGAGAAGTGTCTGAATTTCTCTCTTCCAGAAGATCCATCCCCTGGAGGGACTCCAGAATGTTCTCCACACAATACCTGGAGCTCTCAACCTTTCTTGATTCAGACACACACATATACACCCCTTGAGTAACTCAGTATCATTTTGTAGTTCACAAAGGGATGTAGCCCCTGGCATTTCAGTTTGCACTGCAGAATCCATAGCCTTGTCACTTTGTGATGCTCTGGAAATGTACCGATTTCTTACTTGGGAGGAAACTTGTGTAGGGAGATGTGCAAACCACCCTGAAAGCCATGTGCATCCTCAGCTCTTCCATTAGCCCCTCCATGAGCTTGAAGCTGACATTAAGTAGAGGGAAATGCTTTTAACAAATGCTGCTCATGTGGATCTATCAGCTATTGCTTGCCTAGATTTGGGCACCCATGAAGCAGGGTTGGAATGGATCATTTTGAATTGCTTCTTCGCAGACAGCCCCTTCGCCCCCATCTTTAAGATAAACCCTTTACGAGTCAAGAAGCCCTTTTCAGTTGGATCTCACTGATCTTGTATAGTGACGACTTCCTTTGAAGGAAGAAGCTTGATTATAAGTGCATGCATATTATCCACCCACCTTCTGATTTGGGCACTGTTGACCTCGGAATTTTATTTATTTTGTTTATCTGGAGGCCCTTTTTCTATCAGTCTCTGATCCCTCATGGGTTCTGCCTGCCCTTATATCTCTTATACAATGCTCCCAAAGGGCTTTGCTGATCTCTGCACTTCTTTCCTGGGACACTCCCCCTACCACCACCCTTTGCACACACCAGTGACCAAAGTGTATGCAGTGATCTCACAGAAGACATCAAAAATGGTGCATGCACCGTGAATGTGCTCAAAGAGACACGTGCACAAGATTCTGCACCCTTGGCCTTAATCTCAGTATGACTTAAGGTGCAGGAACATTTTTAACAGGTTTTAAAAAAACAAAAAACCCTTCTGGGAGGAAAAAAATAAAAAGCAGATACAACAGCTCAACTGTTCCCACTCCTAACTCTCCACTATGTGCTTATAACTTCACATTCTATGCCCACCCCGCCACCCACCTCATCCCTGTTTTGCGTAACCAAAAAACAGACAACAAAAGCAACCTGAGGAGAGGTTTCTGGACTATTTTATCTGTCTCCATTTAGATGGAGATGCAAATGCTGCTTTGGGTTCCATAATCCTAGGGGGCTATGTTTACATAGTAAAATACATCCTACCAAATCAGGAAACAGTGAATAATGGGAGTCACTTCACAGAGGAGGACCTGGGGGGCCTAGCAGAGGAGGATAGGTAGAGAAGTACCATTTTAATTATTTGTGACTTGTGGCTTCCTTCCTCCTCTCCTCCTCCCTCTACGTCTCTGTTTGCCCCCTTTAGACAGAAGGTGCAGAGAAGGGCATCAAAAAGAGGCTGGATTTTTTAAAAGGCAGCTTTCCAACTTTGCACACAAACAGGTAACAGGAAGGTACAGCAAAACTCCTCTCATCTGATACACTGTCAGCAGAAACAAAACCTGTAAAAATGACTAATCAGCTGCACATATTGATGCTCTCTGCAAGTTACCTTTAAGTGTTTTTTTTTTTTTTCTTATACTTGAAGTTGCTTTTACGATATTATTTTGGTGGCTTTCTTTTCTCTGATGGGCAATAGAGAAAGTAGATGATGGGATTTAAGGACGCCTGGGGGGAGAAAAGGGAGGATGTGGCATTGTCTTTTTTTTTTTTTTTTTTTTAACATAGAGGTTTAATCAAACTCCCATATGTTGAAATTGCTCCTCATATTACTGGTTTTACATGGACACAGAAACTAGGCACTTTAGAGGTGCACTTGCATGGCAGGCTGGGCCCCCTTTTCTATATTTTATTTTCCTTTTTAGTATAGTGGTACTTAAAATCACTGGTTCACTTAAAAAAAACAAACAATAAAATGTTAAACTCTACTAATGTACAAATAAGCTGAAAAGTTGCATTTTATGTGTATTTTTTGCCATAGCAGGTACTGTATTTCTCATGCTGGATTTCAAAAAAAAAAAAATTATCAAAAACAAAAAAAACTAAAGGGTGGTGTTTTATTGGATTGTGACAGGTTGAGTAATAAGGAATTAAGTCGTCGTCATTTCATTAAAACTGAGAGATGATGTAATGCATATATAAGAGTTTTCTGAAGGGTTTTTTTGGGCTTTTAAACAGCTTATTTTTGTTTTTGTTTAGTTTTTTTTATTTTATTTTATTTTGGAAAGATATGATTGTATTATGTGCAACTCAGTTGCTTACATTATAACTACAAAATATTTTTGGGTTCCTGGAAAAAAAAAAAAAGAAAAAAGACTAATAAATGTGTTTGGCTGCTAAGCATTTACTATTGTGGTTTCCTGTTTTACTCTGCCAGTTTAATTTGTTCATTTGTTGAATGTTTATATATTTTTTTTACTCTTCTTTCCCTGCTCCACATGTAAAAGCTGTCAGAAATTCAACATTTGAATTTGGGCCACAGCTTTGTCTATCTTGTCATGTTTTTGTTAGGATTGTTGGGTTGGCTGGTTGGTTTGTGCTGCTCACCGCCTGCCCCAGTGCTGAACACCGTCTGCCACAGTGCAGGGTTCAAATTCTCTAAGACAAATTGATGTTCTCCTTCTACCTTTGGCTGTTGTCTTGTTTAATCCTAATTTGCATTTGGAATGAGAACATGAGAAGAGAGAAGATGCCTGCCTAGAGTTCTGCTGCATCCCACTGCTGCGGTGCCCGAGGATGATAACCAGCGAGTTAGCTTTGTCCAGAAAATGCCCTGTGAGTGCTCCTCTGCCCTGCTTCGGGTGCTGCAACACTGCTGAGGAGCATAACCGTAACCATTGGGCTAGATTTTCCCCATCTCCGATGTATTTATGGTTAGCTGTTAAAAGAGAGACTTGTTAGATATGTAACTGTGAAACACCTCTAGAATGGTAAAGAGGAAGAAGGGACAGGAATTAATATTTCCTCATTTCCAGGTACTTTTGTATCTTATTTTATTCTCAGAATGCTGTGAGAAAAATCATTAGGAAGCTCAGAATTTTTTATTTTTATTTTTATTTTTTTATTTATTTTTGAGACGGAGTCTCACTGTCGCCCAGGCTAGAGTGCAGTGGCCGGATCTCAGCTCACCACAACCTCTGTCTCCCGGATTCAAGCAATTCTCCTGCCTCAGCTTCCTGAGTAGCTGGGACTACAGACACACGCCACCACACCCAGCTAATTTTTGTGTGTTTAGTAGAGACAGGGTTTCACCATGTTGGCCAGGCTGGTTTCGAACTCCTGACCTCAGGTGATCCGCCCGCCTCAGCCTCCCAAAGTGCTGGGATTACAGGCATGAGCCACCGTGCCCAACTGGCTCAGAATAATTTAATTAGCCAATAGAAGGTTGCACTGATTGGGTGCTTACTATAAGCCGAGCACTATTCTAAGCATGTGATGTCTATGCATTCTGTTCACTGAAACTCACTGTCATGGGTGAAACCAAAATAGGAAACCAGATTGGAATCAAAAGTTATACCAAGGCTGGGCGCAGTGCCTCATGCTTGTAATCCCAGTATTTTGGGAGGCCAAGGTGGGCAGATCACTGGAGTTCCGGAGTTCGAGACCAGCTAGGCCAACATGGTGAAACCCTGTCTCTACTAAAAATACAAAAATTAGCCAAGTGTGGTGGTGCGTGCCTGTAATGCCAGATACTTGGGAGCCTGAGACAGGAGAATCACTTGAACCCAGGAGGCGGAGATTGCAGTGAGCCGAGATCGCGCCATTGCACTTCAGCCTGGGTGACAAAGCGAGACTCCGTCTTAAAAAAAAAAAAAGTTATGCTCAAATGCCTCTGCTGAAAAATACCTGGATTCTGAGAAAAGGTCTTAAAGAAGGCCTGTTGTACAAAGTGGGAGGTCGTGCCATCCCGTCTGTCATCACAAAAGAAGTAAACCTTGAAAAACGGGTAAGAAGAGACGCACCAGCTGTTCAAAAACATGGAGGGCCTGCCTGTCACAGGTAGGTGCTCTTACTGAGATCATTGCAGAGACTATAAAGACCTTTGTTACCAAAGGCTTTGTTTTAAATTTGAATTATCTTAAAAATGTATGAATGGCTCAGGAGTAATATGTTGTAGAATTAAAGGTGATGGGTAAGACTTTGGCATCTGACCCAGTTTTCCTCACCACAGGTGTGTCCTTCCATCATCTTGGGGGACTTCAGTGTCCACATGGAAAGTCCACCTATGACCTGGGCTGCTCAACCCTTCCTCCAGCCCACCCCAGCCACACATACCCGTGCCCACCCAAAATTGCTCTCCTCCAGAGTCACTAATTTCAGCATCCTGGACCATGACCTCCTCTCCTCCCTACTGGCTCCCACTCCTCTGGCTCTGTTGACTTCATCAACCATACCCACCTAATCCAGTTTAGATTCTGTAGCCTGTAATTTCAGTAACACGCTTGCTAATACCCATACTTTATCTGCCGCTCTGTTTTCTTGACACCTACCTGACCACATTCCCACTTTGTCCCCCAGCACCCAAAAGCAGCCCAGCATTGCTGGAAAAAAAAAAGTCACTACAGGGCGTATGAGGACTCCCGTAAATCCACTGTAACCTACCCCCTAGTGAGACCTTGACACTGTCCAGCAGGCTTCCTGTGTTCCTCTGATCAGCTCACTCTACCACTTCTTTCCCAATTACGTTGTTTATTTTAGAGGCAAGGTCTGTGTTGCCCAGGCTAGAGTGTAGTGGTGTGATCATAGTTCACTGTAACCTCGACCTTCTGGGGTCAAGTGATCCTCCTGCCTCAACCCCTGGAGTAACTAGGATTACAGGTGTGTGCTACCACACCTGGCTAACTTTTTGTAGAGATGAGGTCTCACTGTGTTGCCCAGGCTGGCCTTATCCTCCTGCCTCAGCCTCCCAAAGTGCTGGGATTACAAAAGTGAGCCACCATGTGCAGCTACCCTTCCCAATTTAAGACCTTTTCTGATTTCAAATCCTAACCCCCTTTCTCCCTCAACTGAGGACTTTGCCTACTAGTACACAGATAAAATTAGAGTTATCAGAAAAATGCCCTCAAATTCCTGCTTTCAAACTATGAGAGAGAGGTCTGTCTCCCTTCTTATTCTGGTTCCTTCTCCGTTGCTCAGGATCCTTCCTTTCTTTCCTTCTGGTAACTTTTACCTGTGTTACCCATTCTGTCTTCATGTGTTCACTGGGGCCCTCGCTCCCTCCACATGCTCAAGTCCATCCCATAATAAAGCTCATATTCCAGCTGCTGCCTTGCCAACTGCTGCCACAGTTTTACTCTCCAGAAATGTTCTCGCTTCCGCTTACAGTCTTCCAATCTGGTTTCTGCACCTATCATTTCACTAAAAGCTTTCTTGAAGGTCACTAACAAGTCCCTAAGTCCAGTGGACATGACCATTTGCTTTTTAAGACCACAAATCCTAGATTTCCTTCTGTGTTCTGATGTGTTCCTCTGTCTCCTGTATCTCTCACGCTTTCATCCTCTTACCTAGCCAGGAAATGTTGGGTTGCATCAGTGCTCAAATCCAGGCCCTCCTTTGTTTGCTGTATACTAGGGTTTTACTCTCTTGTCCAGGCTGGACTGCAGTGGCACAATCATAGCTCATAGCAGCCCCCAAGTCCTGGACTCAAGTGATCCTCCTGTCCCAGCCTCCTAAGTAGCTGGGACTACAGGTGTGCACCACCATGACCAGCTAATTAAATTTTTATTTTATTTTTTGTAGAGACAGGGTCTTGCAGTTTTGTCCAGGCTGGTCTCAAACTCCTGGCCTCCAGCGATCCTCCCACTTTGGCCTCCCCCAAGTGCTGGATTACAGTCATGAGCCATCATGCCAGCCCGTTCCTTTTTCTTAGTTACACCAAGCTCATGCCCCCTCAAGGCTGTAAACATTTGTTTCCTGTACCTGGAATGCCCTTTCCCCTGGATATTTGCCTGGTCTCTGACCAAATGTGAGACCTTGCCTGATTATCCTATCCAAGAACGGTTGTCACAACTCTCAGACCCACCCTGTTTCTATGCTCGTCTTGCTACATTTTCTTCATAAAACTTAACCACTCTGTAAAATTGTCTTATTTCTTCATTTTCCATCTCCCGTATTGGAATATAAGCACCAAAAAGGGCAGGTTCACCTGCTCCGGGGCCTAAAGCCTCTGTGACTTTAACCATCTATATGTGAATGACTCCTAAATTCATATCCAACCCTTACCATTGAGCTCCAGACCTGTATATATAATTGTCTACTCAACATTTCCAAGTAGTTTTTTTTTTTTTCTTTTTGAGACGGGAGTCTCGCTCAATTGCCCAGGCTAGAGCGCAGTGGCACAATCTCAGCTCATGGCAACCTCCGCATCCCGGGTTCAAGCGATTCTGCCTCAGCCTCCCAGTGGCTGGGATTACAGGTGCCCACCACCACACCTGGCTTATTTTTCTGAATTGTTAATAGAGACGGGGTTTCACCATTTTGGCCAGGCTGGTCTCGAATGCCCAACCTCAAATGATTCGCCTGCCTTGGCCTCCCAAAGTGCTGGGAGCACTTAGCTTATCTTAATGATACTGCAAACTCAATAAATCCAAAACAGAATTTGCCCTGCCTGCATGCCCCACCCCAACCCTATGGTAACTGGCATCACCATCCACCCAACAATAAAACCTAAAAACCTAGGAGGATTCTTGGACTCTGCTGCTTCCTTTCCTTCCTTAACTAATTCTTCACCAAGCTGGGTTGATTGTACCTCTTCATCTCTTTTCTTCCTTTCTTTGGCCACTTCGTTGTCCAAGCTAGATCACCTACACCATTAGGTCTTAACTAGTTCGCTGCATTAGCCTGGCCGGTTTCTCACTTGATGTTCACTCCAGTACCCCCACCTCCAATACATTCTATATGTAATTGCAGGGATGATCCATTTCAAAGCATAAACCTGATGAAGCCTGGCGCAGTGACTCACGCCTAAAATCCTAGCACTTTGAGAAGCTGAGGCAGGAGGACTGCTTGAACCCAGGAGTTCAAGACCAGTCTGGCAACATGGCGAGACCCTCTCTCTAAAAAACTGAAAAAGTAGCCAGGTGTACTGGTGCGCACCTATAGGCTCAGCTACTTGGGAGGCTGAGGTGGGAGGCTCATTTGAACCCAGATCAAGGCTGCAGTGAGCCATGGTTGTGCCACTGCACTCCAGCCTGGGGGACAGAGCAAGACCCTGTCTCAGAGAAAAAAAAAAGAAAACTGATGAATTTTGAAAATTTTTATGAAGATGGGGGGGTCTCACTTTCTTGCCAAGGCTGGTCTTAAACTCCTGGCCTCAAGGGATCCTCCCACCTCAGCCTCCCAAAGTGCTGGGATTACAGGCGTGAGCCACTGCACCTGGGCGAGAAACTAGGTTTTTAAAAGCTTGAAATAAAAGCAGAAAACGCTCAGAAGACGTGTTCATTGAATTAGGGCTCAAGAAACAAAATTTCTATTTAGAGATGTTGCTTTAGGTAACAGTGAAAGCCAGCTGGAAGTGTCTATGTAGCGGCCTTTAAAGATCAAGAGTCAAAACTTTGAAGAGCCTGTGGACTCAGAAGGTAAGTCTTGCAGATGTGCAAGGGGTGTCCAAGGGGAGGAAAGGTGAATCAAAAAAAAAAACTTTTTTTTTTTTTGAGACGGAGTCTCACTCTGTCACCCAGGCTGGAGTGCAATGGCACTATCTCGGTTTACTGCAACCTCCACCTCCCAGGTTCAAGCAATGCTCTTGCCTCAGCCTCCTGAGTAGCTGGGATTACAAGCACCCATCACCACGCCCGACTGTTTTTTTTTTTTTTTAATTAGAGGTGGGGTTTCACCATGTTGGCCAGGCTGGTGTTGAACTCCTGACTTCAAGTCATCCACCCACCTCAGCCTCCCAAATGGATCAAATCTTGAGGAAACCTCCCCTACTTCAAGGAGTGAGAGGAGAAGCCTCTTCAAAAGGCAACTAAGAGGCCGGGTGCATTGACTCACGCCTGTAATCCTATCACTTTGGGTGGCTGAGGTGGATTGATCGCTTGAGCTCAGGAGTTCAAGACCAGCCTGGGCAACATAGCAAGACCCTATCTCTGCAAAAATAGCTGGGCATGGTGGTGCGTGCCTATGGTCTCAGGTACCTGGGAGGCTGAGACAAGAGGATTGCTTGAGCCCAGGAGGTTGAGGATGCAGTGAGCCGTGATCATGCCACTGCACTCCAGCCTGAGTGACACAGGAAGACCCTGTCTCAAAACAACAAAAACAAAACAAAACAAAAAAGACCAAGCAGTCAGAAAGGGGGAAAAATCAGTACAGTTTAGTTTTCAAAGCAGACAGGAGGGAAATTGTCAAAAATGCTAAATACTTAGCCAGGAGGGATGAATGAGTAGAGGAAAAAGAAAAAAAAAAGTATTTGGTTCAAAAGTCAAAATGATATAAAGATGTACATTAGGAAATTCTGCTACTAGTACTGTCCTTGTCTATTCCATTCCCTGCATCATCCCCCACACCTTTAATGAGGCAAACAAGTACATATTATGGAAAAGGACATTTTGATTGGTCTGTTAGAGAAGGTTATTGGTAATTAAGAATAGTTTGATTTGGAAGAAGGGGAGAGAGCAGAAGTTGCACCTCAGTGTTAAAGAATAAAATGGGGTGGGGAACGATTTGTTGAGCACAGGAGTCCCAGACGGTGAGCTAGGGAGCCAGCGTCTATTTTTGCTATTGCATCTAACACCTGGGATCATCAGTCACATTTTATAGGTGAGAAGACTCATGTGCTGAAAGATAAGTAACTTCCCCAAGTAACACAGCTAATAAGTGGTAGTGCCAGGAATGGTTGGTGAAGAGGCAGACAGAAAATGAGGACTCCATGTTAAGGAGTTACCAGGGCAAGTGAAGATGTTCATATAGTGGAAGAGACCTAGGCATTTACAAACAGGAACAACCCTCAGAGGAGCTGAGTGCAGTGGCTCATGTCTGTAATCCCATCCATTCGGGAGGCTGAGGTGGGAGGATCACTTGAGGCCAGAAGTTTGAGACCAACTGGGCAACATAACAAGACCCCGTCTCTATGTTAATAAGTAAACAAAAGTAGATGAAGGCAATGGCATGTGCCTGTAGTCCTAGCTACTGGGGAAGCTGAAGTGGGAGGATTGCTTGTGCACAGGAGTTCAAGGCAGCAGTGAGCTATGATCGTGCCACTGTCTTCTAGCCTGGGTGACAGACCCCATTTCCTTTTTTTTTTTTTTTTTTTTTGAGACGGAGTCTCGCTCTGTCGCCCAGGCTGGAGTGCAGTGGCGCGATCTCGGCTCACTGCAAGCTCCGCCCCCCGGGTTTACGCCATTCTCCTGCCTCAGCCTCCCGAGTAGCTGGGACTACAGGCGCCCGCCACCACACCTGGCTAAATTTTTTTTGTATTTTCAGTAGAGACGGGGTTCCACCGTGTTAGCCAGGATGGTCTCGATCTCCTGACCTCGTGATCCGCCCATCTCGGCCTCCCAAAGTGCTGGGATTACAGGCGTGAGCCACCGTGCCCCGACAGACCCCATTTCTAAGAAAATAGCCTGAGACAAGGTTTTGAAAAATAAAAGAGGAGAAGGGAGACAGAACTGGGGTGATGAAAGATACAAGACAAAATTATCGAGCAAGATCTTGTCCTGAATGAGGAAGAAGACTCGGGTAGAAACTTGTTTGGAGGAGGAAAAGTAACCGCAAAGTGAAGCAGAGGAAGAAGAAAGGGCTAGAAGACTGAGATCATTGAGTTTACAATGGGCAGGGGTGTGCATGCTCTGGTTTCTCTTCAGATTGTATTAATCTTTCCACCTTTTACAAGGGGCATTGGTGGAAAATGAGGAAAGTAAGTTTATCACAGTATATCCAAGCAATGAGTGCGTGGGAAGCACTCTCCAAATAAAGAGTGGGGAGTTTCATGGAGCAAATTCTTCATCTTTCCAGAACTATGATTGCCCTCACCCCCAAAAACAGTTTTCTGCAGTTCAAGAGGGGAGGTGGAAGAAGACTTCGGTGACAAGCCCAGGTGACTGACAGGCTTCTCTGATGGCCTGAATATTCTGAAATTGGCACTGTAGTCAATTCTGACAGCCAACTCTGGAGTTCAGGTGGAGACATGAACAAGCCAGGGAATAAGGACCCCGAGGAGGTGTGGAGGAAGAGGAAGTATAGTGTCAGAATCTAATGTGTAGCATGGCTATTGTGGGCGGTATTTCTCTTACTGGGCTAAGCTCCTTTCGGGCAGCATTTATTCATCCAGCAAACATTTACTGAGCACCTATGCTATGCCAGGTTTGGAGCTTAGTGCCAGGAACAGAGACATGATCTCTTGCCCCGAGTTTGCCATCAATGACCAAGGCAAGCAACACTGAATTCTGGTAAGAGTTTTGAAACAAGCCAGGAGGTCTCAGCATCTAGCCGGGCATGGTGGCTCACGCCTGTAATCCCAGCACTTTGGGACGCTGAGGCGGGTGGATCACCTGAGGTCGGGAGTTCAAGACCAGCCTGACTAACATGGAGAAACCCCGTCTCTACAAAAATAAAAATAAAATAAAATAAACAAAATTAGCCAGGCGTGGTGGCACATGCCTGTAATCCCAGCTACTCAGGAGGCTAAGGCGGGAGAATCACTCGAACTCAGGAGGTGGAGGTTGCAGTGAACGGAGATCGCACCATTGCACTCCAGCCTGGACAACAAGAGTGAAACTCCGTTTCAAAAAAAAAAAAAGAATCCGGGAGGTCACTCAGCATCTAAGAAAGCCCAGAGGTGGGGAGGGAGAACACCATTATGGGTGCTCCATAGGTTTTTCAGTAAATCTGTGAATGAAAACAGGAACGGGAAGATGACTGGAAAAGAAGTTATTGTCAAAGAAAAGATCCTGAAGCCTTGAGATCTAAGCATGTACTTTTTTTTTTTTTGAGCCGGAGTCACACTCTGTTGCCCAGGCTGGAGTGCAGTGGCATGATCTCGGCCCACTGCAACCTCCACCTCCTGAGTTCAGGTTATTCTCCTGCCTTAGCCTCCTGAGTAGCGGATTACAGACACCTGCCACCACGCCTGGCTAATTTTTGTATTTTGAGTAGAGATGGGGTTTCACCATGTTGACCAGACTGGTCTCGAACTCCTGACCTCAGGTGATCCACCTGCCTCAGCCTCCCAAAGTGCTGGGATTACAGGTGTGAGCCACCGCGCCTGGCCCTTAATCATGTACTTTTAATATTCTAGAAATATTATGGCTATTGGAAAAGGGAAGTTAACTCTCAGCAAATAAACTAGGAGTTCAAATTGAAATTCCTCCACAGGTCTCATTTCAGTAAGGCACTCGGAAACAGGTAATTTCAAAGCAGCACAGTACTGGGCTCAAGCAATCTTCCCGCCTCGGCCTCTCAAAGTGCTGGGATTACAGGCGTGAGCCACCACACCTGGCTTGAGTGTCTTTAGATTCCTCACATAAAAGGCAGAGAGCTAGGAGTTAAGTGCAGATGGAGAGGGTGCAGGCACCCGGCTCTTTTTGTTTGTTTTGTTTTTGAGACAGGGTCTCTGTTGCCTAAGCTGTAGTGGCACAATCATGGCTTACTGCAGCCTCAACATCCTGGGCTCAAGTGATTCTCCCATCTCAGCCTCCCAAGTAGGTGGGACTACAGGTGCACACCACCAGGCCCAGTTAATTTTTGTGTTTTTTTAAAGACCGTGTTTCATCATGTTGCTCAAGATGGTCTCCACCTCCTGAACCCAAATGATCTGCCCAGCTCAGCCTCCAAAGTGACGGGATTACAGGCGTGAGTCACCGTGCCCAGCTGAGACACCTGGCTCTTAACAGCTCCAGATGAACCCCTTCCTGTATGATCACCCCACTGGCACTACAGACCGAGCAACATAGCAAGACCCTGTCAAAAACATAACAAAACAAAAGGGCCATTTGAGTGTCTCTATTTCTATCTATTTAATTTTTTTTATTTTTTGGAGACAGAGTCTCGCTCTGTCGCCCAGGCTGGAGTGCAGTGGCGCGATCTTGGCTCACTGCAACCTCCGCCTCCCGGGTTCAAGAAATTCTCCTGTCCCAGCCTCCCAAGTAGCTGGGACTACGGGCACACGCCGCCACGCCCGACTAATTTTTTGTATTTTAAGGCCGGGCGCGGTGGCTCAAACCTGTAATCCCAGCACTTTGGGAGGCCGAGACGGGCGGATCACGAGGTCAGGAGATCGAGACCATCTTGGCTAACACGGTGAAACCCCGTCTCCACTAAAAAATACAAAAAACTAGCCGGGCGAGGTGGCGGGCGCCTGTAGTCCCAGCTACTTGGGAGGCTGAGGCAGGAGAATGGGGTAAACCCGGGAGGCGGAGCTTGCAGTGAGCTGAGATCTGGCCACTGCACTCCAGCCTGGGCGACAGAGCCAGACTCCGTCTCAAAAAAAAAAAAAAAAAAAAATTTTGTATTTTAGTAGAGACGGGGTTTCACTGTGTTGCCCAGGCTGGTCTCAAACTCCTGAGTTCAGGCAATCTGCCTGCCTCGGCCTCTCAAAGTGCTAGGATTACAGGCGTAGGCCACCGCATCCAGCTTACTGGGGGCGCAGTAAATGCCGATTTCCCTTGGGTATCTTCATTTCTCCTTAGAGCCGAGCTCTGTGCGAGGCGGGCAGGAGTGGGTGGGGCGACAGCAATAAGAGTAACAGCAAGCACACACACGGCCTTCTAAGTGTGCCAGACACCGCTCTAACACTGAATCCGCACAACCAGAAAGGCAGGCCTTTTTTTTTTTTTTTTTAAGAGATGGGAGGGTCTCCCAGTGATGCCCAGGCTAGTCTCGATCTGCTGGCCTCAAGCGATCCTCCCGTCTGGGGCCCCTACAGTGCTGGATTACAAGCGTGAGCCACCGTGCCTGGCCAGGGCAAGTCTTAATGTAGCTCTTTTCAGACAGGAAAACTAAAGTGTAGCGCGGCTAAATAACGTAGGAAGCACCAATCATGTTTCTGGTCAAAGAAGCGAACCACGTCAACTCTCAGGCAGAAGCAGCCGAGATTATCCGCAGCCGGCAGCGCCCAGGGCGCCCGGAACCCAGAAAGCTGGACCGCCTGAAGGAAGTCCCGCCCCGCCCCGTCCTGCACCGGCCTCCGGGTTTCCGCTTCCGCTCTTCCCAGGTCCGGTCCATCCTGGCGGGGTCGCGGGGTCGGGATGGCTGCTGGAGGCGATCATGGTTCGCCCGACAGCTACCGCTCACCTCTTGCCTCCCGCTATGCCAGCCCGGAGATGTGCTTCGTGTTTAGCGACAGGTATAAATTCCGGACATGGCGGCAACTGTGGCTGTGGCTGGCGGAGGCCGAGCAGGTAAGGGACCCTGGGCTGAGGGGCTGGGCCGGGAGGGACGGGCCCGCCCCAGCACGTGCCGGGCTCTGTGCCGGGCTGGGCTTAGCCACCCCGGAGCTGCGGTCGGGCTATTTTCAGCTGGGTGTTCCTTGTCCTGAGGAGCTGCGGCCCCAGGAAAGCAAGGGCAGGTGGCCCGGGAGCCGCCACCTGTTGCCTCACGTGTTCTTAGTCCGAGAGGATTCGAGACGCGGCGGAGGCTGGGAGAAATTCAGCCTGTAGTTTCAGAGAATTCACCTTGGTCATCCCCGCAGGAGTACGCTGCTAACCACAGACACCGAGCGCTTGTTTCATACCGTTGTGCTCATTATTTCACGCATCTTTTCTCGTGTAATCCATGAAGATCTTGCAGGCTTGATGGTGTTTTTCCCACATTGCAAAGGAGAACACCACGCCCGGACAGCTTGTTGTTTGCCCTAGCCCATGCAGCTATTAAGAGCGGAACTGGGATTTGAACCTGGGTGCAGTCCAGAGCCTGAGCTGAGCACGTAGCCCCTTGGTCTTCCACAGTGCCTATATAGTTAGTGACAAGTGACAAGACTGGAATGCGTCTTTTGTAGGACACCATTTCCTCCTCACTGGCCTGCGCTTTGCCTCTGAGGAGAAGACTCCAGGTAGGGGTTTATTAAACGGGTTTTATAGTTTCTTTTCTGAGGGCTGTTTGAGAACTCCTTAGCCCAGCGGTTTCAGAAATAGCTCCAGAAGAGTTGAAGTAAACTGAAGGTGATCCAGAGAGTGATAATGTTTCTCCTTAAGTTTCAGAGGAAAGTGCCACAACGAGCAAGTTGGCAATGCCCTCTCAAACGGCACAGTAAACACGGAAACAATTTGAGTTTGTGTCTAGGACCTGTACAATGGAACTCTCGAAACAGGAAACTTTCGTTCTAGATTCCCTGCCCTCCCCTTAATCACTGCCCTCCAAAATATTGGGCTATACACTACAATAATAGCAGACATTCATATAGTGCCTTCTGAGACCCAGGTACTGTCTTTTTTTTTTTTTTTTAATTATTATTATACTTTAAGTTCTAGGGTACATGTGCCTAACGTGCAGGTTTGTTACATATGTATACTTGTGCCATGTTGGTGTGCTGCACCCATCAACTCATCAGCACCCATCAACTCGTCATTTACATCAGGTATAACTCCCAATGCAATCCCTCCGTCCTCCCCCCTCCCCATGATAGGCCCCGGGGTGTGATGTTCCCCTTCCCGACTCCAAGTGATCTCATTGTTCAGTTCCCACCTATGAGTGAGAACATGCGGTGTTTGGTTTTCTGTTCTTGCGATAGTTTGCTGAGAATGATGGTTTCCAGCCAGGTACTGTCTTAACGGTTTACACATGGTCGCTCATTAATCCTCCAAACAACCCTGAAGAGTAAGTATTAAATACTATTACTGTATCTATTTTACAGATGAAAGAATGGAGCATCAAGTTAATAAACTGTTGGCGTAGATAGCGATAGTAGTAGACCTTAATCGTGTTGTGGTTTGTGATGTACTAGTGTGTACTCTTTCTATTTCATCTGATACTCCACTCTGTAGATGAGGGTAGTGGTACTCAAGACTTTGCCAGGGTCGCCAAAGCTAGTAAATGGCTTCACGCTGGAGTTGAAATGTAGAGTCTGAGTATGTCTTCTTTCCTCTGTTTGCCTGAAACACATACACTTTCGGCTTTGGATTATCTGTTAGATCAAATTTACCATAAATTGCATAATAACTTAGTAGCTAAGAAAAAACTTGGAGAGTAAGAGATTAGGAGGAATGCAGAAAATTCATAGTAAGGAAAGTATGAATTTTGAAAAGATACATTGCTTGAGGGGAGGAAGCAGTATGGCCATGCTGCCCTCTGCTGCTTTGCTTTGGAAGGAGCCAAGAGGTGTCCTGTCTTCTGTGACTGTAAAGTTCCAGGCAGTTCTGCCACATGTGGCTGCCGAGTACTTGTAAATGAAGCTAGTGTGACTGAAAAACTGACTTTTTGCTTTTATTTGTTTTTGTTTAGTTTTTGAGACTGTGTCTGGCTGTGTTGCCCAGGCTGGAGTGCAGTGGCACAATCTCGGCTCATTGCAACCTCTGCGTCCTGGGCTCAAGCTGTCCTCCCACCTCAGCCTCCCAAGCTGGAACTAGAGGTGCACGCCACCATGGCTGGCAAATTTTTGTGTTTTTTTTGTAGAGACGGGTCTCACTATGTTTTCCAGTGTGGTCTAGAACTTCTGTACTCAAGCGATCCACCCACCTTGGCCTCCCAAAGATGTGAGCCACCATACCTGGCCTGACTTTTTGCTTATAAATATTTTCCAATACTTTTTAATTAATCAAATTAAATTGAATAGCCACATCTGGCTAGTAGCTCCTCTCTTGGATAAAAAAGGTCTAAGATGTAATATCCTTCCCCCGAGTCACTGTTTGCAAGTTTCAAGTGAGGTTTAAATCAGTTTCACCACTGTTTATATTCAACCCTTGGATCCAAGTTCCGAGCTGCCTGTGGGCTGCCAGCTGTTTTTTGCAGCCTAATTTTTCCTGTGATGGATGAATGTAAGACATTGACGTGTTTGTTTTCTCATCAGTATCTCCTGAAATTGCTTTCAGTTGCACTCATTTGCTGTACATAATTTCCTGGCAAAACTACTTGCAGAATTCTTAAATTTGGTTTCTCTAAGTAAATTCATCTAAGTAACATGGTCACCACCATGCCAAGCACTAAGGATTAAGCAATAAATAAAACAAAGCTCCTCAAGAAGTATTCATTCTAGAGGGAAATGACAGGTTAATAAATATGTAAAAAATGTCATGTGGTTTTTAAGTGCTGTAAATAAAACCAGGCCAGGGATAGAGAGTGACACAGAGGGTGTTTTACACTGAAGTCAGGGAAGACCTCTCTGAGGAGATGACATTTGATTCCAGAGACCAGAATGTGTGAGGGAGTGAACCTAGCAGAGGTCTTGGGCAGAAGGAACAGTCAAGAGCAGGATTATGTTGTTTTATTTCTTGGAGCTTTCTTAGAGTATACTTTACCATGATTCATTGAGAAAGTCTCCCACCACCCCTCGACCCCACTACCCCTGGCCAGTGTTCTTTCAACTTGGTTGCCTTAAATTTTAATTTAAGGGTTGGGAGATAGGGTATTGCTGCTAACATGAATCAGTTTTTTTCCTTGGTGCCACTTCATTCAAATAACTGTGACACTGAGTCTATTTTATTTTATTTTGCCTATTCTGCAGACATTGGGTTTGCCTATCACAGATGAACAAATCCAGGAGATGAAATCAAACCTGGACAACATAGACTTCAAGATGGCAGCTGAGGAAGAGAAACGGTTACGACATGATGTGATGGCTCACGTGCACACGTTTGGCCACTGCTGTCCAAAAGCTGCAGGCATTATTCACCTTGGTGCCACTTCTTGCTATGTTGGAGACAATACTGTAGGTGCCCGTGTTGTTTATACTTAAAACTCAGTCTCTAGAATGTATTTGTCAATTTTATTTGATGTTATCCAGTTTAGGAAGTGAAACTATAGATCTCTTTTTTTTTTTTTTTTTTTTTGAGACAGAGTCTCCCTCTGTCGCCCAGGCTGGAGTGTAGTGGCGCGATCTCAGCTCACTGCAGGCTCCACCTCCCAGGTTCACGCCATCCTCCTGCCTCAGCCTCCCGAGTAGCTGGGACTACAGGCACCCATCACCATGCCCAGCTAATTTTTTTGTATTTTCTTAGTAGAGACGGCGGGTTTCACCCTGTTAGCCAGGATGATCTCGATCTCCTGACCTTGTGATCCGCCCGCCTCATCCTCCCAAAGTGCTGGGATTACAGGTGTGAGCCACCGCGCCAGCCATATCTTTATTTTTAAAGGTATCTTGGTTGAAAATGCTGAGGAATTTTTTCAGCTTTTACTCTCCTTCCAATCTAAACTGTAAGCACCAAATGACCTCTATAAAATAAGACCTACAGATCCTGCTTATGCATTGGTTTGCTGGATGTAAGCCAAGGCCTTAGCATTTTAATGGCTGAGATAATTTTTCAAAGGAATTTTTTTTTTTTTTTTGAGACAGAGTCTTGCTGTGTCACCCAGGCAGGAGTGCAGTGGTGCCATCTTGCTCACTGCAACCTCTGCCTCCCAGGTTCAAGTAATTCTCGTGTCTCGACCTCCCTGGTAGCTGGGATTACAGGCACCCGCCACCGTGCCTGGCTAATTTTTGTCTTTTTAGTGGAGAGGGATTTCACCATGTTCATCAGGCTGGTCTTGAACTCCTAGCCTCAGGTCGTCTGCCCACCTTGGCCTTCCAAAGTGCTGGGATTACAGGCGTGAGCCACTGCGCCCGGCCTTCAAAGGACTTGTAAAATCCTTCGAAGACCTTTGAAGGACTCTGAAGTCCTTCAAAGACCCTGTCTCAAAAAAAAATGCTTTGACACAGGGTCTCGCTTCTGTCACCTAGGCTGGAGTGCAGTGACACGAACATGGCTCACTGCAGCCTTGACCTTTTGGGCTCAAGCGATTCTCCCACCTCAGGCTCCTGAGTAACTGGGACCACAGGCATGTGCCATTGCACTGGGCTAATTTAAAAAAATTTTTTTTTTTTTTTGGAGACAGTTTTGGTCTTGTAGCCCAAGCTGGAGTGCGACAGCACGATCTTGGCTCACTGCAACCTCCGTCTCCCAGGTTCAAGCGATTCTCCTGCCTCAGCCTCCCTAGTAGCTGGGATTACAGGCGCCTGCCACCACGCCCAGCTAATTTTTTTTGTTTTTAGTAGAAACAGGGTTTCACTATGTTGGCCAGGCTTGTCTCGAACTCTTGACCTCAGGCGATCTACCTGCCTCAGCCCCCTCAAAGTGCTGGGATTACAGGCATGAGCCACCACGCCTGGCAAATTTTTAAAATATTTATAGAGACAGTGTTTCACCATGCTGCCCAGAATGGCCTTGAACTCCTGTGTTCAAACAGTCGTCCTGCCTCAGCCTCCGAAATCCTGGGATTGCAGAAGTGAGCCACCGCACCTGACCTAGCCTGTGCTCTTAATCAGAGTATACCCCTGGGGGTTGAAGTTAGCTTCCAGATAAATGTCCAATTTGGGAATAAGCCAGTAATTTTTAAGTTGCCCCAAATGCTTTCATTTAGTCTTAAATGAAACAAAATTAAAGGCATCTTTGTGTAATTGGCGAGTCAGGTAACGGGAGAACAGTCTTCTTACTTGGAAAATCCTTTAAACAGTACCCAGTGTGTGGATGGGCTCAGTAATTACTGTATCATATCGACATGTGTTGGAGCTACCTGAAAGATGTACATCTTAAGATAACCTTCCTCAAAAGCAGCTTTACGTTTCCTAAACCTTGATATTCTGGGTCATTCCTTTCCTTGTTAGCAACTGTAGGCAGGAAAAAACCGAGAAGGCTGGGTGCGGTGGCTCACACCTGTAATCCCAGCACTTTGGGAGGCCGAGGTGGGCGGATCACGAGGTCAGGAGATCGAGACCATGCTGGCTAACGGTGAAACCCTGTCTCTACTAAAAATACAAAAAATTAGCCGGGTGTGGTGGTGGGCACCTGTAGTCCCAGCTGCTTGGGAGGTTGAGGCAAGAGAATGGCATGAACCTGGGAGGTGGAACTTGCAGTGAGCTGAGATTGCGCCACTGAACTCCAGCCTGAGCGACAGAGCAAGACTCCCAACTTAAAAAGAAAAAAAAGAAAAAAAGAAACAGGGGAGGAAAGTAATGGAATGTGCCATATGGAAGTTTCTCAGAAACTCAAGCACTCCTCTGGGAAAATATAAACCTTGTTGACTTACACATTTTCCAGTCATTTTTTTTTAATTGAAAAATTTTTTAATATTGGAGAGACAGTCTTGCTCTGTTACACAGACTGATCTTGAACTCCTGGCCTCAAGTAGTCCACCTGCTTCAGCATCCCAAAGTCCTGAGAATACAGGCATGCGCCACCATGCGGGGCTTTATAAGTATAAAGGTTTTGTTCCTTATAGATCCCAGTAGTACTGTTAAGCTGACGTGCTTTTCAAACAGTAATCAGGAAAGAACAACTTGTATTAGTATTTTCTGGCATGCTTAGTGGGTTGGTAATGGTGATATAGGCTGGTAGCTGAGCAACCCAGCGTTTTTGGCCAAAAAGTGTTACGTAATAATATTGTTTGAGCAAAGCTGCTTAATATAAGATCATTGCATTTTCTTTCATAGGACTTGATTATTCTGAGAAATGCACTTGACCTGCTTTTGCCAAAGGTAAGGAGTTGGGGGATGTTTCCTACCGACCCTAGATTCCTCATGTTAGGAGATGGGCGCCAGTTACAACTAAATCACAGTGTAAATTTTTACATAGAGCATCAGTTTTTCAGGTGAACGACAACCCTGTGTTTAATCTGTAGAACTAATTGTTTCTCCTCCTTGTCCTTTCTTCTCTTCCTCCTCTTCCTCCTTTCTTTTTCTCTTCCTCCTCCTCCTTTCTTCTTCTTCTTGAGACAGGGTCTCATTCTGTCAAGTGGCGTGATCATGGCTCATTGCAGCCTCCGCCTCCCAGGCTCAGGCAATTCTGTCTCCATCTCCCAAGTAGGTGGGAGTACCGGTGCATGCCACCTCGCCTGCTTAATTTTTTGTAGAAATGGGTTTTTGCCATGTTGCCCAGGCTGGTCTCAAACCCTGAGCTCAAGGGATCCACCCGTCTTGGCCTTCCAAAGTGTTGGGATTACAGATGTGAGCCACCGCACCTAGCTGTCTCTTTAAAAGACTCTAAGTGAATGGTTTTTAAAGCATAGCCTTTTTTTTTT
>NW_012120154.1:886622-918000 GCF_000951035.1 Colobus angolensis palliatus | reverse complement strand
AAGAGTCTCCCAATGATGCTTAGGCTGGCCTCAACTTCCTGAGTTAAAGCAGTCCTCCTCCCTTAGCCTCTTTTTTTTTTTTTTTTTTTTTTTTTTTTTGAGACGGAGTCTGGCTCTGTCTCCCAGGCTGGAGTGCAGTGGTGCAATCTCAGCTCACTGCAAGCTCCGCCTCCTGGGTTCACGCCATTCTCCTGCCTCAGCCTCCCAAGTAGCTGGGACTACAGGCGCCCGCCACCATGCCTGTCTTTTTTTTGTTTTTTTAGTAGAGACGGGCTTTCACCGTGTTAGCCAGGATGGTCTCAATCTCCTGACCTCGTGATCCACCTGTCTCGGCCTCCCAAAGTGCTGGGATTACAGGCGTGAGCCACCGTGCCCAGCCAGTTCTTCATTTTCACTGCTGTCATCCTTTCTTGCTTGTGGGGGCCTAAGCATAGCCTTTTAAATGAAGAGAGTGCAACCAAAGGCATGTTGCTGGGATATGTGGGTCAGGATTATGATTTTATTCTGTTTTTCTGCCATGGTCTTAAAATAGTTCATGACATTTTAGGTAGTCAACTCAGTTTTCAAATTTTGGTTGCTATGAACTCTTCCAGGAAGTTTAGGATACAAAGATGGAAAGATATGGCTGCTGCCTTTCATGAGTTACAGGTCTAATTTTATACAAAATTATCTAAAAGTTTTGTTCCTAATTATGTAATGAACACAACCTGAATTCAACCTCTTTCTATCATATGATCTTTCTTGTAGCTTGCCAGAGTGATCTCTCGGCTTGCCGACTTTGCTAAGGAACGAGCCAGTCTACCCACGTTAGGTTTCACACATTTCCAGTAAGTGGTAAGATTACTTCTTGTTTATGTGCATATGGCTTTCAGCTACTTCTTGAGTTCTGTCTTTTCTACAGTAACCTTGAGGTGAAGAATCTGAAAACATGATTTAAGTATAAGTAATTTGGGATGCTTATAAGGAATGAGCCTGATATCTACCTTAAAACATACTGGTAAGAGAATAAATCTAACAGTTCCTTTGGGAAACATTGGGAAAAACATATCAAGAGCCTTGAAAAATATTATTTATGATAGTAAGCATTAGAAACAATCTAAATGGGCCAGGTGTGGTGGCTCACGCCTGTAAACCCACCACTTTGGGAGATCAAGGTGGGCGGATCCCTTGAGGTTAGGAGTTCAACACTAGCCTGGCCAACATGGTGAAACCCCGTCTCTACTAAAAATATAAACATTATGGCCGGGCGCGGTGGCTCAAGCCTGTAATCCCAGCACTTTGGGAGGCCGAGATGGGCGGATCACGAGGTCAGGAGATCGAGACCATCCTGGCTAACACGGTGAAACCCCGTCTCTACTGAAAAAAAATACAAAAAACTAGCTGGGCGAGGTGGCGGGCGCCTGTAGTCCCAGCTGCTCGGGAGGCTGAGGCAGGAGAATGGCGTGAACCCGGTAGATGGAGCTTGCAGTGAGCTGAGATCCGGCCACAGTACTCCAGCCCGGGCGACAGAGCGAGACTCCGCCTCAAAAAAAAAAAAAATATATATATATATATAAACATTAGCCAGGTTTGGTGGCACGTGCCTGTAATCCCTGCTACTCAGGAGGCTGAGGCAGGAGAATCACTTGAACCCGGGAGGCAGAGGTTGCAGTGAGCCGAGATCGCACCACTGCATTTCAGTTTGGGTGGCAGAGCAAGACTCCGTCTCAAAAAAAAAAAGAAAAACATCGAAATGTTCAACAATAAGAGAATAAGTAAGGCATAGTATTCGTACATCCATAGGTTGGAGTAATATGCAACTATTTAAATGATGCTTACAAGATCTAATGTGCAAAGGCACTTAGGTTTATGTTATGGTAACAAAGACAGCTTATAAATTGCACAAAAATTGGTTGAAAGTACTCCATGATGTAAATGTTGATTACTCTGGTTTATGAGATAATAGGAAAATTAAATTTCTTTCTACTTTTTGAGTTTTGTTTTGTTTTGTTTTTGGAGACGGAGTCTTGCTCTGTCGCCCAGGCTGGAGTGCAGTGGTGTGATTTTGGCTCACGCTCACTGCAACCTCTACCTCCTGGGTTCAAACGATTCTCCCGCCTCAGCCTTCCTAGTAGGTGGTACTACAGGCACCAGCCACCACGCCCAGCTAATTTTTGTATTGTTTGGAGAGATAAGGTTTCACCATGTTAGCCAGGCTGGTCTCAAACTCCTGACCTCAAGTGATCTGCCCACCCCTGCTTCCCAAAGTGATGAGATTACAGGCGTGAGCCACTGCCCCCAGCCATACTTTTTGTATTTTTACTTTTAAAATATGCAAGTATTTTTATGATTACTGAATAAAGCCCTTTTAAAAGGCCGATGGTGTAATTTTGGAGTGCTAGTGACAGGTTTTGAGTGATGTTTGAGTAGTGGTATATTAGCATCTGCCTTTTGTTTTGATGGTGTATTGCTGTGGCAACAAGGATATGATAATTTATGAAAGCCTGTTGAGCTTCATATTTCTTAAAAGCAGGGCCTATATTTACTGGTAGCAGTAGCCTGAAGCGCTTGTTCATACGAAGCGCTCCGTGCGAGTGGCTTCCCTCCACACCCTCCTTCCTCTGTGTTATAGCTCCTCTTCCTCTCCTGCCTCCGGGAGAGTGCTCAGTGAATACAGAAGTGTTCTAATGTTCCTCTGGAGATAGCATAATGGAAGAGATTGGCTGCCAGAGTTCGTAGCCATTAGGAACTCAGAAAACAGGGTTGATGTGTAGGCATCCTCTTAGTGTATCAGTTCATGCAATTAAAAAAACTATTGAGATATAATTTACATAACAGAATTCACCCTTTTAAAGTGTACAGTTCAGTGGTTCTTACTATACTTAGAGAATTATGCAGTCATTACCACTATATAATTTCAGAGTATTTTCATTATCCCAAAAAGAAATCTCATGCCCATTGATAGTCACTCCTATGCCTCCCTTCCCCACCCGCTGGCAGCCGCTAATCTATTTTTTGTATCTATGCATTTGCCTGTTCTACACATTACATAGAAGTGGAATCGTGTACGATATGTGACTTTTTATGTCTGGCTTCTTTTGCTGTTTTCAATATCCATGTTGTATCAGAACTTCAGTTCTTTTTATGACTGAAAAACATTCCATTGTATGGTTGTACCATGTTTCATTTACCCAATTGTCAACAACTGATGGACATTTGGGTGATTTCTGCTTTTTGGCTACTATGAATAATGCTGCTGTGAACAAGTCCATGCTAATTTACTTCTTTGTTTCCTTATACCAATAATCTGTTAGCAGTTAACAAGGAAAACGATAAGATTAATTTTGGGAATATACTGTAGCTTGTGATGTGCCTCCTGTGGACATTCCTAGTGTTATGCCTGGATGTTCCCAGCTGTCAGTGTTATTAGCCTAAGAGGAAAGAAATTCCATTTGGAATAGGTTAGGTTATCTATTAGAAATTAGGCTGGGTCTGGGCACGGTGGCTCATGCCTGTAATCCCCGCACTTTGGGAGGCCAAGGCAGGTGGATCACCTGAGGTCAGGAGTTCAAGACCAGCCTGGCTGACATGGTGAAACCCTGTCTCTACTAAAAATACAAGAAAAAAGTAGCCAGATCCAGCGCACGCCTGTAGAGTCCCACCTACTCGGGGGGCTGAGGCAGGAGGACTGTTTGAACCTGGGAGGCGGAGGTTGCAGTGAGCCGAGATTGCGCCATTGCACTCCAGCCTGGGTGACAGAGCGAAAAAGAAAGAAATTAGGCTGGGCGGCCAGGTGCAGTGGATCACGCCTGTAATCCCAACACTTTAGGAGGCTGAGGCAGGTGGATCATGAGGCAGTGGAATCAAGACCAGCCTGGCCAACATGGTGAAACTCCGTCTCTACTAAAATTACACAAATAGCTGGGTGTGGTGGCGGACACCTGTAGTCCCAGCTACTCAGGAGGCTGAGGCAGGAGAATTGCTTGAACCCGGGAGGCAGAGGTTGCAGTGAGCCAAGATCGCCACCATTCCAGCCTGGGTGACAGAGCGAGATTTTATCTCAAAAAAAAAAAAAAAAACAAAAATTAGACTGGGCATAGTGACTTAGGCCTGTAATCTCAGCACTTTGGGGGGCCAAGGCAACTGGATAGTTTGAGGCATAGAGTTCGAGACCAGCCTAGGCAACATAGGGAGACCATGGCTCTAAAAAAAAAAAACAAAAAGTTAGCCAGGTGTGGTATCTTGTGCCTGTAGTTCCAGCTACTCAGGAGGCTGGGGCGGGAAGATGGCTTGAGCCCAGGAGATTGAGGCTACAGTGAGCTGTGATTATACCACTGCATGCCAGCCTGGGGTGACAGAGTGAGACCCTGTCTCAAAAAAGAAAGAAATTGGACATTAGGGCAACTTATTCATAATTATGTATTTTGTTTTTTTGTTTTGTTTTGAGACAGGGTCTCACTCTATCACCTAGGTTGGAGTACAGTGGCGCGATCTTGGCTCACTGCAACCTCCACTTCCCGGATTCAAGCAATTCTGCCACCTCAGCCTCCCAAGTAGCTGGGATTACAAGTGTGTGCCACCACACTTGGCCAATTTTTGTATTTTTTGTGGATACAGGGTTTTGCCATGTTGGCCAGGCTGGTCTCAAACTCCTGGCCTCAAGTGATCTACCTACCTCAGCCTCCCAAAGTGCTGGGATTACAGGCGTGAGACACCGCAGCTGGCCTCGTAATTACGTTTTATGTTCAGAAACAGACCTTCAGTGCCTTGATTTAGGCTTTTTTTTTTTTGACTCAGAGTTTCACTTTTGTTATCCAGGCTGGAGTGCAATGGCACAATCTCGACTCACTGCAACCTCCGCCTCCTGGGTTCAAGTGATTCTCCTGCCTTAGCCTCCCGAGTAGCTAGGATTACAGGCATGCGCCACTATGCCTGGCTAGTTTTGTATTTTTAGTAGAGACAGGGTTTTTCCATGTTGGTCAGGCTGGTCTTAAACTCCCGACCTCAGGTGATCCACCTTCCTTGGCCTCCCAAAGTGCTGGGATTACAGGCCTGAGCCACGTTGCCCTGCTTTGATTTAGGCTTAACAAGAAACAAAGCCACTAGCTGCTACATTCGAGTCCTCTGCTTATGCATGTTGTGGGGTGGTTCTCCATCGCGTGACTACTCCTCACTGGGTCTTGACTCCTCACAAAGGCTTTCCTCTACTTCCAATCTAGAGCAGTATCACCATTATCTTCATTGTTCTTTTATTCTTTTAGCACTTAAAATCTCAATAATTAATCTTGTTTCTTTTTTTTAATTTGTTTTTTTGAGACAGAGTCTGGCTGTGTTGCCCAGCCTGGAGTACAGTGGCACAATCTCGGCTCATTGCAGCCTCTGCCTCTCAGGTTCAAGTGATTCTCCTGCCTCAGCCTCCCAAGTAGCTGGAATTACAAACACCTGCCACCACACCCAGCTACTTTTTTGTATTTGTAGTAGAGACAGGGTTTTACCCTGTCTCTGTTGGCCAGGCTGGTCTCGGACTCCTGACTTCAAGTGATCCACCCGTGTCAGCCTCCCAAAGTGCTGGGATTATAGGCATGAGCCACTACGCCCAGCCTAATCTTGTTTTGTTTTCTTTTTCACTTGTTTACAATGTAAGCAAGTGCCATTGGACAAGGATCCTGTCTGTGTCATTCCTTATTGTATTTTCAATAGCAGGAGCATATTAGATACTTGGCAAATATTACATGAGTATGAGTATCTGATGTATTTCTTACCTATGTCGATGGATATAGCCATGAACAAAAGGGACATTGTTCCTGCCCTTATAATAAATTGCCTCTTGGCGTGCATCACATGGCTCATGCTTGTAATCCCAAGACTTTGGGAGGCTGAGGTGGGTGGATCGCTTGAGACAGAGTTTGAAAGCATCCTGGGCAACAAAGTGAGACCCCATCACTACAAAAAATTTAAAAATTAGCCAGGCATGGTATTGCGTGCCTGTGGTCCCAGCTACATGGAAGGCTGAGGCAGAAGGATCACTTGAGCCCAGGAGTTTGTGGCTGCAGTCAGCTACGTTCATGCCACTGCACTCCAGCTTGGGCGACAGAGCAAGACCCAGTCTAGAAATAATAGTAATTTAAAAATTGCCTCTTGATGGAAAAAGAACTATGCTAATAGCCTTTTAGTTTCATACTCCTTGACTATTTATAAGTGATATTGAATCTCCGTAACGATTATTTGGTTAAACGTTTTAGCTCTTGTTTTATCTTTACCAGTTACTCCATCCTTTAATTGTTCTCCCTCCAAGGGGTAATGGTGGTTATTAAAAGAAGCAATGAAACTTTGATGATGTAAGGTGTTGGTCTGAGACTTCCATGTGTTCTCTTTGGGTTTTCAGGCCTGCACAGCTGACCACAGTTGGGAAACGTTGCTGTCTTTGGATTCAGGATCTTTGCATGGATCTCCAGAACTTGAAGCGTGTCCGAGATGACCTGCGCTTCCGGGGAGTAAAGGGCACCACTGGCACTCAGGCCAGTTTCCTGCAGCTCTTTGAGGGAGATGACCATAAGGTATTCAGAAAGTGACCTGCAGGACACTGAAACTCAGTGGTGGAGCCTAAGAGACAAGGCTGTCTTTGAGGATAATAGGAGAGATTGATTGTGGGACGGGTGGGGTGTTTGGACTGGAAGGAAGTTGTAGGGGTTGGGGGTAAGACCTGGGTAGGATGACAGGTTGAGGCATTCTCATACTGGACACCTGGATTATTGTAGGGATGTGTCTTTTCTTTCCAAGGTAGAGCAGCTTGACAAGATGGTGACAGATAAGGCGGGATTTAAGAGGTAGGTAAGTGGGAATCCGTTGACCTCCCTGTTAAGTTGATGAAAGTCCTGTGTTCAGTATGCCTCTAGATTTGACCTTACAATTTTTGCCTTTTTCTTCCTTTGTTCTTCTGCCCATTTTTTTTTTTTTTCTGTCTCTATCCTGGGTTTTATTTTCTTACTATCTGGATTCTTTTTTTTTTTTTTCCCTAATCGTCTTGCTGACATGTTTTCTGGATTTTATTTTATTTTATTACTGTTTTTGAGACAGGGTCTTACTCTGTCACCCAGGCTGGAGTGCAGTGGTGTGATCTCAGCTCACTGCAGCCTCCACCTCCCAGCTTCAAGCAGTCCTTCCACCTAAGCCCCGTGAGTAGCTGTGACTACAAGCATGCCTGGCTAATTTTTGTATTATTTTTGTAGAGACAGGGTTTCACCATGTTTCCCAGGCTAGTCTCGAATTCCTGAGATCAAGGGATCCACCTGCCTCAGCCTCTCAAAGTGCTAGGATTATAGGCATGAGCCACCATGCCCGACCTGCATTCTATTTTTGTATAATCTATAGGAAAAAAGAAAATGATTTACTTCTGGTTTCTTTAGAATATACCTTTTTTCATGTTGTTACCATTTTTGTTCCTTTACTTAAGGCCCCCAGCAGGTTAGGCTAAATCTGACCATTTCCACTGGAATCCACCAGGTTCCACCATGGATGCTTCACCCAGGCATTTCTATTGAGCTGTGGCTGGATACGGGCATGCTGCACCATGTATCCTTCTTGAGTCATGCCAGTGTCCTGAGTATTAGTGAAAAGGGTGGAAGAATAGTTTATTCCAGGAGCAAGTTACCACTCAGGTCCACTGGCTCAGTATAAATTAGCATACCAATAAGACCAAGCTTTTCTTTAAGGATGTGTTTTTCCTTGTTTGACAGAGGCATGTTTTGAATTATTATTTTATAAGAGTCTCCCAATGATGCTTAGGCTGGCCTCAACTTCCTGAGTTAAAGCAGTCCTCCTCCCTTAGCCTCTTTTTTTTTTTTTTTTTTTTTTTTTTTGAGACGGAGTCTGGCTCTGTCTCCCAGGCTGGAGTGCAGTGGCCGGATCTCAGCTCACCGTAAGCTCCGCCTCCTGGGTTTACGCCATTCTCCTGCCTCAGCCTCCCCAGTAGCTGGGACTACAGGCGCCCGCCACATCGCCCGGCTAATTTTTTGTATTTTTTAGTAGAGACGGGGTTTCACCGTGTTAGCCAGGATGGTCTCGATCTCCTGACCTCGTGATCCGCCCGTTTCGGCCTCCCAAAGTGCTGGGATTACAGGCTTGAGCCACCGCGCCCGGCCTCTCCCTTAGCCTCTTAAGTAGCTGGGACTACAGTCATGCACCACTGCAATGGCTTTAAAATATTTTAACATATGTCTCTCTTCTATTTATTTCTAGAGCTTTCATCATCACAGGGCAGACATATACACGAAAAGTGGATATTGAAGTACTGTCTGTGCTGGCTAGCTTGGGGGCATCAGTGCACAAGGTGAGTGGTGGCAGCTTGTGGGGCGGGGACAGGAGCTTTGGGCACCACAGACAGACTGAATCAGCCTCAGACTTTTACTTAACCATCTCTCAAGCAATATTATACATTAGTTTAATAATTTGTGGTCTGTAGCTAGTTTTGGCGTTTTCTTTAAAGTTATCCCAAGCACTGCAAAACATCCATCTTTTTCAGTGGTGTATTAAATTAATCTTTTTTTTTTTTTTTTTTTTTTTTTTTTGAGATGGAGTTTCGCTCTTGTTGTCCAGGCTGGTGTGCAGTGGTACGATCTCAGCTCACTGCAACCTCTGCCCCCTGGGTTCAGGCGAGCTTCCCAAGTAGCTGGGATTACAGGCATGCACCACCATGCCTGTCTTATTTTAGTAGAGGCGGGGTTTCACCACGTTGGCCAGGCTGGTCTTGAACTCCTGACCTCAGGTGATCCACCCGCCTCGGCCTCCCAAAGTGCTGGGATTACAGGTGTGAGGCACTGTGCCCGTCCTAAATTAATCTTGTGATTGTCTTTCCATGATGCCTTAAGCAGTGTTTCACAAAAGCGTTTTCATGCTCCTTGAATTTGTCATCCCAGCCCTTCGGGAACAGAGAGGCGTCTGAGTGAGATACTCTCCAGGAGCTCTTAGGGAGGATGCGCTGGTCTTCAGCTCAGCCGCAGCACACCTAAGAGCTCATCTCCTTCATCAGCCTAGTCACGGCTCCCAGACCCTCCTGCACACTGACAGTGTGGGGTGATGCTTATTCTCCTGCCTCCCCCAGATTTGCACCGATATACGCCTCCTGGCAAACCTTAAGGAGATGGAGGAACCCTTTGAAAAACAGCAGATTGGTGAGTGCTGTGTAGAGACCTGTGAGCGCACAGAGCTGCTGGAGGGCTGTGGATGGGGGCTGAGAGCTCATTCAGCAGCATGCTTGCCTACTCACTATCCTCTGAAGTCTCTCTGCCTTTGCATCTTGTCCTTTTTTACATGGGCAGGCTCGAGTGCGATGCCATACAAGCGGAATCCCATGCGTTCAGAACGTTGCTGCAGTCTTGCCCGCCACCTGATGACCCTTGTCATGGACCCGCTACAGACAGCATCTGTCCAGTGGTTTGAACGGACACTGGATGATAGTGCCAACCGGTCAGTGGCGCAGGGACGTCACATACACCAAGTTGAGAGGAGGTCTGAAGGAGGGACCTAGAAGTAAAAGGACATATTTGAGCATCTCTACGGTCTCCTTATCCCCAAGGAGCCCAGAGTCTAGCAGGGAGGCAAAAACATAGAAAAGACAGTGTGATAAGTGTTACAATTGGAGTGTGTATTGGGTACTGTGAAGCAGAGAGGAAGGAATAGTGCTTGAGGAGTCAGAACTCTTCACAGTAGAGGTAGTGCCTTAAGACTTAAGAAATACTGCCGGGCGCAGTGGCTCAAGCCTGTAATCCCAGCACTTTGGGAGGCCGAGACGGGCGGATCACGAGGTCAGGAGATCGAGACCATCCTGGTCTACATGGTGAAACCCCGTCTTTACTAAAAATACAAAAAACTAGCCGGGCGAGATGGCGGGCGCCTGTAGTCCCAGCTACTCGGGAGGCTGAGGTAGGAGAATGGCGTAAACCCGGGAGGCGGAGCTTGTAGTGAGCCGAGATGGCGCCACTGCACTCCAGCCTGGGCGACAGAGCGAGACTCTGTCTCAAAAAAAAAAAAAAAAAAAAAAAAATACATGCATCTTTTAAAGACAAGATCAGGAGCATTATAAAGGCACAAAGCAGGAGAAAACACACTTGAGGGAGTTACTACTTGAGTAGCCCTGGGGAATGAAGTCAACATGTGCCAGGAGGTGGGGCAGGACATGGTCACAGATAGTAGCCAGTTTACGAAAGGTCTTCTGGGTCTTTCCTGAAGGCAGATAGATGTCAGTTGTGGTGTTTAGGCACAGTGACATCTTGATTAGCTATGAGATGAGTCTGAAATAATCTGTACTGCTGATGAGGTACTGTGTGCACGTCATTTTCTGTTTTATGTTAATACTCATTTAAAGCAGACTGGCATTACTCTCGCCTGCTTGCATTGTGCTGGAATTTCTTGAGTGGATACAGATGTATATAGTTAGACCTAGCTTTCTGGGATCTGTGCATAATCCAGGATTTATCTCTGGAGATAAGTCATGTGAACTCACTCAGAAGTCAGCCACTGAATACTTTTTAGCAAGGTGTGACCCTGGGGGTCTGCTGATTTGCCTGCTAAAAGACCCTGGCAACAGTTTGGAGAGTTGGCTCTAAGGAGACAGGGATCATGTCAGAACAAGTTGGGGGCTACGTTAAAAGTCCGAGGCCACGTTGGTGCAGGTGCCATGTCAATGGAGAGGAAGGATATAGATCCAGAGTTGAAGGCAGACTGGCCAGCCCTGGTGGTTGACTGGAGTGAGTATAAAGAATTTGGTGACTGGGGCGCTACTGTCATTTGCTGAGGCAGGACCTGCGAGGGAGGAATGGCAGGTTTGTAATGGTGAGTAAGAGGAATGAGAATGGCTGAGTTCAGTTTGGGGATTGAGGTCCCTATGGATCAACCAGGTAGACGTCTCAGTAGGTATAAGGTCTGGCACTTAGGCACGTGGTCTGGCCTCGAGGTGACAGACTTGAGGGTCGTGAGGTCATTGGGGTAATCATGAGATTGAAGGAAATTATCCAGAGCGTACGGTCAGTAGGGCAACTTGTTGGGACACACTCTGCATTTCACTGAAATTACTTGTTTAAACAGATATTGAATGGCTATTTGTTTTCTAGACGGATCTGTTTGGCTGAGGCATTTCTTACTGCAGATACTATACTGAATACGCTGCAGAACATTTCTGAAGGATTGGTAGTGTACCCCAAAGTAAGAAGCTTCAGTTAAAAAGTAAAGTACTAGGGAGGGGTTGGAATGTGGGAGGGAGCGTGCTCTGGGGTTTGTTGAGGGAGCTGCATTCTGATCCGATAGGCGTTCTTCCCACCCGAGCTCATCCTTCAGTTCATAAGCTCTAGGGAACTAGCTCTGTGGAATTCATAGACACATTTATAGAAACAGAAAAAGAAGTATTTTAAATTGCCTTAAACTATCTCACAGCATGAATCATCAGCTCTGGTGGGACTAGGCAGAGTAGATGGCTCCATTTGCCTGTTTTTAAGTACCTGAGGCAGATGGGTTTATTTCTCTCCTATACTTAGCTCTTGAGGCTGAGCACTGCTATGTAGCAAATAGGGGTTTTAAGAATTCTTTAAGGCCAGGTGTGGTGCTCACACCTGTAATTCCAGCACTTTGGGAGGCCGAGGCAGGCGGATCACCTGAGGTCAGGAGTTCAAGACTAGCCTGGTCAACATGGTGAAACCCTGTCTCTACTAAAAATACAAAAATTAGCTGGGCATGGTGGTGGGTGCCTGTAATCCCAGCTACTCAGGAGGCTGAGGCAGGAGAATTGCTTGAACCCAGGAGGTGGAAGTTGCAGTGAGCCGAGATCATGCCACTGCACTCCAGCCTGGCGACAAGAACGAAACTCTGTCTCAAAAAAAAAAAAAAAGAAAAAAAAATCTTTCTATGTGGCAACTTTTTAGGTTAATATTCCCTTTTTAAAAATCAAAAGTCTGGCTGGGCACAGTGGCTCACACCTGTAATCCCAGCACTTTGGGAGGCCGAGGCAGGCGGATCACCTGAGGTCAGGAGTTCAAGACTAGCCTGGTCAACATGGTGAAACCCTGTCTCTACTAAAAATACAAAAATTAGCTGGGCATGGTGGTGGGTGCCTGTAATCCCAGCTACTCAGGAGGCTGAGGCAGGAGAATGGCGTGAACCCGGGAGGTGGAGCTTGCAGTGAGCGGAGATCATGCCACTGCACTCCAGCCTGGGCGACAGAGCGAGACTGTCTCAAAAAAAAAAAAAAAATCAAAAGTCTGAGTTAGTAAGAAAACTAAAAAAACATCATGTAGAATAAAACAACCCATTACTCTCTCCATAATGTGGTAGTTAGTGTCTGTGCTGTGCATTTTGTTTGACATCCTGCTGTGTTTACCACTTTAGCCTTGAGGCACCTTTCTTGGTCATTCACTTTATCTTTTCCTATAGGTAATTGAGCGGCGCATTCGGCAAGAGCTGCCTTTCATGGCCACAGAGAACATCATCATGGCCATGGTCAAAGCTGGAGGTAGCCGCCAGGTTTGTAACCCCTCATGTTCCTGGTTAAGTTGAGAGTGCACGTTTGGTCCTGCTCTCTCCTTCATGAGGGAGAGGAGATGAAGGTGTTTATGTCATTACCTTCACAGTAATGGTACAGAGCAGGGGCCATAATCTGCCATCTATGGAGGGTGATTGTGGTGAACTGAGTTTTTTAAAGTGAATTACTTAATCACTTGTAGGAGAAGTCCACTCCTAGTGAAGGAATGAGGTCTGACATTCCGTAGGAAGTGAGCAGGAAACGAGCAGATTATTCATGGGGCTTTACGGAAGAGGGCCAGAGCAGGGTGGGCATCCATTTCAGGATTGTCCTAAGATGTGGGCAGAGAGTAGTGAAGACCCTGGTAGAGACAGACACGGGAACCACCTCAGCCTGGAGGCGTTTTTGTGTAGAGCTGTGTAGACTGCATGGATGTGAAGTATCTGATGACTTTTTTAAAGTGTTCAAATGCCCTGTTAGTGGAGAACTGACAATACTTCACTGTCTTCGCAGGACTGCCATGAGAAAATCAGAGTGCTTTCTCAGCAGGCAGCTTCTGTGGTCAAGCAGGAAGGGGGTGACAATGACCTCATAGAGCGTATCCAGGCTGATGCCTACTTCAGTCCCATTCACTCTCAGTTGGATCATTTACTGGATCCTTCTTCTTTCACTGGTCGTGCCTCCCAGCAGGTAAGCATACATTAGAACGCTTCCGAGGAGTGGTCCCCAGAAGCCTCTTTTCTTCTGGGCTGCAGAACCTGGGGTACTCTCTTTGATGTTTTTGCTTTATAGGAGGTATGTTGGGAATGGGCCTAGTTAGAAGGAAATCAGAGCAGGTTGCTGGCTAAAACTTAGAGATTTGGGTTTGGTTTCTGTTTTGTTTTGTTTTTTGAGACAGTCTCTCTCTCACCCAGGCTGGAGTGCAGTGGTGCTGGGATTATAGGCGTGAGCCCCCACAACTGACCAAGATATGGCTGTTTTGAGCTGCCTTAAGTATTTCTTTATGTAGATTTTTTGGAGTTTTGATCTTGAGAATGTGGTATAATGGATTAGGTTTTATTGTCAGGTGGATTTGGGTTAAATCCTAACCTCTGGCATTTACTGGCTGACAGGATAAAAGTAAATATCTCAGTGTTGTAACGATTGAAATGCATGAGTATATACTAGGTGCTCAGTATGTGTTCAGATACTGTATTTAATTCTGGGGATTTAAAAATGAATAGATAGGCCGGGCACAGTGGCTCACACCAGTAATCCCAGTACTTTGGGAGGCCGAGGCAGGAGAATTGCTTGAGTTCAGGAGTTCAAGAACATCCTGGGCAACATGGTGAAAACTCGTCTCTACAAAAAAAATACAAAAGTTAGCCAGGTGTGGTGGCGTGCACCTGTAGTCTCAGCTACTCAGGGGGCTGAGGTGGGAAGATAGCTTGAACCTAGGAGGTCAAGGCTGCAGTGAGCCATGTTCATGCCCCTGCCCTCTGGCTTGGGTGACAAAGTGAGATCCTGTCTCAAAAAAAAAAAAGATGAATGGATAATTCTCATCTTCAGAGAGCTCAAAACTTAGTGGTGAATACTTTTAAATAGATCATTAGAATACCAAGCAGTAGGTGCGAGGACTGAGGGCTAAAATACTAGAACTGGAGGTAGGAGACCAATAAAGAGGCTGCTGCAACAGATCAAACAGTAGATGATGAGAGCTTTGAGTGAAGGCAGTGGTGAGAGATGCAGACCAGGGAGGGAGAGGTTAAGCTCTTGGTGATTACTTGAAGAGGGCTGGGAAGCAGGAGGAAAGAAGCTGTGGTGATTTTTAGGTTGGATGGAAATGGTGAAACCACCTGAGAGAACACAGGCTGGGCCAGTTTGCGGGAAAGGTTGGTGGGCATGTGGGCATGGTGGTTGAATCACCTGTGCCTAGGCAGAAATTCCTGATAGGCAGTTAAGGAAAACAAGCTCAGTGGTGGAGTAAAAGCTTCGTTAAATTAGGTTTTAGTGGTATCACCTGACATTGGAAAGGTATTATCTGCTAATATCTTAACATTTTCTTTTGTCTTATATCTGCTTTCCTCTGGCAGGTGCAGAGATTCTTAGAAGAGGAGGTGTATCCCCTGTTAAAACCATATGAAAGTGTGATGAAGGTGAAAGCAGAATTATGTCTGTAGAGTTGGAAGAGAATTAAACGAAAAATCATTAATTACTGAGGCATGAAAATTGTGTTACTGTAAGGCCTTATTTTACCTCGAGAATTGTTACCTTAAATTAATACAGCACTTTCTTCTATCCATGGTGCTTTCCCATTTCTCAGTCTCACATTTCTCAACAATGCAGAAACAAAGAGCATTGAAGTGTACTCTGTTATTTACAACACAAACTTGCATAATAAATGTAGTTCATACTTGATCTCTGTTCTTTCAAGGCATATTTTCCAGCTGCCTCAAGTTTAGTCCTTTTCACGTGTTCGTTTGCTTGTAAAGTAGCAGGAAATTTCTGGTCCTGTCTTCTAAAAGTGAATTAGATCTAGGTCTAGCAAAATAGCCTGGACTCAGTGATTGAGTCCATGGTCAGATACTTTTTATTTTGGTTATTTTTGGCTAGTATAAGTAATGAAGTTTGGAACTACAGTAAATACTTAAAAACAAAACAGAACAAAAAAAAAAAAAGCCTGATGGTCACATCAGGCTTTTTATTCAGCCGAAGTTGTGCCCAACCTCATTTCATCTTTTGATAAGGCTTATATATCAGGGAAATGCTAATTGAGTATACTGATTTCATCAGGGCAACTGACAGTCTGTATTCCTTGTTGCGTGGATTTTGTTGTTGTTGAGGCTTGCTCTGTCACCCAAACTAGAGTGCAGTAGCACAATCTTGGCTCATTGCAACCTCCGCCTCCTGGGTTCAAGCAATTCTCCGGCCTCAGCCTCCCAAGTAGCTGGGATTACAGGCGCCCGCCGCCACACCTGGCTAATTTTTGTATTTTTAGTAGGGATGGGGTTTTGCCATGTTGGCCAGGCAGGTCTTGAACTCCTGACCTCAAGTGATCCACCCATCTCAGCCTCCCAAAGTTCTGGGATTACAGGCATGAGCTACCACGCCCAGCCTAATCTTGTTTTCTTTTTTACTTGTTTACAGTGTAAGCAAATGCCATTGGACAAGAACATTGTGTCATTCTTTGTTGTATTTCCAATAGCAAGAGCACATCAGATACTTGGCAACTAGGCAGTCTTCCAGCTTCCGCCACCACGCCCGACTTCCTTGTTGCAGTATTATAGTTGATTGAAGCAACTGTAGCCAAATATTGAGTTAATTACCTACCTGCCAGGAGAGCCCTTGTGTTGTTTAGCCCATTCTCATCCTACATCTTTTTCAGCATAGATGAAAATGAAAGCTTTTGTTTATCAGATTTGCAGATGACACAAAACTGGGAGAATTAACAAGTACATTTATTTGGTAAAATAAGTTTTCATCTGTAACCTAAACAGGCTGAAATGATGTGCCTTAAACTAAGAGGAAAAAATAAGATCAATGTAAATAAGTTAACCTTAAACTCAGTATGCACCAGAACTGAGAGACGACTGTTTTATCAGGTGTTAATGGTTGTCCAGTGCGTGCCCAAAAAGCCACCAGAGGCTTACTGCTCCACCCTCTTGGCATTGCGTTCAATTTTGGATACCCAGTCTGAGGAACAGAGATGACCTGGAGAGCGAACCTCCAAAAAGATCTTCTGGAGGAATGTTAGGGCTCTTTATCCTATACAGGAGAAAACTTGTCAGCACTTCAAATATTGCCGTGTGGAGGAAGAGTGACTTGATTGTGTGTTGCCCCAAGAGACACTGAGATCAATACCCATTATTAAGGCTCTGAGATTGGCTTGGGGCCAGACATTGGAACCACTGAGATTAGCAATTCACCCTCAATCCCCCAGGTCAGGCAGAAGCTGGAAGACTGCCTAGTTAGGAATGTTGTGAGGGAGAAGAGGCTGAATCGGTTCCAGTTTTATCTAAAAGTAGCCAGAAAAGCAGGTTGAGATGATGCACACTTGCAGTCCCAGCTACTTGGGAAACTGAGGCAATAGGGTCACTTGAGCCCAAGAGTTCAGTCCAGGCTGGGTGACATAGCGAGAACTTGTCACTTAAAGCCAACCTAAGAGAAGAGCTCAACCTATTGGGAAAAACAATAGAAGGCAATTCTGAAAACCAAATTCTGAATATAGGCTAGTATAGCAAGCAAGTGGGGATAGCATAGAGCCATTTGCTCAACTGCCAGAAAGAGTTACTCTATTCATCTCTTTAAAAAATCTTGAAAAGGGCCAGGTGCAGTGGTGGGCTCACGCCTGTAATCCCAGCACTTTGGGAGGCTGAGGCAGGTGGATCACCTGAGGTCAGGAGTTCAAGACCAGCCTGACCAAGAAGGTGAAACTCCATCTCTACTAAAAATACAAACAATTAGCCGGGCATGGTGGCAGGCGCCTGTAGTCCCAGCTACTTGGGAGGCTGAGACAGGAGGATTGCTTGAACCTAGGAGTCAGAAGTTGCAGTGAGCCAAGATCATGCCACTGCACTCCAGCCTGGGCAATGGAGCGAGACTCAGTCTCAAAAAAAAAAAAAAAAAAATCTTGAAATGATAAGTCTGAAACAAGGAAATTAAGTCATTGGACTCTGACCAGATATTCTGTCTACTTCCTTCTCTGGTATGGGCAACTTAGAGGCAGCAACTACTATCAGTTTATCTAATGTGAGAATTTATATTACATAACAGATATTGGGGATATAGGTTACCATGGATTTTAGTTAATACATTTCCTCATAGAAAATAAGGAAATAAGGTAACAGTCTTCTTCCTGTCCTAACAATTGTTAGACTAATGATCTCCAGTGATTGGCGATTTGACCTGGTTTCTTCCTGGACTCTTTGAATGGGTGCATTTGTTGGTGCATCTCTGTCTTCTTTCCTTTTCCGTTCTTTGTTTTTGTATTTACACACTTGTATGCAACTCTGTAATCTGATTTTCCCATGTAGAATTTTACTTTGACGTATTGGGTGGTCTGCATGTTCACTGGAAAACATGTTAAATGTACATTTATATATATATAATGTAGATGTATATATATATATATATAAAAGACAAGATCTCGCTCTGTCGCCCAGGCTGGAGTGCAGTGGTGTGACCACAGCTCACTGCACCCTCGATTTCCTGGTTCAAGTGATCCTTCACCTCAGCCTCTTGAGTAGCTGGGACTATGGCACACACAACCACACCTGGCTAATTTTTTGTAAAGACAGGGTCTCACTATGTTAACCCAGGCTGTTGTATTTTCTTTAAGATTGGTTTAAACTCACGCAGACACCAGCATCAAAACTACCCAGATGGAAGGTTCTGGGCAGAACATGGGGCAACTGATGAAATGTCTCCTCAGTTGAAGTCAGACACCTGGACACTTAATGCCCTCTTTCCCTGGCTGGTGCTCAGTTTCATTTAAGAACCGGGAGAGCCTGATGTTTGTAAACATAGCTTTAGTGGAAGCACAAGGGTTAGGAGTCCCTAGAAAGGTATGATGAAGCCTGGGTGGATGTGAGGGTTGCTGAGACTTCAAAAGCATCGCTGTGCCTGCGGGCCTTGGGGACGCGGACGCAAAGCTCCTGGCCGCGTCCCGCCAAGTGGGCGGGAACGACTACAGCCCCCAGCATGACCCGCGGCCGCCTATGCTCCGCCCCGCCACGCGTGCGCTGAGGCGCTGCTGAGCGCTGACTGGGTGCCAGCGGGGAAGCTGCTAACCTGACCCGGATTGGCGGTGAGGTGGCCTGTGGGGCAGGTGAGTGCGGGGACAGGAGTCAGCGGAGACTGAACGGCGTCCACAAGTTCCCCTCAGGCTGGGGTTGCGGGGCGTTTGTGGTCGGACTGTCTGACTGAGGGACGTACGGGCCGAAGGCGCCCACGAGAGAGAAGCACCGCCTCGGGCCGGAGAGCTGCCGGGCCGACCTTACTCGCGTCGCGGGTGGAATGGGGGCCGGGGACGCGGAGGGGCGGAGAGGTCGGCTGCGTACCCCGGACCGGCCGACCCTAGACGGCCGAGGCCACCTCAGGGGTTCGGGGCGGGAACCGGAATCCACCGCGCTGGCAGCCGGGAGCGGTTTTACAGAAACCGCGCCTGATGCGGGGGGGCTTTTTTAAAAAGCCTGGCTGGCTCCGGCACGGGGACAGCTGCAGACTCCTCCTCAGGTTTAACTTGAGGCTTTCCCTTTGAGATTCAGATTCAGGTGCAGAACCCGGGCTCGGATCCAGGCCGAGACTCGGAACACAGGTGTGTTTGCATTTTAGCACGGGGGAAACTGAGGCATACGTTAGCCAGAATCACCCGGTGTGGTTAGGATTGGAATTTTGAAAATTATTCTCATACTTAGTTTACTGATCTAGGCTCTTTTTTATTCGGAGAGAAAAATAAAGATGTTTCAAAGGTTTTGAGTGACTGGGTGACTAGCGTATCTTCCAGTCTCGCGCAGCCCAGTTGGGGTGGGTTGATGGCTTTTTTTGGTTCTGTGGTGGGATAGAGATGTCCTGGAATATTCCACACCCTTCTTATTCTTTCTTAGTAAATTCAAATCCAATCAGACTCTGCTTCACAAAAACTGCATTTTCAACTTCGACTCATTTACTCGTAGTTTTTGTGACAGTTTTGTGATTAGGTTTGTAAGTACATACACTTCCCACTTTTCTTGCTCATCTCTTTTAGTTCCAATTCTCTCTGCACTCTAAATAACTGAATTACATCTTTGTTCTACATATTTATCTTCTTGGTGATTAATTTGTAATTCTTTTTTTTTTCTTTCTTTTTTTAAAATTTAATACGGAGTTTCGCTCTTGTTGCCCGGGCTGGAGTGCAGTGGCGCGACCTCGGCTCACTGCAAGCTCCGCCTCCCAGGTTCAAGGGATTCTTCTGCCTCAGCCTCCCGAGTAGCTGGGACTACAGGCGCCCGCCACCACGCCCGGCTAATTTTTATATTTTTAGTAGAGACGGGGGTTTTTCACCATGTTGGCCATGCTGGTCTCGAACTCCTGACCACAGGTGATCCGCCCGCCTCGGGCCTTCCAAAGTGCTGGGATTGCAGGCGTGAGCCACTGCGCCAGGCCGGATTAATTTGTCCTGGCTTTTGATAATCCTAAGTGAATGCAGCTTTTTCATCCCTAATTATCACAGTAGCCTGAGCTTTAGTTCTTCTCCCTGTCCCTTTTTAAGCGTGGAGGTTTGTGGTCTGGGAGGGAGGGGAGAGGATGAGGTGTCTGTTGATCAGATATGGGTAACAGGTGAACATAACCCATGACCAGAACATTAAAAGGCTGTAAACAAACAGTTGCTTCAATATAAAAACGCATACCTCATGAATTTGGAAACATATCAGGTTGATAGAAAAGTGAACTGGGGTAGAACCTCACAGAAATGAACCTGAGAGGGTGAAATATTGAGAAGGGAAGTGAGGAGATAATCATCTCTTTTATTTTACAGCCATCTTTCTGTCCCTAGAGTGGATGTAGGAACAGCCTGCTGGCTCAGAAGCTTAAAAAAAGCTGTCTGTTTTCAGTTTTTCTCTTAGTTCTCAATGAAGGTTTTGGCAGGAGCCCAAAATCTTGTACATTTGATAATTTAACGTCAGTTTCATCTGCTTACTCTCCAGATAACCTGTTATTCAGCTGGTGACGTCAGTAATTTTCCACAGCAGCCATTCATGAGCTCATGCAGACTGTCACAGGGAAATGGGAATAGCGCAATGAGTGTTACAGAAGAAAAAAAGATCCTGTTTCTTTGCCATCACATATTATACACAGACTTAGGGAATCTAGACTGGAGCACAGGATATGTGGGAGGGGTTAGAACACCAGAGTGCAGGCTCCTACCTGTAGTAATAATCATTGAAACCATTTACTGAATGCCTTCTGCTTTCCAAACACAGAATTTAAGTCTACCTGACTCTAAACTCCTCTCTTTTAACTGCTGTACTACCTTATCAACAACTGTGTTCAAGTATTTCTGATTCTTAAAACTAGATGAAACTTCCCTGTGATATTTCCCTTCAAATTACTACCGTTTCTCCTGCTTTTCCTTTCTAGACTTGTCCTTAAGCAGACTCTACATTCTTCTAATATTTACTGCTTTGTTCATTGCAGTCTGGCTTCTACCCTCAACTCTGTTGAAACTACTCTCATGAATTCCTCTCAACGATTTATTGAATATCTACTGTGTATATCATCTTCTAGACTTATAAAGATGGCTAAGACATGGTTCTTGCCCTCTGGTAGTTTAGGGATTAATGAGAGAGGGTAGTTTATACATGTCAGTATATGTTTACCACTGATAGGGCAGTTGTGGTGGTTTTTTTTTTTTTTCTTTGAGAGAGTCTCCCTCTATCACCAGGCTAGCATGCAGTGGGGCAATCTCGGCTCACTGCAGCCTCCACCTCCCAAGTTCAAGCAGTTCTCCTGCTTCAGCCTCCCGAGTAGCTGGGACTGCAGGTGCGCGCCACCACACCCAGCTAATTTTTGTATTTTTAGTAAAGATGAGGTTTCACCATGTTGGCCAGGATGGTCTTCATCTTTGACCTTGTGATCCGCCTGCCTTGGCCTTCCAAAGTGCTGGGATTACAGGCGTGAGCCACCACACCTGGCCTGATAAGGTGGGGTTTTTTTTCTTTTCTTTTTTGTTTTTTTTTCTGAGATGGAGTCTCTCTCTGTCACCCAGGCTGGAGTGCAGTGGCGTGATCTTGGCTCACTGCAAGCTCTGACTCCCGGGTTTACTTACTCCATTCTCCTGCCTCAGCTTCTGGAGCAGCTGGGACTACAGGCGTCCGCCACCATTTAATTTTTTGTATTTTTTTAAGTAGAGACAGGGTTTCACCATGTTAGCCAGGATGGTCTCGATCTCCTGACCTCGTGATCTGCTTGACTTGGCCTCCCAAAGTGCTGGGATTACAGGCGTGAGCCACCGCACCCGGCCCATAGGGCAGTTTTTATAGTTTGAGAGTTGGGGAAGGAATACTTTATTGCGAAGATGTCACTGGACTGCCAACAGAGAGAGAAAGCTTAAATTGGTCTAGAGTGTAGTGTCAAGACTGCGTGCTTAGGCATATACTTTTAGGGAAAAGCTGTATCCACTGAGAGATGACATGGTTGAAAGATACAGTATAGGCTTTAGAGTCTGACAGACCTGGTAACTGAACCACAGTTCCTTCTTTGTAATACTTGCCTGCATTGTAAGCTCTATGAAAGTAGGGGTTTTGTGTTGTTCACCACCTCACCCCGTCTCCTAGAACAGTGGTAGGTGAGCAATAAATATCTGTTGAAAGGGGCCCAATACGGTGGTTTACGCCTGTAATCCCAGCACTTTGGGAGGCCAAGGTAGGAGGACTGCTTGAGTCCAGGAGTTCAACACCGGTCTGGGCAACATGGCAAGATGCCATCTTGACCAAAAAAATAAAATTGCCAGTCATGGTGATGTGTGCCTGTGGTCCCAGCTACTTGGGAGGCTGAGGCAGGAGGATTGCTTGGGCTCAGCTCAGGAGGTCGAAGTTGCAGTGAGCCATGTTTGTACCACCGCACTCCAGTCTGGGGAAGAGAATGAGACCTTGTCTCAAACACATGGTACTAGTACTATCAGTAGTAACATATGACTGAAAAGGCTAGGTTTTCAGTGTGGCTTATGAACTGATTTTTGACAGCACCATTGTTTGAATGCTACATATATAATCATATATAATCACCTCCCCTTTTTGAAAATTTAGGCTTACTAATTTATGCTCACCATTTATCCATGGGGAGAGATACATTCACCTCTTTTCAGTAGGCACTGTTAACTGTCTCTTCTACCATGCCTCTTTTGCAGTTGTAAACATTTATGCTTTTTCTAAGTATGATACGTGTTTTGTATTTGTTTTTCTCTCTACTAATGATATAAATTGTTTTGGGAGGTTAACTTCTTTGGAATAATTAAACAGCTTTATCAACAAGAGTAACATCAGAAATTAGATTGATAGGCCGATCATGGTGGCTCACACTTGTAATCCCAGTGCTTTGGGAGGCTCAGGTGCGCGGATCACCTGAGGTAAGGAGTTTGAGACTAGCCTGGACAACATGGTAAAACCCCGCCTCTACTAAAAATAGAAAAATTAGCTGGGTGTGGTGGTGGGTGCCTGTAATCCCAGCTACTCAGGAGGCTGAGGCAGGAGAATCACTTGAACCTGGGAGGCATAGGTTGCAGTGAGCCGAGATCGTGCCATTGCACTCCAGCCTGGGTGACAAGAGCAAAACTCTGTCTCAAAAAAAAAAAAAAAAAAAAAGAGATTGACACCCCCAATTGGAAAGGGTATAATTTCCAGTTAAGACAAAAATAATTTTTTTTTTTCACTACAACAAAATGATGTGACTTTTCTCAGCCTTCTCTAGATATTTAGTTAGCCTACAAGCTAGCATTCTAAAGACATGAAACAGGCTGGGCATGGTGACTTATGCCTGTAATCCCAGTACTTTGGGAGGCCAAGATGGAAGGATCACTGGAGCCCAGGAGGTCAAGACCAGCCTGAGCAACATAGTGAGACCCTGCCTCTCCAAAAAGTTTCTAAAAATTAACCAGATATGGCCGGGCGCGGTGGCTCAAGCCTGTAATCCCAGCACTTTGGGAGGCCGAGACGGGCGGATCACGAGGTCAGGAGATCGAGACCATCCTGGCTAACACGGTGAAACCCCGTCTCTACTAAAAAATACAAAAAATTAGCCGGGCGAGGTGGCGGTCGCCTGTAGTCCCAGCTACTCGGGAGGCTGAGGCAGGAGAATGGCATGAACCCGGGAGGCGGAGCTTGCAGTGAGCCAAGATCGTGCCACTGCACTCCAGCTTGGGTGACAGAGTGAGACTCCGTCTCAAAAAAAAAAAAAAAAAAAATAACCAGACATGGTGGTGCGTGCTTGTGGTCCCACCTACTCAGGAGGCTGAGGCAAGAGGATCACTTGAGCTCAGGAGATTGAAGTTGTAGTGAGCCATGATCACACCACACACTCCAGCCCGGGTGACAAAGGGAGACCCTGTCTCAAAAAACTAGGAAAAAAAAAAAAAGATCATTTCCCTTTTCCCTCTCTTGTGTTTGAATTTCGTTTGTAAATATCCTTAATTACGTGACTTGAGTATAGGGTTAAAGTCCAATTACCCCCTTTTTTTTTTTTTTTTGTCTTTTGGAAACAGTATGGTAGTCAGGAGCACCAACAATGAAGTTCAACTTCTGGTACTCCTGCTTGCTTCCTTGCTTGCCTGTGTGCTTGACTGATTGACAGGGTCTTGCTCTGTTGCCCAGATTGGAGTGCAGTGGCAGGATCATAGCTCACTGAAACCTCAAACTCCTGGGCTCAAGAGATCCTCCTACCTTAGTCTCATGAGTTGCTGTGATTACAGGTGCATGCCACTGCACCCGGCCTGGCTTTAACATTATAAACTTTGAGAACTTACTAGTTATCTCTCTGATGCCTCATTTCTGTCACCTGCAAAAATGGAATAATTAGTGCTACTCATAATGATAGCTAATACGTATTAGGTGTTTGCTATATATACCAGTTACAGTTCTAAGAATTTTACTTATATTAACTCACAATCCTCACATCAACCCTATGTATCGTTAGTATTATGCCCATTTACAGGTGAGGCAACAGTCACAGAAACAGTAACTTGCTGAAGATTGGAGGAGTGGAGTCAGGATTTGAACTTAGTCTGACTCGAGAGTTTATGCTCATAATCTCCACCTTCATAGTTTTTTGGTTTTTTTAATTTAGCATATAATCAAGAAATAGAGTAGTTTTTTTTTGTTTTTTTTTTTTGTTTGTTTTTTTTGAGACGGAGTCTCGCTCTGTCACCCAGGCTGGAGTGCAGTGGCCGGATCTCAGCTCACTGCAAGCTCCGCCTCCCAGGTTCCCGCCATTCTCCTGCCTCAGCCTCCCGAGTAGCTGGGACTACAGGCGCCTGCCACCTTGCCCGGCTAGTTTTTTGTATTGCTAGTAGAGACGGGGTTTCACCGTGTTAGCCAGGATGGTCTCGATCTCCTGACCTCGTGATCCGCCCGTCTCGGCCTCCCAAAGTGCTGGGATTATAGGCTTGAGCCACCGCGCCCGGCCGAAATAGAGTAGTTTTGAAGATTAAATAAAATCTATATAAAATGGCTGTGACAAGCATTTACTGTATTAAGTACTACAGTTAGCTTCAAGTTTATAAAGCATTTTGCAATCATTTTCTTTGATTGTCATAGGAACAACCAAATATGTTTGTGAGCATCACTGTCTGGCAGGAAGCAGGCACGCATTTGGTCACTTTCCCAGTCGTGCAGCATGTGTGGAGACAGTACCCTGGTGTTGCTCCTCTGTATCTAGATCATGTGGAATTTGAAGCATCACATTTTGAGAGAATTTAGTAGACATAAGTTTTTTTGGCCTGTCCAGCATCCAATCCAGGTTCTTCTGGGGATAACAGCTCAATTTTGCTTTGAAGAACAGTTCATCCCTGACCAACTAGGTGGTAGGCACATGGCCCAGGTCAGGCCAACAGATGTTAGGCAAATAGATGCTTTCCTCCTTTAATTTGAATTAAATTTGAATGACACAGTAACAAAAGTTCAGTAAACAGTTGCAGCTCCTTCATCACAACCACAGGCTAATTCCTAGTATCTGGGCACTAGAGCTGCTGTTGTTTTCAACCACCTGAGTCTTCAGCTTTTCCTCAGTTCTGTGTCCTACTGCATATCCTTCCAGTATATTCCTGTCTTTCATAACTTAAGTTACCCAAAGTCAGTTTTGGTAGCTTGCAGCTGAGACACCCTTAACTTACTTTACATGGCATGAGATCATGTCATGTAAGAGTTAAACTAGGCCTGGTGCAGTGGCCCACGCCTGGAATCCCAACACTCTGGGAGGCCAAGGCAGGCGGATCCACTGGGCTAAGGAGTTTGAGACTAGCCTGGGCAACATAGTGGGAACCTGTCCCTACAAAAAAACTTAAAATATTATTAATAGCTGGGCATGGTGGCATGTGCCTGTAGTCCCAGCTACTTGGGAGGCTGAGGTGGGAAGATCACTTGAGCTCGGGAGGTCAAGGCTGCAGTGAGCTGTGATCGCGCCACTGCGCTCCAGCCTAGGTGACAGAGCTAGACCCTGTCTCAAAAAAAAAAAAAAAGTTAAAATCAGCTAAGTTTAACGTGAAGAGGAGAGAAATCTTGGAGAAGATCTGAGTATCTTCAGATGTCTGAAGTTTGTAGAATACAAAGTACCCCTAAAAAGACCAAAGAGGAGATACTACTAGCAAACGTATTTCTGCCCACGTTAAAGCCTAAGGCAGGGCTTTCCACGGGTGACAGACTGTCTTCGTACGTGGAGATAGATACATCCACTAAATTGTTCAAGCCAAGACAAGATGGTCACCTGGGAGGAGTAATACGGGTTTAGTAATCTAATGGGGACTGGATGTGGTGGCTCATGCCTGTAATTCCACTGCTTTGGGAGGCTGAGGCAGGATGATCCCTTGAGGCCAAGAGTTTGAGACTACACTGGGCAACATAGCAAGACTAGCATCTCTACAAAAAAATAAGAAAAATTAGCCAGGCATGGTGGTGTGTGCCTGTAGTCCTAGCTACTTGGGAGACCCGCAGTTTGAGGTTGTGAGCTGTGATAGTGCCACTGCATTCCAGCCTGGGTGACAGAGCAAGATCCTGTGTGTATTAATAACTATAATATGGCTGGGCGCAGTGACTGATGCCTGTCATTCATCCTAGCACTTTGGGGGACTAAGGCGGGCAGATCACTTGAGTGTGGGAGTTCGAGACCAGCCTGGCCTATATGGCAAAACACCGTCTCTACCAAAAATAGAAAAAATTAGCTGGGTGTGGTGGCGCATGCCTGTAATCCCATCTACTCAGGAAGCTGAGGCAGGAGAGGAACCTGGGAGGCGGAGGTTGCAGTGAGCCAAGGTCACACACTACACTCCAGCCTGGGCGACAGAGTGAGACTCTGTCTCAAAAAACAGAAGAAAACCAATAATAATAATCTAATGGGTTGTTGTACTGAATGAACTGTAAAGTTCTCTCCAATTCTGAGATAATGATTCTCTGATTGAAATCTAAATCTGCAGACTCCGAGACCTAGAGTTCTTTCTAGAAGATTTACCTGCTTTTCCTCACTTTTCCAACCTAGTCCCTTATATTCCTGCTTCAGCACCTATGTGCTGCTCTTTGCTTCAGACCTCTGCTTCCGTCAGCCCCTCATCTTCTTCAAGTGTTTACTCAGATTTTTCTTACTGAGCCTCCCCTGGCCACCTAATTTAGAATCGCAGCTCCTGAAAGTGCTTATTGCTCTTCCTGCCTCATTTTACTCTATAGCACTATTCATCTGACATACAATATGGTCTCTTATTAATTTTTTAAGTCACTTCTTTCCCCTCTAGAATGCTGGGACTTTAAAAGAAAGGATTTCTATTTTGAGCACTTCTGTGTTCCCAGCACTTAAAACACAGTGCCTGGTACATAATAGGCACTCAGTAAACATATGTTGATTGAATGAGTATTTCCTCAACACAGAGTCACCATTGGGTCTGCTTTGTGTTCTAGGAGAATATCCAGCTCATGCTGTCCACTTTGTACCTTTTCTCCGTTGCTTCCCTTACTCGCCGGTGCCTTTCTCTTTTCCTCTTCCTTTTGGATCACAGCATTTTAAGACTAGAAGTCTGAGATCACTCCTTCATAAGGACCAGAGGTCCCTATGTAACACAGCTAGTTAGTGAAAGATGTGGGGTGGAGGGTGACTGACTGTTGGATTGTTTATCTCTGTTAAACTGTGGTCCCCCTCAGTCTTGCTCAGTTCAGGCCCATGCAGTGACTGCTGCAGAATATGCATATCTCTCAGTGCGTTATTAAGTAAATGTCTCCCTCCTTCATGAAGGCTTTTCCATATCAACCTGTAGTTATCTCTTTATTTCCTTGAACTTTGATAATATTTGTGGTCTCTGTTCTTATTAAGGCAGGGTCTCACTTTGTCACCCAGGCTGGAGTACAGTGGCACCATCTCCACTCACTGCAACCTCCACCTCCCAGGTTCAAGCAATCCTGCCACCTCAGCTTCCCGAGTAATCTGGGACTACAGTCGGGCACCACCACACCCAGCTAATTTTTGTATTTTTTGTAGAGATGGGTTTCTTCATGTTGCCCAGGCTGATCTCAAACCCCTGGGCTCAAGTGATGCACCTGCCTCAACCTCCCAAAGTGCTGGGATTATAGGTGTTAGTCATCGTTCTCAGCCTGGTCTCTCTCATTCACTGGCCTTGGGTTGTTTGCTATTTTATGTGTCTGTCTGGTCAATGAAATTATGATCCCATGAACAAAGACTAAATGTACCTACCACAGACCCTAGTCCTGAGCAGCAGTGTAATGTAGTAAGGTGCTGTCCAAGAGAACTTTATACAGTGCTGGAAATGTTCTTGTGTGACTATTAACATTTTTTTATGCTGTGTGTGTATTTGTATGTGTGTGTGATTAAGTAATTACAATTATCTGTACCACTCAGGAATAATCAGTAAACATTTTGGCATTTATTTCTTTACTCATTTCTTAATTGTACATTTTCTAGCTTTTTTTTTTTTTTAAACCATGAGTGTCTATAATTTTTTTTTTTTTTCCTGAGACAGAGTCTCGCTCTGTCACCCAGGCTGGAGTGCAGTGGCACTATCTCAGCTTGCTGTAACCTCTGCCTCCCAGATTTAAGCGATTTTCCTGCCTCAGCCTCCTGAGTAGTTGGGATTACAGGCACGTGCCACCACATCTGGCTAATTCTTGTATTTTTAATAGAGACAGGGTTTCACCATGTTGGCCAGGCTGCTCTCGAACTCCTGGCCTCAAGTGATCATTACAGGTGTGAGCCACTGTGCCCAGCCTATAACTTTTATAATCATAAAAACAGGCCGGGCTCACACCTGTAATCCCAGCACTTTGGGAGGCCAAGGTAGGATGATCGCTTTAGCCCAGGAGTTTGAGACCAGCCTGGGCAACATAATAAGACCCTCTCTACAACAGTGACAAAAAATTAGCAGGGCGTGTGGTGTGTGCCTGTAGTCCTAACTCCTCAGGAGGCTGAGGTGGGAGGATTGTTTAAGCCTGGGAGGTCAAGGCTGCAGTAAGCTGTGATCACACCACTTCCCTCCAGCCTGGACAACAAAGCAAGACCCTGCTCAAAAATAAATTAATAAATTAAAAATACAAGTTGCTGCAGCTTCTATTTTTGTAAATTATCTTTTCCCCCATTGATTCACATAAGCAATGTTTTAGCATGATAGTCATCCATATTGGGAAGAACCAAGTAATTAGGAAAGGTTATGGAAACATTTTACTAGTCTATATAAGCCATCAGAAAAGAGGCACAACCTTTTTTTTCTTTTCTTTTTTTTTTTGAGACAGGGTCTCGCTCTGTTGCCCAGGTTGGAGTGAAGTGGTATGATTTTGGCTCATTGCAACCTCCACCTCCAGGGCTCAGGTGGTCCTCCCACCTGAGCCTCCCAAGTATCTGGGACTACAGGTGTGTGCCACCACACTCAGCTAATTTTTTTAATTTTTTGTAGCGATGAAGCTGCACTGTGTTGCCCAGGCTGGCCTTGAACTCTTGGGCTCAAGTGATCCTCCTGCCTTGGCCTTCCAAAGTGCTGGGATAACAGGAAGGAGCCACCATGCCCAGCTACAAGGTGTGTTAACAATACAAGATAGTGCATTTAAGAATTGGAAATACAAACTGAAGTATTATATTATTGTTCCAAATTTAAAAGGTAAATCTAGAAGCTAAATAACTGGAGTCCTTTAGTTTCTGGAAAAGAACAAATAATAAATAAGCATGAGAGCTCTTTGTTACTATACAACATACATGTAAACTATTGTGCAATTTGTTATAAGTTCATAATTCTTGGGTCCATGCTTGGTGGCTCATACCAGTAATACCAGCACTTTGGGAGGCCAAGGTGGGAGGATTCCTTGAGGCCAAGAGTTCAAGACTGGCTTGGGCAACATGGCAAAACCCTGTCTTTACCAAAAATATATACAAAACTAGCCGGGCATGGTGGTATGTGCCTTAGTCCCAGCTACTTAGGAGGCTGGAGTGGGAGGATGGTTTGAGCCCGGGAGGCAGAGGTTGCAGTGAGCCAGGATCACCCCACTGCACTCCAGCCTGGCAGACTAAGTCAGATCCTGTCTCAAATAATAATTCTTATTTTATATTATAGCTTTATTTGTCTTTCTACTAGATCAGAATAAAAGCTCCACAAAGTCAGGATTTTGTTCTGTTCACTGTCCTGTCTAGGATCTAGACATGGATCTAGCCTAGGGTCTGACACAGAGTAAGCACTCATGATGTTAAAGAATGAGAGTGGTGCCTGCCATGTGAGGTCAGGATAAGTTTAGGATTCATCAGTCCGAAAAAGTAAGGGTTGAGAGGAGACTGAAATTTATTTATTTATTTATTTATTTAATTTTTTTTTTTTTTTTTGAGACAGTCTTGCTCTGTCACCCAGGCTGGAGTGCAGTGGCGCGATCTCGGCTCACTGCAAGCTCCGCCTCCTGGGTTTACGCCATTCTCCTGCCTCAGCCTCCCGAGTAGCTGGGACTACAGGCGCCCGCCACCTCGCCCAGCTAGTTTTTTGTATTTTTAGGAGAGACGGGGTTTCACCATGTTAGCCAGAATGGTCTCGATCTCCTGACCTTGTGATTCGCCCGCCTCGGCCTCCCAAAGTGCTGGGATTACAGGCTTGAGCCACCACGCCCGGCCTGAGACTGAAATTTAAAATGGCATTATGTTAACATCTACAACATATTGAGCACCAAATCTTTCATTTATCTATTGCTATATAAGGATCACTCCAGAATTTAGCAGCTTAAAGCAACAATAATCATTTTATTATTATCTCTTGCTGGGGGGTTGGTTGGGCTCAGCTAGGTAGTTTTTCCTGGGGTATCTCAAGCAGTTGCAGCTAGACGGGACTGGAGTCATCTCTAAAGTTTCCTTACATGTCTTGGGGTTGATGGTGGCTGTCAGCTGGGTCCCACCTGGGACTGTTGGCTGGAGCACCTATATGTGAGCTCTCCATGTTTACCTACCTCACAGCATGGCAGGTGTGTTCTAGGAGCTAACCTCCCAAGGGAACAAGATGAAAATGCATGACATTTTTATGACATAACCTTAGAAGCTACACAGTATCACCATATTGTCTTGGTTGAGGAAGTCACAGAGGTTTGCCTGGGTTCACGGGGAGTGGATGGGACCCCACTATTCAATGGGAGAAGTGTCGTCACATTTGAAGAAGAGCATGGGAGATATGTTATATTGTGTTAGCCCATCTTTGGAAAATAGGATCTCCATGCCAAGCATGTGCTAGGGGTTTTAAGAACTTTTTCACTTATTCTGCAGGTACCTGTTATCCTAATTTTACTGATAGGGAAGCTGAGGTTATGGAAGATGAATTGGCCACACAGCTAAGTGGCAGAGCAAGTTGTCAGGCCCAGGCCTTCTTGCTCCCACTGTAACACTGTATAAAGGTGAAGGTAGATCTCTTCACAAAGTCCTGAAATACTATGGAAGGTATATTTATATAGGTTATAAAACAGGTAATTAAATATCTCATGAAACAGGTGATTACTACTTCAAACATTTATTAAATCCCTAAGTACTGTACTAGGTGCTAATAAGGATTCAGCCCTTGAAGAGCTTTCAGTTTATAAATAAGGCACCCACAACTAGTAAAGTGAGATAGAAGTCAGTAGGAACGGCCCAGCGCAGTGGCTCACGCCTGTAATCCCAACACTTTGGGAGGCCAAGTCAGGCGGATCACGAGGTCAGGAGATCGAGACCATCCTG